>NW_020940360.1:29083203-29391948 GCF_900497805.2 Vombatus ursinus
ATAGATAGATAGATAGATAGATAGATAGATAGATAGATAGATAGATATAGATATCTATCTTTCTCCTCCAGTTTTTTTGATTTTCAGTGGTGTGGGGAAACATTGAAATAAATCAGCACATTTTTAATAACTTGAAGCCTTAGGGAATTTTGTGGGACACGAAGAGAGTAAGTGATTTGTCCAGGTCATGTAATTTATATATGTCATTTATGTCAGAGGCAAGACTTGAGATCAGATCATCATCTCTCCAAGGTGAGTTCTTTAACCATTCTGTAATGCTACCTCTTTGCCACAAACTTAATTTCCTTCAGATGACTCCTAATTTCTTAAAATTGTAGAATATTAGAAATAGAAAGAGCATGGAATATTATCTCATCCCACTTATAGTCTGAAAATGTCTCTAAATTACAGCTACTTTAATTTCATAATCTCTTTTCCTTAACTTTTCTGGTACCTGAAACTTTTTAACACAACCAAAATGTGTATTTTAAAAGTCCAAAAGAGGCCCTCAGCAGAATCTGCCCCTGAAAATCTCCTGTCCTTTAAGTAATGCTATGTAAATTCTGTGAAGCCCTGTGCACTGTAACTCTATTTTTGATGCTTTCTCAGAAGTTGGAAATCAAACACAGAAAATCAGCTTAATTTCTAGAATTTTTAATCTCAAAACAAAAGAACATGAATAAGAAAGATTTCCATCTGAACCCTAAAGTCAACGGTTTTAAAGAAGGCCATAAAATTTGAGCATGATGCTGATTTGAAGTACACTTCAACAGATGAAAACAATGACAACAGAGAACTTGCTGCGTGGATATTAATCCCCTAAACAGTATCTTTGTAACTGTCTTTTTACTGCCTTTATCTTAACAGAGTTGGAAACTAAGAACCAAATTAAGTAATTTTCCATCTGTTTTTAGCATGTCTGATTTTTTTTTATCAGTCCCTGAAAATCTCATAAGGGTATGATCATATTGCATGTGCCATTTTCATTATCTTTTTTTAATTATTATTAAGTATTCTCTGACTTTGTGGACCTTTCCCATGCAACATGGGGTCTGATAGCTTTTCATTCACTGCAAAACTCATAATTCCATCCTCATTGTTTGACATAATGGGATCCTCTTGAAGACAAAATAGCAGTAGAATATTTTTGTTTATTTTAATTACACTGTCTGGTAAAGAATTCAAAAATAGCCTCTATTTCCATAATATAGGGCTGTAGTGTACTGGTGTACTTTTGTAATCACCATCTAAGTATGTGATACATAACTATTGAAACAGGCTGCATTTGACATTTAGACATTTAGTTTTAAGGTCTGAACCTCTAACTGTAGTAATTTGGTTTAATTTATTGCTAATTTTATTTAATGTAGCAATATTTGGAGCATTTTGTCACCAAATGAAACTATATTGCCAAAACTAGTGTTTGGGGATACATCTATAGCTTCATTATTATTTCCTGTTATTAGAAAAGGCATACTTGTTATAATTTTCAATTTTATTTTCTAGAATATTAAGATTTCCTATATTAAGATATTACCATAAATTTTGCAGGAATATTGCCAAGTATTTGCTTTTGGGCAAAGAATTGATAGAGATACAAAGTATTTCAATTTGAGATTTATGGGGTATAATCATATTACTAGGTCTTATGGAGTCCTTACTTGTTGCTCTTGATTCTGTAGAAATAATAAAGTAGTACATTTTAGTGTAGGTATTAGATAACAGGGTCTTTAGTAATAACTCCTTATGTTATAATCCTACAAGTAATAGAAACAGATTAAAACTAAACTAATAAAGTTTTAAAACATAAAAAGCAATTAGAAAATTAAAGCACTAAGCAAATTGCACTAAAACTTTTAAACACTATAGCAGAATGAAAAATAAGTCAAATTAAGTAGTAACATCCAGATGAAACAATTTAAACCTGACTGGAGGCCTTCTTATGAAACTTAGAAAGTTTAATGGATATTGGTTCTACATGCCTAACCTGGTGTATTTGAGGTAGTGGGCTGAAACCTATTTATATTTACTATGAGTCTCTCACTATTCTTTCAGTCATCTGCAATTTTAATCCCTATGAAATTTCATTGTTCCATGTTTTGCAGACTTGGAGAGAAAAATGTTAGTGTTTATAAAAACAGGTTATGTGGGAGAGGTCTGCTTAAGATAATTTTAAGCAATATAAAATTAGCTAAATAAATGTGAAACAAATACAAATTAATTTAATGGAAATATGCACTAACAATAAATAAGGAAAAGTTTTGTTGGTTATATTAGGGGAGCCAATTATGTTGCTTATGGTCACATATAATAAGTATTATAATGACATCTGAATCCCAGAATCCCTGAAACTAGAGATACTGGGGCGGGGGTGAGGAGGAAAAGCATTCTATAGATGAGTAGCAGCCTATGCAACAGGAATAAACACAGGAGATTTAGTGCTGTGTTATAGAGTATAGTAAATACATCTATTTGAGTGAAATGTAGGAATTTGACGGAAAAATGATGGGTAGTCAGCTTGGGAAAGTGTGTGTGGGGGAACCAAGATGTAAATGACTTTAAAATGAAAGACTGAACAGGTTTTTTTTATTCTAAAGACAATTGAAAGCCATTCGAACTCCTTGAAAAAAAGTAATATGGTCATAACTGTTCCTTAGAAATATCAATTTGGCTGATTTTAGAGGATGGGAAGAAAGCAGCCTTTAAAGAAGGGAAGAGATTAGAGACAGGGAAGTCAGTTATGATGGCATTGTTATGGTGCAAGTAATAGGTTATCAGTATCTGCTTAACAGTTGTGATTATTTGGATATAAGGGGACATATGAGAAAAAATATGTTGACATATACTCTATAAGACTTGATAACAGATTAAATATAGAGGTTGAGAGAAACTGAAAAGATTAGGAAATTGTGACTAAGTGACTAGAAGATGGTGATGCTTTATCAGGAAATTAGGAAGAGGGGAATGCTTGGGGAAAAGATAAGGATTTCCATTCTGAACTTGTTGAGTTTGAGTTGTTAATGTGACATCCTGGTGGAGATACTGAGGTGACGATTAGTGACATAGGACTACTTGGAGATTGGGAGAAATGAGGCTGGGTTTGTAGATTTGTCATCCATTTGCAAAGAGATGATAATTAGACCAATGATATCTATAGAAGGGGAAAAACAAAACAAAACAAAACAAACAAAACTGCAGCTAGGACTAGGGTGACACCAAGAGGTACAAGAGAGGAGCACGACAATGGATGATCCAGCAAAGGATACTGAGAGAGCAAGTGATCACACAAGTAGGAGGATAACAAGGAGAAAACTCCGGAAGAGGATTTTGTCTGGGAGGGGTGTGTGATAAAGTGTAAAAAGCTTCAGAGAGGTCAAGATAAATGAGGACTTAGAAAAGGCCATTGGGTTTAGCAATTAAGGGATTAATGCCTTTAATTTATCCATTTCCCATTTTTCAAAGTCAACAGCTTTGTTAAACAGGTCAAACTACAGCTTTTATAATTGCACGCAGTGTTCCATTCTCATCTTTAACCTTCTTTTAATGTGGTATTGATGTTAACCCTTTTTTTCCCTAACCAGGAGACTATGTGACTACACAGATGATTAGGACATGACTTCCCCACTGATATCAAGTTATTTTTGATCTGTTCAAGAAAAAGGTAATTCATGTATTGTGATGTTATTTGGTGCTAGACTCATTCAATACCTTCCATTTCGTTTTCTGAAAAACATATTTATGATACACTGCAATGAAGTTCCTAATCATTTGCCTTTTTTACTTTGAATCCCAACGCCCTACTTTGCAGCATGTGGTCTAACTCTTCTCCTCTGTCCACCTTTGGAGCTGCTACATATCAAAGTAAATGTTGACTTCATTTGAAGCATTTTATGAAACTCTTCATAAAATTTTACCCTTTTCAATAGATTTTGGTTCATAAACTAGAATTACATTATGATCATCCATTTATATGCTTAAACTCATCTTGAACATTATAAAATATACCAGACAAGTGTTTTCAATTTTTGCTTGGCATACATCATGAAATCTCATGCCTAGACTATTTCAATGGCCAGATGGTTGATATCCTTGCCTCAAATCTCTTTCAATTCCAATCCATACTTCACTTTGCTATCAGATTAATTTTCCTAAATCATGGATCTGATCATGACATTCTGCACTCCCCCCCGACCAAACCTATTCAATAAACTTCAATGGTTTACTATCACCTCTAGGACCAAATATTAAAAGCTTCTCTTTGATATTTAAAGTCCTTCATAACTTGGCCTCTTCCTGCCTTTCCAGTCTTTTACAATTTACCCACCTCTACATCTTCTGACTTTCAGTGATATTGACCTCCTAGCTATTCTTTAAACCTCATAGTCTATCCCCTGGGTATTGTGCTAAATATCTCCCATGCCTAGAATTATTCATCTTCATCCCCAACTCTTGGTTTTCCTAGCTTCTTTAAGTCCGAATTAAAATCCCATTTTCTAAAAGAAGCTTTTCCCTATGCCCCTTAATGCTAGTGCTTTCTATCCATTTATTCTCTCCAATTTATTATATCTATACCTATAGCTATAATAATCTGTATCTATCATCTCTACCTATATCAATATCTATATCACATATATTTATACCATCTATGTCTCTATATATACATATAATCTATATTATAATCTATATCCATATATATCTATGATTCAATTGACAGATCAAAATAACTTATAGATAATTATTTTCATGTTCTCTCTCCCATTAGACAGTGAGCCATTGAGAGTAAGGACTATTTGTGGTTATTGTTTTTTATTTATTTAATAAATGCTTTTTTGGGGTGTTAACATAAAACTTCCACTTCTTAAGTTTTCTCTTAGGAGAATCCATTAGTTGTCCTTCCATCCAATTAAATACAATGTGCTTATATCTCTCTGTCTCTCTGTCTTTGTCTCCATGTGCATCTATATATCTATATGTCTGTATATGTAGAGATACGCATATATCCATATATCATGAGTGAGAGAGAGAGAGAGAGAGAGAGAGAGAGAGAATTTATAGATGTGATTCAATTCCCCCAGTAGGATATCAGTTTGTTCACTTTGGGACAATTATTGGATGCAAAATCCCATCAATTATAATAATATTTTCTATTACATCTACTTTTTGAAGACTAGCAGAGTAAAGAAAGGAGTCCCATAACCAGCACTTTGCCAGTAGTTAATTAATTCTTTGCTCATGACAGCCTATGAAGCAGATGAAAAAATAATACGCTCCTTGGTCCTCTGTGATTATATTTTCCTGTATTATAAGGAGTAGAGGGTACTAAGACTTGCATAATTTTTAGAGGAAGTTAAGTTAATTTATTTTAAAAATGAATCAACTAAATAACAAGCTTGGTATTTGTATTGAAGATAACAGATACTCTTGGAGAAAATTTTGAAACTAGTAACAATTGTTTTGGTTACAGAACCATGGATTTTCAAAGCCACAAAAGGCTTTAAAACTAATCTTCTCAAAACTCCCTCTTTTTCTAGATAAGCAATTTAATACTCAATGTGGATATAAAACCTAGGCCAGCATCAACTCTAGAAGTGATTGTGATTCCTTTGACAGCAGGATGGTGGATTGTGCAAATATACTTTTGTTTTCTGCATTTTCCTTTGAGCCTGAGAGAAGGGAATGAAAGCCCAATACCATTTCTCTATACTAGCCTCAGGTGTGAATGCTTAGGAACTAATTCCATTTTTATAAAAGGCCTGGGACAAAGCAGGATTGATAGAAGAATTTACATTTTTTTATTTTAATTCTGTATTTGTTTAAACTATGTGGTTGTACTATATTAGAAGTCTGAGTGTATATGCACTAATGAAAGTGACATGAACTATTAAAATACCACTAATGAATGAGGACAGCAAATAGAGAAATAAAGAGTAGAATGCATATTTTTAATACCTATTTAATATGTAATCATTTAATTTATATTGGAATCTGGAAGCCAAAGAGAAAATACTCAATATGTTGGGATACCACATTGGGGCAGGGGAATCTACCAGGACATGGGCAATCCATTAATCAGTCTACAAGAAAAGTGACTAGTTTTTGTAAAATGGAAGTAGAAAGACTTAAAGAAATAATAGTCGGGGCTAAGTGCCACATAGTGTATAATTCAATTTGAATTCTTAGTCTTTCAAACTGCTAGACTAGATCTCTGATCACATGTCTTAGCCAAGAGAATACCATATGACATATACTTATTGTTCCAATTAACTTCCCCATATGCTTATTCTGCATGGGTAATTGTACCAAAGTCATTCTCTTAATAACTATTAATTAAATGCAATGCACTGATTTAGAATCTGAAAGGCAAAGGCCTTACCCTTGTGAAATTCACAACCTAGCACATATATACAGTTAAATACTTGTCAAAATCTGTCTATGTAAGTATTATTTCCATAAGTTTTTTGACCTTTAGTTCTTGATTAGAGGAGAAATAGCAATTCATAGAAATTACCAGAAAAGTAATAAAATTTATAAACTACACTTGTATGCCTGCCCCAAACTAGCAACATGTCTCTGTTTCTCCTTAATAGATATAATTCATCTAAATAATTTAATAGAAGCTACTAATATTTAGCAAAATAATGCTAAACTATTGATTAGTTTATCTTTTCAATTTTCTCAGGGAAATCTCTTAGAAAATAATAACCATCTTGACCTTAGTCTATCCAAGTTTTTAACTAATGAAATTTTTTTGTGTGTGAGGTCATTGGAGTTAAATGACTTACCTAGAGTCACGCAGCTAGCTAAGTATCAATTGTCTGAAACTGGATTCGAACTCAAGTCCTCCTGACTCCAGGACCCGGTGATCTATCCACTGCACCACCTGCCTGCCCCTTAATGAATTATTTTTGAAAAAAAAGCATTGTCATGTCATTTTTCTATTTTCTATTTTGGTTAAGTACTTGAACAACTATACCCACAAATTCATTCATTTCTCTCACAGTTATAATTGTTCTCTATAACCAATTTGCTTGTCAATAAAATCATTCCATTAACATTGAATTGAGTTTTTTGTTTGTTTGTTTTTGCCAATAAATGAACTTAAAAATGACTCTACATATTTGGACTGGTGAAAACTAAACAAGAGGGCAACACACACAAGGAGCTCCAGTGATTGATTCCTAATTTAAATTGACTCTCAAGTGAGCCTGTCTAGACACACGGTGAAGTAAGCAATCATTTCAGTCAATTCAGCCAAATAATGGGTCATTCCAGTGAAGGATAAATCAGATTGACTAACCAACCTGACTGAATTCATAATAATAACTGACATTTCTAGATAGTTTTAAGGCTGACAGAGCACTTGTCCCACAGTAACAACCATAGGAGAAGAGCTGGTGACAGTATTCTCCTCTCATATCTTCTACATAAGGAAATATCTCAGAGAGGTCAAATAACTTGGCAGTGGTCACACAGAAAGTATTGTAGCCAAGATACCTTGCTCCTAGATCAGCAATTTTCTCACTTCAATAAACTGTTGGAATTGATCTGACACCACCATTTCAAACTGTGTGTAAATGTTGAATTAATATTGCATTTTTATTAAGTAACCTATGGAAAAAGCTGCGTTACAAATTATAGCTTAATCAGTTTCTATGGCCATGAAATTACCAACACTTATATTAACCTGGTATTGCATTTAGCAAGACATTAAAATAATTTTAAATTATTTTTAAAGTGAAAAAAATTTCTAGATAAACATAAAATATTTGACCTGGTGTTCAGGATTTTTATGAGTAACTAATAATAATAATGAAAATTGTGGTAATGATAATAAAACCATTCTTATGGTGCTTTAAGGTCTACAAAGTGATGTGTATATATTTAATTTCATTTGATCCTCATAATCATTCTATGAAGTAGGTGCTATAATTATCCCCATTTTACAGATGAGCAAAGAGGAAGTTATAAGTGCTTTGCTCAGCCATGATACTGTTAAATGTCTGAGGCAAAAGTCAAACTCAGATGTCCTAATTTTTAGCCCTCTGTCCACTACTCCACCTAATGATGAGTTCAATAAAATGATCATAAACCATTACAAAATGTTTATTATCTTTTGATGGCATGAAGGGCATTACCTTTGTTTTGTATAGTTTCTAAGATTACAAAGATCCTCATCTGAGATGAGGCAGATGGTCATCTGCATAGAGCTTCCAAAGACTGAATAGCCATCTGTTTTATTTTAATACATAAGAGACTCCTTGTCCTTCCCGATTCCCAAAGAAGTTCAATATTCTAATGCAAAGAATCCCAGGGAGTGACTACGTGAATGCCTAACATTGAAAACACACACACACACACATAAAATAAATCCAACTCCATATTTTATGATAACTTTTTCCAGATATGAGAATCAGACAGAGCTATCTAATAGTTTACCTAGAATGTTGTTTCATCGTGCCTAACAGGAAGATACCGTCTCTCCACGTTGTGTTTTCAAATACATGACAGTTCCCTTTAATGCTACTTTTTCTTCTCTTTTTTTTTTCCTTTCATATCCCTGATTGGGGGAATAATAAATCTATTTCTTTTTACCCTCACTCTTGTTTTCTTTTCGTTTTTCCTCCTGGATTTGTGTTCACCTACAAAAAAACTTGATTTTCTTGTTAGAGCACTTTCTAAAGTCTCTGACCATTCAGTATTGTGTTGATTGTAACACTCAATTTGGCTTAAAAATATAGACATACATAATAATAATTATAAATTTCATATGATTGTATATACTGTCCAGAACTGTATTTATAGTTAGAGTTCCTCAAGTCAATTATAATTAAAAATCAATAGGAATAGGTTATTAAAGCAATTGATTATTTAAATGTTTAAAATTTGGCAGTATGCAGTTTTTTTTTGTAAAATCTGTTAATTACTAGGTAATAATATAATTTATGTATATCATGCCATGTCATATCTCATATCTTTTCATACTAGAATATGTGGTATAATACATTGATTAATAACACATTGGTGCTTTGGTGCTTTAATACATTACATACATTAATTAACAATAATATTTGTTATATTATAATTACCTAGAATTTAACCGATCTTTGGAAAACCAAGATGCATATGATTAAGTCTTTTTAATATGATATGTATGTGTATACATATACCTATATATGTATATAGATATCCTTATATGTTTATATAATTAGAATTTATACAAATATATCTGATTTAAATTAATTTTGTCATTATGACCAACATAATAATGATATAAAATTTATATATCTGACTATTTGGTCACATATCTCATACACGTATGCCAAAGTTAATAGTGATTAAAGGAATATTAATAATTATTATACAATAATGTACAATATATTTAATTTTACTATTTCTACAGTTTAAAAAAATCAACACTAGCAACTACTTTGATGAAATCAGATACATTTGGGTAGATGAATCTTTTGCTTGTTTGTTAGTTTTTGAGACTGAGCATGCCTCTCTCTCTCTTAGGCTAAAAGTACAGCAGCCACTCACAGGATCTTTGGACAATATTTGAATTGCTCTATCTATGACCTAGGTAAATTAGCTACTCCTTAAGCAGTCTGGTGACTTCTGACTCTTGGGGACTTAGGCCACTCCATCTCTAAACTCCTGAGTTCAAGTGAACTTTCAGCCTGCCTGGTGTGTATGTCTCTTTCGATGTGGTGAATCATCATCTTATAAAATACTACCTGAAAAATTAAACAAAATACTACTTTAAGAGTAGGACAACAATTCATATGGGCACAATACATAAATCTGATTGTTTACGATGAGGGACCATAGATAACATAGTGAACTGAGAGCATATTTCAAATCAGGAAGATCTGCTTTCAAGTCTCACATCTACCTCATACAGCGACTTTAACTTTTGACAAATAATTTGTCCTTGCTTCTGTCCATACCTCCAGGTTACTCTCTATGTTTATAAATTTGAGAGCAGATGCCTATCTGCATTGGTAGAAAGGGCTTCCTCAATGGGAAAACAGGATCCAGAAACCCAGGATATTTATATTGCTTTTACTTTTCTAGTTGTAACCTCCAATGTTTCTTTTTTGAGGGTGTGAGGGTACTCTAAGGTGAGATATTATCTATTTGTTTTGATTAACTAATTATTTTGCATGCATTTATAAGTCTTTCCCACTACTCATTACAAAAAAAAAAATCCCTGAGAAGCAAAATCTTCAGTTTAAACTTGTATAGTCCAGCAAAACAAATTCTCACATGGGCATACCATAATGCACGTCTCTTTGCATTTTAATTTCATTATCCATCTGGAAGAAAGTATCCACTTCCTTACTCTTTTGTTTAGAAGTTGCTTTTATTTGTCCTCATTTATTATTAGTCCTTCAGAATTTTACTTCAAACTATATTTAAATATTCTAGTATACACAACTCTCCATGAAATCTAAAGTAAAATTAAACTGGCCTTCATGTTTTTCCTCACACTTAACATCCCATCTCCCACTTTGTCTTTGCATCCCCAGTGCCTACCACATTGTATGCACATGACGAATGCTTATTAAGTGATTGATTCCTAGCATTATATTTCTACACTCCTGTACAACTATTTAAATTTTCTAAAATTTTAATTTGGTTTGGTATCCTAATCAAAAATGCCAAGTCATCAGCCATTCCTTAGTAAGAATAACCAGTCATCTCACAAGTTATTTTGCATATCTCTATTTGGCTATTATTAGTTAAAAAAAAAAAGAACAAAATTAACAAGTGAGAGAAGGAAAAGAAATGTTCATCATTAAAAATGTGAATTCTTAAACCTGTCAAATTCATCGAGAATGGAATAGAAAAAAATGTCCTGGAATAATGTTAACATGGATGATTTAAGTGTCAAATTTGAAGAGTAAAGTAGAATCTTCTAAAAAGCATTATGCTGCTCTAGAATAATGGGCAACAGACTCCAGACTGACAAAGGAAAACTAGGTCACATCCTTAGTTAGAGGATTTTTTTTTTTTGTCTTTCCTCTACTGGTAACTTCAGATAAGTGCAAAACAACTGAACTTGGTGTTTTTTTTTAGATTAAAAATCTAAAATGAATTATTCCTTTTCAGCTTTTGCCTTGAACAAAGATGTAGAAAGAAAAAAATATGCTTAGAAAAAAGTTAAATAGAAATTGAAAGCAAAAGAATCTAATATTTACACCTTGCCTAGAGGCAGGTTTTTTTTTTTTAGTACCAAAAAAATCAATAACTTCTCACAGGTTCTTGACATAAACCAAGCTTTAAATGTTGGAGAATGCATTTGTTATTTCAGAGGAGGGTGGCAAAAGGCTTAGAGGCAAAAACGCTATAACTTGAGGTAGAAGAAATGTTTTGTTCATTAAAATAGCAACAACAACAGAACTGGCTAAATAGCTGAGAGGGTTTCTCTTTACAATTTTTCACAAAAGATCCTGAAACCACATTCTGATTTTCCAAGGTTCTGTCTTGGTGTAAGCTAGCAATCTATGTGTACTTGACATCAGGACATACTCCACCTGCCGAGCATCCATTTGCCTTGTTGATATTTTGGAATAAACTATTCCAAACAGCCTCATAGTGCTAATTACTTCTTTCCACACGTGATCATGAGCATAACAAATGTGGGTGAATTAAAAGGAAAACAAAGGAAAAGTGACCTCTCCATGGGAAATGCAGATCCATCAATTACTATGGGCAAGAAACAAGAAATGCTGATAGAGTGTGAAAATTTTATTTATTTCATTCACTTAAGAAATTGCTAACCATTTTGGACAGCAATTTGTAACTATGCCCAAAGGGCTATAAAATTATGCATACCTTTTGACCCAGCAATACCTCTTCTAGGTCTGTCTCCCAAAGAGATTATAAAAATGGAATGAGGACCCACGTGTACAAAAATATTTCTAGCAGTTCTTTTTGTGGTGGCAAAGAATTGGAAATTGAGGGGATGCCCATCAGTTGGGGAAAAGCTGAACAAGTTGTGGTATATGAATGGAATGGAATACTATTGTGCTATAAGAAATGATGAGCAGGCAGACTTCAAAAAATCTTGGAAAGGCTTATATGAACTGATGCAGAGTGAAATGAGCAGAACCAGGAGAACGTTGTACACAGCAACAGCCATATTATGAGATGACTGACTTTGATAGACTTGGCTCTTCACAGCAACCCCAGAATCCAGGACAACTCCAAAAGATGCATGATGGAAAATGCTATCCACATGCAGAGAAAGAATATGGATTCTGAATACAGATGGAAGTATACTATTTGACTCCTTTTCCTTTGTTGTTTTGTTTTATTGGTTCATTGTTGTGGTTCCTCCCATTGGTTCTAATTGTTCTTTACATCATAGGAACTAATAGGAAAATATGTGTTGACATGAATGTATATGTAGAGCCTATATTAGATTGTACTCTGTCTTGGGGAGGAGGGAGTGGGATGGGGAGAAAACATAAAGCTCAAAATCTTAAGGAAGTGAAAGTTGAAAACTAAAAATAAATTAAATTTTTAAAAAAAGAAAGAAATTACCCCATAAGCTGAGGTACAGTATAAATCTCTCAAATTTAGGTTTAGAAAGGAAGTCAATAGAAAGAATGAAGAACTTATTGTTTAAATAGTCATGATGGATAAATCTAGTGAGCTGTATCTTAAGAGAGCTGCCAAAGAATGATCAATTAAAGAGCTGATGGAATTATGGTGACGAAATTTAAAGCTTGTGAAGGATAGCACTGACAGCAGATAAGATGAATGTAGACTTTAGAGTGTACTTATTTATAAAAGCCTAAGGAGGATACATTTCATAATTATGTATCAGTTAGCTTAGATCCCAGACTCAGAAAGATTGTTGAGTAATCATTAGGCTGAGAAGTGGAGTGGAGGAGAGTAGGGAATTGTAATAACAAAACTGCCAGGTAACCTAGCTTAAGCTTATCCTTTGACATTTTCTAGTGACTCCATCCCCCACTCCAAATGTCTGTATTTCCTTGGTACTAACTTTTTATTTATTTTATATGTATTATCTTTTTCCCAAATAGAATGTCAGTTTCTTGATGGCAGGAACTATTTCATTTTTGTATTTGCCTTGGAAGAGCCAAGGCCAATGCCCGATATATTTAATAAATAGTTCTAGTAGTTGTTGTTTTGTAGTTAATTGATTGACAAAGTAACTGACTTAGCCTGAAGTTGGGGCATATGCATCAATAAGGATAAACAAAACAAGAATAACCAAACAATTCGATCCTGTTAAATAAAGTGAATTTGGGAACAATTGATTAGAATCTTACTGCTGATTTCAAGTGTTTTTTTTTAATAAAATATTTTTGTCTGAGATCAGCTCACTAATTCTGATAGTAATGAAAAGAATGGGATGCAAAGTCAATTTGCAAAATTGCAGGACAAACCAATGATTCTGATAAAATTCAGGAGTGACAGATGGTCATCTACTATGTGAAAAAGTTTAGGCTGGTGATATAGCAAGAGTGACAGACATTAGATAGACCAGTCAACTAAAAGACTGTATTCTAAAGGACCATAAATGACCTTAAACTTGGTGGGACAAACCTGTTACAGGCTTTTCTGAATTCAAACCCTCTTTCAATATTAATAGCAATATTAGTTATCCATTGAATGAAGATGTAAATTTTTGTTTTAAAATTTAGTGTTTATATCTTGACAAAATATGAATGCAGATATAATATGAATCAAATTATTTTCTTTTCCAAAGTCAATTTGTGTGAATTCAGGCTGACTTTTAACATAGGAAGAACACATGACACATAACAACATATGTCTCTCTGTACTGCCAAGAAGCCACTTGTTAAAATTACACTCATCAAATCTCTCTTTTCTTCTTACCTGCTTCAGCTGACTTTTTATCCCATGACCCAGAATATTATCCCTATTTTGTCAAATAATAAATGTTGGGTAATATTCACAAAAGAATATATATATATATATATATATGTGTGTGTGTGTGTGTGTGTGTGTATATATATGCATACATACACATATGAGTATATATGTATGTATGTATAAAATGTATATATGTATATATTATATAAATATTTATATGTATAGATTGTATATGTGTTATAATTCATATGTTATACAGGCAGTAAACATTTATTAAGTGTCTGTTACATATGAGGCACTATGCTTAGCATTGGTTTAAAAAAGAAGGCAAAAGATAATACCTGTTCTCAAGGAGCTTATAATCAAATACACACATCCACACACATAATGTTCATTCTTATTGAATTCAACAAATAGTTACTAAACACCTTCTCCATATCAACTAAGTCAAAAAAGTATAACTTCAACATGGTTAAAACCCAAAGCATTTTTCAAATACATGGTTTCACAGCCAGACATATGTCAATCCTGTTTAGGTTCCTCCTATGAGTAATACTATGTATAATTAATCATTATTCTTCTAAGGTTTCATGTGAAATTATTATTCTGATAGGGATAGGGATCAGGCTTGGGATTTCATTGTAAAAGGGTCTCCTGGGTAAGGAAAATACCAATGCAGATCTGCAACTTCTCTGCAGCTTACAGTCTTGGGAATTTGCCAAGAGGACTAAGTAGTTAAAGTTATTTTTCCTAGGATCGTAGCTAATATGTGACAAAGGCAGAACTTGAATGTAGGTCTTCTTGCTTACAAGAACAGCTGTTTTCCTACTATACACCACACTTACATTATTATTTGGATAATCAGGTTAAAGAAATGTTGAATGTTACTATATAGAAATATTTCGTTCCTATATTTATAATTACATATTTGTACTTTTCTCAACAATTATCTCTTTTGAATTATGACTTTTCATATATTCAGAGAAAGTTAAGATCATCTTAATTCTGGCTAGGCTAGACTATACTTTTTTTTATTATCCAAATTAGTTTTGCCTTAAAAGAAAGGCATATAATTTGAAATAAAAGTTCAAGCAAATTACACAGTTAAAATAATTTTTAAATTATAGCTATTTGCATATATAAATTCATAAATATGACATTTGCAGCTTTGCCTTTAAAAGTCATCCAAATATCTTCACTGGATCATCACTTGCATATCTAATCACAAAATAAGAAAAAGCCATAACTGTATGCATACCAATCATTGTTATTGGTATGTGGTTATGTTATTTTTGTAGTATAAAGGTTATTTCTATCAGAATTGACTAAATAAATCAAAACAAAAGAGTTTGTTCTTTAAACTACATTTTATCATGTTACAGATTGGACATTACTAACTAGTAATTGGACATTACTAATGGAAATTGACTTTTTTATTAGAACCACATAAAAATAGATAGAGAACCTTCTACTGAAAAGATGTGACTGTTAGATGTAGCTCCTTTAGACCTTTACAGAACTTCTGTTATACCTCCGATATCAATCTAAGACACTGGGAAAAAAAAGAGTAGCAGAAACCTTGTAAGGAATCATAGTACCATAGAATTAGAATGTTAATGCTAGAAGATCCACTAGAGTTTATCCGCTCATCTTATGCATAAACAGATTCCTTCAGAGTTGTCAGTATCTTAAATAAGGTTACCCTAGTGGGGTTAGAGCCAGAATCTGATCCTAGCTTCCTAATTCAAAGTTCTTTATAGTTCATAACATTACAGCATATGCAAAAATCGTGGATTTGGGAAGAAACAGACTAATTCAAAGACACTAATTTTACATTTGAAAGGAAGGAAAACCATAAATATCTTTGGTCAAAAATTCTACTATGCTGATGGATTGGAGAACTTGTTAAAGTATATGCTCTGTAACTACTATCCTAATACCTACTCATGCTCATGAACTGGGGTTCAAAAGCATAGATACTACACACTCCCTAGGTTCTAAAATTGGTCGAGTGTCTTGTGTTTTTACTATTATATTGCTTTGTCTCCAACAAAGTGCTTTTCCTCATGATATCAGTTGATTATACATTAGCCAAGCAGACTTATTTAGATTCTTTTTAAAAATATATTTAAATTACCAGAAGTATAGCTGCTTAAAATGCTCCCCACCCCGACTTCCCCCATGCCAGTCTATGATACATTCCTTGATAAGTATACCCAAAGTCCAATGGATCTAGATAGAGAAGGTTCTCTATCTAGCTCAAGCATAGAAAGGACATGTAACAAAGGAACAACTCACACCTCCTGAAAGTCCCTTGGAATGTTCAAGATTTCTTTTTTCGTTAGTTTCATTGTTTAGCCTTGAAATTTTATCTAGTCTTTTCCTTGTATGCCAATGCAGATGTTCCTAAGACAATGTTAGGGTTACCAATGGTAAGATGAAAAATCCCAAATTCTCCAAAACCATTGAAGCCCACAAAGTCCTCCTCTAATCAGGTGAGTGGGGAGGACATTGAAACAGAGATCAAGGCTAAGAACTAGGGTTCTGCTCTTCTCTCCCAGTTGATTCTTTCTCGGGGTTTTAGCATGGACACGCAATCTGCCTTAGTATTTTAGATATAACTAATAGTGCATGACTATGTTTCTTGAGGCAATTTGAATACTCTTTGAGTCAGTGTCACTCCAATTAATCTAAAGATTTTCTCCACTTAATCTAAAATTTTAAGTTGATTGATTGAAGTGTTTAGACCTTGTTCACTATTCTGATTTTATTGATTCAATCAAAATATGTTCTCTCTTGATAAATGTATTAGAGCTAAATAGATTGAAGTCTATTTTGACTTCAACCATACAGCATTAATATGTCTATTTTCCCCTCAAATATACAATTTAGGCTTATCTCTTCTGTATAAGTCTTGGCCATCTCCTTCATGCTGATAAATTTTCCACAGTGAATACATATAAACTGCTAGTCACTTTTTATTCACCCTTTTGGTATTTCTTGGACACCAATGGAGCCCATCAATTGTCTGTCAATTTTGCCTTAATCTCACTAAGTGATTGGCTTGTCTTTCATGTGAATCATATGTTTCTTTGGCAATATCATTTTTACCACTTTTTTTTTCTTTTGAGGGTTAGTTTCTGACTTGTAATCTATTTTATTGACATATACAATGTGGTTCTACATTGCTCTTTGAGTATTTCTATTTTAATTCTTCAGATTATGTGTTGTTATATGGCTCAGTTATATAACATCACCAATGTGACCCTTAATGATCCTTACTTTGAGAATGAGAAGTATGATGAAATATTAAATAACAAACATGTCTCAGAATCGTGTCCCTGACGCATCCTAGCCAATGATAGCTAGCATTTAATATAACACTTTTAAGTTTGTGAAATACTTTACAAATATTATTTCATTTTATCCTCACAACAACCCTGGGAATGAGGTGCTATTATGATCCCCATTTCACAGTTGAAGAAACTGAGGCTGAGATAGGTTAAGTGATATGCCCCGGATCACAAAGCTAATAAATACATATGGCTAGATTTGAAAACAGGTCTTCCTGATTCCAACTCTAGCAATCCATACATTTTGCCACCTATTTGCCTCCCACATATTTACTATATGGCTCTGGTTAAGTCAGCTAACCTTAGTGCTCTAGACAATTTACTAAGTGGCAGGGCAGAAGCTGATCTTTATTGTATGAGTAAATTTACTCAATTATCATTCCTTGAACTAATGGATGAACAGGTCAATGTATTTTTAAATGAACAAGTCAAATCCATATCGCTATTATTAAAATAAATAAAAGCTTAATTTAATTAATTAGATCTTAATTTTTAATTAGTTGGCAATTTACTCCATTAGATTGCACACTCCTGCAGGGCAGGGAAACGCCTAACCTAGCCCTTAGTAGGCTCTGAATAAATGTTTATTGATTGGTTGATTGAGGTTAAATATTTAAATCTAGGTCATGAGTTTAAATTATGGGGAAAATACATATGAATTACAGTACAAAATGTTCACTAGAATGTTTACTAGAATAAAATTTAAAATATATGAAGGCTCAAAAAAATCTATATGAGTTACCAAGTTTAGGTACATGAAGCTTAGTTGATAAAATAATGTAAAGGTGATTTATTTTCTTCTTTTCTTGCATCTATTTTTACATTTTGAAGATATGTGAATCTTATCATCTACCCTGAAGCTTCCTCTACACAATTATTTTGACTACTTGGAGTTCACTCACTGGTCAATAGGATTTTATTATTACCCCAGAGAGACATGGGGTATTTGCCTTGTGACCTATTTGGTAACTTACAAATTTTTGTTTTGGGGGAGTTGGGGAGAAAGAGTAGTACTGATTTTTGACAGATTTTTCTGGTTTGCATTACAAAAGTCGCATTAGGAGGTTTCTGGCTACTTAATAGGTTTTTAAAAATATGTTAAGATAAGCAATTTAAAATTCTACCATTGGACTGCTATTCAAACTCTTTGTTAATGTCCAGTCATGCCACCTAGCTAGTAAGTGTCTGAGGCTGCATTTGTGCTCAGGCTGACTCCAAGCCCAATGGCCACCTAGCTACTCTAATTCAAACTCTTGTCTCATAATGCAAACTATTAATAGTCAACTCCTAAAACATTAAAGAAACACAATAGGTATAATTTCTAAAAATTTTTCCCCTTTGGTTAATTTAATCTCTATGGAAGACTTACATTTATTTTAAAATTATTATTGTTAAACTTTCTCCCTTTATTTTGTCTTATTTTGTTTTTGCCTAGAAGTGTCATCTATATTTTTCAAGTTCTAATTTAAATGTAATATTTGTCTACTGCTAGATTATGTTTCAAATATAGCTCAATAATTTCAATTATTGACATAATCCTAGCAGTAGTGAAGTTCTGATTCAGAAGATACCTCCATTGCAATTCCCCCTTTTCAAACATTTATAATAATTTAAATTTACCATTTAAGGTAAAACTTAAAAAAAATTCTTCTCTGGCCCAAAGTAATTTTTTGGTATGTATGAGTTTGATAAAATGCTTCATTTCATAATTTGTATACCCAAGGATATGAAAAATGCTTTTGCATAAAAAATAAAGGAAATATGTGTTTAAAAATTAACATAATTTTGATCCTTAACAAGAAATTAAAAGCTGATGAAAATGGATCTGTACTCTCAATTGAATAAAATTTGCAGAGCTCTGTGGTAGTGTTATCTTACTATCACTATAGATTTATATTGTGCCAATAGAGAACAGTGAGAGGGAGGGAGGGAGGAAGGAAGGAAGAAAGCAAAGATGGAAGGAAAGAAGAAGAGAGGAGGGGAGGGGAGGGGAGAGGAGAGAGAACAAAGGAAAGGAAAAATATATTCTATATTTTCCATAATTTCCTTATTTGAGGCAAAATAAGGCTTTAATCCTTCTAATTTATAGATGGAGAAATTAAGTAAAAATTTAAACAAAGTCACAGTTGATTGTAAAACAACCATTTGGTATTAATAATTTCTTGAATATGATGTCCAGGCTTTTTTTTAATGCTGGTTTTCAGCTAATAAAGTATTTCTTAGATTATTTCTCCTCTATCTATTTTCCAGGTCAATTGTTTTTCCAGATAAGATATTTCACATTTTCTTCTGTTTCATGCTTTTGACTTTATTTTATTGTTTTTTGAAGTCTTATGGAGGCATTAGCCCAATTATAATTTTTAATAAATTATTTTCTTCAGTGAGCTTTCATATAATTTCACTTTTTAAAGAGTTCTTTTTTTTTTTTTTGGTGAATTTTGTGCCTCTTTTACCAAGCTATCAATTCTTTTTTATAATTTTCTTGCATTGTTCCCATTTTTCCCCCAATTTTTCCTCTACCACTTTTATCTTTTTCTTTAAGTTCTTCTGGGAATTCTTTTTGGGCTTGTTTCCCAATTAGCAATTTTCTTTGAGGCTTTGTTTGTAACTGTTTTGACATCATTCTTCTGAATTTGTGTCTTGGTCTGCCCTGCCACCGTAGTAGCCTTTTTAGGTCAAGTTCTTTGTTGTTGTTGTTGTTGTTGTTGTTGTTGTTGTTGTTGTTGTATGCTCATTTTCCCCACCTGTTTCTTGACTTTGAATGTTATGTTGAAATTGAGTTCAGCTCACCTATGGATGGAGAGGTATTGTCCCAACTTCAGGCTTTTTTGTGCTGCTGTTTTCAGAGCTAGTTCTGGGGCTCTTGTTTTTAATGCTTCCAGGGTGATGTGATCTGGGGAGAGTTATGGTCACTTCTCTTCTGTTCTGTGCTTTTGTCTTTACCTTGCTTCCCTCCATCCACATGTGCCAACACTTCTTTTGACAGTGAACTGTGACCATATCTCCTTCTCTCCTTAGCCACAAGTGCTAGTGCTCCTCTCTATCTTAGAACTGAGATCAGGTCCCTAATCCCTTTTGACTGACCACCAGAGATCCTCTCTCCCCTGGAATTGAGACCCAGAACTACATATGGACAATAATTTTCAGTCATCACCAGCTATACCCAATGCCAACTGCATTTAGTTCCAGCAAAGGATTTCCTGGAATCTTTTTCTGACTAGTCATCCAACTCCCTTACCATCTTTGAGCTGAGAGCTCTTAAAGGTGCTGCCACCACTATCACAGATACTTCCAAGGCTTTGGGCTGGTGCTGCTCCATGCTTTGAGATATCTTTCAGGGGTAGCTAGGTGGTGCAGTGTATAGAGCACCAGCCCTAGAGTCAGGAGGACCTGAATTCAAATCCAGTCTCAGATCAGATACTTGACACTTACTGGCTGTGTCCCTAGGCAAGTCACTTAACCCCAATTACCTTGCAAGAGAGAGAGAGAGACAGAGAGATCTTTCCTTCCCCTTCTAGCCTGCTATTACAGATATCTACTGCCAACCCCCTAAGCTATCTTAGGTTAGAAAAATGTCTCACTCTGACCTTTTGTTTGCTCTGCTATTTCAAAATTTTATATGATTAATTATTTTAAAATTGTTTGGAGGGGAATGTTGGGAGAGTTCAACTGCCTGGTTACCTCTAATACATAATCTTGACTCTCTCTCTTATGACTTGAATATTAAATGTCACACTATTCAAAAATAAACAAGCAAAAAAAAAAAACAAATCAGCTGCATTTCACAACTATGACTGAGGCAAGAGTCTTAACAAAACAAAGAACAAAAACAATCAGAAAATATAAATTGGGCAATTTAGATATGAATATGAAACCTTTTGCATGAACAAATTTGATGCTACTAGGATAAAAAGGGAAGTGGAAGGTTGACTTTTGCATCAAATATTTCTCATAGGATCGAGATTCAAGATATGTAGGGAATTAACAGAAATGAAAAAGACTCTGCATTTGGGAGGCATTAACTTTTAGAGTGTTTTCAAATCTTAAGTCTCTCATCAGAATACATTCCAAAGAAAATTTATGTTCACATTGATGAATATTACAGTATGTCATTGACTCCTTTACAGAAATACAATGACCAAAATAAACTCAGTATTAGAAAAGAGAACTGTATACCCAAGAAATCATCCATGGTATAATGAAGAAAACAATGTTAAATATCTTTCTTATCCACAGTACCTATCATAAGGCCTGTCTAATAAAGACAGAACTCAAACCATCTCTGCCCACATGTAAATATGTGTATATATGTGTACACATAGACATACTTATGTATACACATATGTATGCAGACATGTGCAAACACAAAATAAATACAAGGTTACTTGTGGGTGGATGGACAATGGTAACTAGATAAATCAGGAAGGCTTTTCTTAAAAGATTTTTTTATCTCACTGGGTTGTTCTTTAAAATCCAAAGTCTTAGAAGTCTAAAGATTATCTATCTATCTATCTATCTATCTATCTATCTATCTATCTATCTATCTATCTATCTATCTGTCTGTCTGTCTAACTGTGGATAATTGTGATAGCCCAGGACTGTCTTTCTGCTGCCACTGCTGATATTGCAAGGACCTGTTAAAAGTTTCTTCCAGTTTTCACATTCTAGGATTATTTGTTTTAGTATTTTTCAGACATAGAATTTGAAAATGTCCATGATTCGAAACCTTTCCAACCTTCTCGTCACTGTTAAGCCTATCTGTTGTCACCTTTAAGCTATAAATACACTCTCATCTGCCCTTCAAATAAATATGTACATGATAATAACAAAAATGTTCTAAAAATTGGAAAAAAACTAGCACTTAGCTACTTTTCCCTGTTTATTCTAAAGAAACCAAATTTTCTTACCATAATAAGCTCACTTTCTGCCCATTAGCATTATCTTAATTACAAGGATATTAACCTATAATACATACACATGTGTGAGAAATACATTTATCAAACAAAAAACACTTTTTTATAAATTTGTATGTATATATGTACATATATATAAATTTGTTTTAAAATTATGAATGAAAATACATTGGAGTATTTATTGGCCTTTAAAATAACTTAATAAGTTATTGGAGCTCATGTTTCCATATAGAATATTAAAATCCCATAATCAAGTTAAAAATGGCTCAGAAATATGAAGTTTAAAAGCATGTATACCTAATGAAATGTCACAAACAACCTATCAGATGTCAGCATTGTGGTGTATATCATGATGAAATTAGCAATCTGGTAATATGGGGCAACTCACACATGCACACATATAGAGGGTGTCCTAAAGTATTCAAGCTTTAATAGCTTAAACTTGCACTAAGACTTTTGAAACAACCTTTATAGATCTGGCATATTAAGGGGACTCAAAATTAGGTATGAGTTTATAGTGTGATATGGCAGCCAAAAAAGCTAATGCATTAAGGGAAGCATGATTTGCAATATTGAGGAGAAAATTGTCCTGCTGCATTCTGTACTCATTAGACAGGGAATGACATTAACATTTTATTTTTCCCTTGGATAACACCTTTAATAAATTAGTAAAAATAGGACAAGACACTTCTCTTACCCAACAGTTCCATGTTGACATGAAACAAAAGCTGATGGCTTGGGACACTATGTGGTATTCTAAGATACACCTCTTCCACAGTCCTTGAGACCCAGCCAGTCTCAAAGCATAACAATACCAGCAGAGATCTTGGGCCAGACAATCTGTAGCTACAGGGTACACAAGATGATAAGCTCACTTCAGTTTCAGAATTGTTACATATTCCTGACTGGAATTCCACATTAACATTTTAGGAAGGGCATTCATGATCTGGAGAACATCCAAAAGTAGAGTTAAAGGGTCCAGAGTCTATGCCATCTGAAGATTGTTTAAAGGGGAAGAGAAGACTCAGGGTGATATGAATACAGTTATCTTTAAGTATCTCAACAACTGTCTTCCAGAAGATAGAATATCCTTTGTTTCCAGAGGCTGGGAGCTGCAAAGATATAAATTGACACTGAAAGTAAGGAGAATATTCCTAGCAATTAGAGCTATTGAAAAGGGAATGAATTGCATCAAGGGTAGGGGATTACCCTCCATTAAAGGCTTTGAAGACAAAGTTGGATAGGCTCTTGAGTATGTTGCAGAGATGAATTAGACTAAAAGACCACTCACATCCCTTCCCTGTCTGAAAATATATGATTCTGAATATGTTGTAAGATCTCTATCAAAACCAACAGTAATAATGTGGAATGGAATAGCCATTCTTGGCACATTATGATGTAGAATTATTAAGTAATTTGTAGTCTAGTCAGAAAGCAAGAGTTCCATTCTGGGTAAAGATAAAGTATTTCTAAATCAACTGATTCAGAAAGTTGAGCCTCCTCTTTATTATATTTAAATACATCCAAGCTCTGAATTATATGGA
Source organism: Vombatus ursinus (assembly GCF_900497805.2). Lineage (NCBI taxonomy): Eukaryota > Metazoa > Chordata > Mammalia > Diprotodontia > Vombatidae > Vombatus > Vombatus ursinus. Next base: position 29,106,886 of record NW_020940360.1, read on the forward strand.
AGCTCTTAACAGATGTTGGTCAAGATGAGGTAGGATGGTGAAAACAATTTTGATCATTTCAATATTGTGGGAAATGATACTATATTAAAATTTGTCATTGTGTTTTGTGCCCATATATTTGTTACCTTATCTCATTCAAGTCTGTGAACTAGTCTGTCATTCATATGGTATCTTGTAGACACACAACTATTAATCAACAGAACTAATTTAAATTTTTTTCTAAGGTTTGGGAGGAAAATATGCAAATGTAGCTTAAAAGTCCAGTAATTCAAAGGTCTTGGGCTATATGCAAGTATTTTCTATTTCTATATATATATTTCTATTTCTATTTCTATGTTTAAGCTAGGCTATTCAAGGAGTATATTTCATTATTTTTGTCATTGTAGAAAAATGATAGAAATATATATGTAATTCTGTACAGATGTTTTTATATCATATTCTCAAATTCAACTTACTGCCTATGAAAAGGCCAGTACTATCAGCAATATATTTTTTTAGTGGGGAAATAAATTAGACTCATTTTATGCTATCAATGTTTTCATACAAATATCAAAAATCACATCTGCTCACATATTATATATATCATTAAAACCACTTATTTAAAAAAAATCACAAAGTTGGGTCGCTGTTGAATATATTGAATTTTTTTATACCCAAATTCATCTAAAGATTTAAGGCAAGTAGTTTTAATCCATGCTACTTGGATTAGAATCCTCAAAAACTTCTCATATCAAACTTGGCCTTCCAAAAACCATTTATAAAGGATGAGAGAATACTAGTTGCTGTTACTAGGCCTCAAACTAGACCTGTATTTATAACCTATCCTATGCCCAGTTTAGTTCCTCACTGAAAGGCACTGTGTTAGGTACTAAGAGTACAAAGAAAAGGGGGGAAATAGTCCTTCACCACAAGGTACTTACAGTAAATTCTATCGGTTGAGAGTTTGGAGGATGGAACACTCAAAGTAAATATGTACAAAGTATATACAATGCAATATAAAGTAGTATCAAAAGGTAGAAAGTTCAAATGACATGCTAGCAAAGGGAGATGAGGAATACCCTTGTGCAGAAAGTGACACCTATGTTTGCTACTTCCTAGTGGTATGCTAGGTTTTCTTTTATGTTCCCTGGTAAAATCCCAGATGTTTTATAGATCCATAGATATAGAGCTGAAAGGGACTTCATGGACCATTTAGTTCAATCCATTTATTTTATAGGTGATAGAACTGAGTGACTTGCCCAAGGTCACACAGATAATGGACATTGGAGCCTAAATTCATGTCCTTTCATACCATAGTCAGCAATCAAAACTATTAATGGATGAAGTGTTATTATTTAATCTAATTGTAAATAGTGGGTAATCATCTTCACAAATTTTTTTCTTACAATCCAATCCTAACTGTGATGCAGCATAGCAATGAATATTATTCCTTCATTTTCTCTTTTTTTAGGAGTCTATTATGATGTACAGTTTTGGGAAAGAATTTCATGTTTGGAAGTTAACTTTTGTTGAGTTTGTGGCCTCATTTCTCAAAGGTTGTTCTCAGATGGTGTCACAGGGGTAAAGGAGGAGAATACTTACAAAAATGAAAGAAGATATTCCATTTAATGAATCAAAATTCATACAGAGAGAGATGATTGAGATTCAGCTTTTCATTCTACCTAAAAACATCACTGGTTACAAAATACCAGCACTTTATCCAATAAGTGGAGCCCATAGCTAATGAACAAATGTCGTGAGATAAGCATTTTAAGTATGGAATGACAGCATGATTATAACAAACATCTGTAAAAGTACTGCCTTTCATCTTCATTAATTTGCCGAATTAATGCTATGCAAATAGCCCCAAATGGTAAATAAAAATAACGTTCATGAAAGGTTAGTAAATTAGTCATTAAATACCTACTTCATTTTTTTAAAAAATTGCATTAATACAGAACTTAACAGTCTCAAAAGTATTGACGAGACTCAAGTTAGAACCAGAGCACACATGGGGTCAAAGTCTTTTATTTTTTTGTAGAAAAACAATATGATGTGCCATTTTGTAGGCTATAATTACCTATTTTTAAAAGATTAATGTGTATCAATTAAAGAAATTATGTTTGACATTCTGTGACCATTTATTTTTGGCCTTGGATTTACCTTTTTTTTTTTTCCCTGAGAAGAATGGCTTTGTACGGAGCATATAATACTATGGAAGCTACAATTCACACCTTGCTGAGAAACAGATGTCAAAAGGAAGATGAGGGTGATGGAAATAAAAAAATGATAAGGAAAAAGCTTTAATCTTTGGATACATTTATAGAGTGCTGAAATAGTCTGTCATTTTGGGGCAACAACAACCTAGCTAAATGATTGTTATTTTCAATTTGCCAAACAGTTGCCTTGATGTGATACCTGTGTGTTTATCCAAAAGAGTTGTTGTAGTGATACTTGCAGTTATTTTCATATTTGACTGTCTTGTTAGTTTGTGAGGTCCATGAAGTTAGGGGCTGTATTGACCTCTCTTTTATATTCAGTGCTGATGATTGATTGACTGACAATGTTGTTGTGAGCAAAGTCTTTGGTAAACTATCCATATATTCTAAAATGAGTTGTTGCTGTTTTCTGCAGCAGCACTGGTATCATCTCTGGTGAACTCTGTTATCAATTCTAGTTGTTAGAAAGTTCTTTTGTGGGGGCTTAGGCTCTATCAATCATACATAGCTACCTAGGCAGTTTCATTTCAGAAATATTAATTTACTTAAGATCAGGAAAGAATAAACAGAAAAAAAAAAAGATGCCATTTGCTCAAAGATAAATAGCAAGTGGATGAAGTAGTACAACCAGATGACACTCCCTGACCTGGAAGCTCAAAAGTCCTCACTCAAAGAGACCATTTTTAAAAAATGAGTCTGAGGAAAGGATAGGTTGTGGTTCTTACAGCTCTGCAGCAAATTTTACTCTAAGAAACAAAAAACAAAAAACAAAAAAACAGTTGTCCCCTGTTACCACCAGGATCAAACCCTCTGTTGGTCATTCAAACATGCTCATTCTCTCTCTCTCTCCGTGTGTGTGTGTGTGTGTGTGTGTGTGTGTGTGTGTCTGTCTGTCTGTCTGTCTCCTTCAGCTTTCCAGGATTCTTACATCTTATGCTTTATACACTCTTTGAGCTAACCACACTGGCCTCCTAGCTGTTCCTTGAGTAAAACACTCCATCTCCCTACTTCGTGCAATTTTGTTGATTTTTTCCCCTCATGCTCACCTTCCTCATCTCCACCACCTGTCTTCCTTCAAATGCCCACTATAATTCCACTTTCTATAGAAAGTTTTCTCCAATGCTTCTTAATTCTCCCCTCTTTTAATGATTTTTTAATTTATCCTATGTGTCACTGGATATACAAGAGCATATGGAGATCAGAGATTGCTTTTCTTTGTATCCACTTAGCACAATGCTTGGCATATACAAGGTGCTTAATAAATGCTTATTTACTCACTGATTTTTTTTCATCACAAAACACTCATTTCTGAGTTATCAGAGCTTAAAACTGGCCTCCAAGGTATGTTTGATTGGAAGTAGACAGATAATATATCCTTCAGGTATATGTACATATACATGTGTGTGTATATATATAATATGTGTGTATGTATATGTATGTATACATACATATATATGTGTGTATGTATGTATTTTTTTTTCCTGAAGGCAAAATAGCAGCTGGCTATATGTGCCATCAAGTCTTGCCTTTGACATGTATTTGTTGTGTGACAGTGGCCAAGTTTCTTTATTTCTCAATGCTATATGTTATAGTTTTCCATTAATTCTACCAGCTTCTTGGCTTGTGTTTTATAGTCTGTCTTTACCATTGTCATTTCCTTGACAGATATGTGTAAGAGGAGGGGGATAATTATGTGTAAGTAGCAGGAAAGGTCTCAAGTTGCCTGAATAGAGGTAGTCTGCTCAAGTAGGGTTACCTATGAAACAAATCAAGCCTGCACAGCCTGTGGTCCACCAGAAAATGTAGAGGTTGTGCAGGCCTGAAATAAATAAACACCTATTAAGGGTATAGTACTAACCAGGCACTGTGCTAAGCACTAGAAATACAAAAGGGGGCAAAAGACAGCCCTTGCCCTTAAGGAGCTCACATTGGAATGGGGGAGAAAACAAACTGAGAGAAGTATTAAGAAGGTTTGAGAAAGGTTTCCTGTAAAAGATGGGATTTAAGTTTACAATTAAAGGAAATCACAGGGGCAAGACTTATCCCTAACCTATATTAATACTAGAATTGGTGCTTCATAAATCAGGAATTCTTTGGCAAAGGGTTAATAAAGTGTGTGCACACAGACTTACTGTGTAGAAATATTTTAATTAAACCATTACATTTTGGAGCACATCTACAGGGACAGAAAATGCAAAGGCTTCAGAGGCAAATAATAGACAGTGGTAGTTAGGTTTTCTCCTTCCTATAAATTGCTGATTCCAGGACCCAGCTTCCTAGCTGCCTGATTACAATACAAAATAGCCTGAGGATACACATTTAGGAAATAGACTTAGGAGAAATACTGTGTTTTTCTAACCATTAATTTACAAAGAACTACTCATTGGGTGTGAGGTTTCGCATTTACTTTTTCACATCTGTCAATTAAGTCCAGCTAAAGAAAAAGAAAATATTACCACTCAGAGTGGTTTAATATATCTGAATCCTTCCTTTCAGGTGAGGGGGACAAGATAGGAAGGGATATTGTATTCTGTCAAGGCTAAAACTTAATATTTAGAGGATTATAATGACCACATTTCTCTTATATTCATCTCTGACACCTGAATTACAGACCATTACTACATCTCATTTGGACTACTGTAGTAGTCTCCCAGTTGTTTTTCTTTTTTTATAGACTCTATCCTTTCTCTAATCTATTCTGCTCATCGCTATTAACCAATCCTTTCTAATACATCATTTTGTGCCCTTTACTCATCATCCCTGCCATTGATAAAATAGTTCAATCTTTTAGTCAAATCAATCTGAACTTACAATTCTTTAACCCAATGCAAAGTTCAGAATCAGAAAACCATGATTATTGAATAGGATGGGACTTTACAATCCGAGTAGAACAAACTACTCACTTTACAAATAAAGAAACTGAAGACCAAGGAGGTTTTGCAACTCTCTGAGGGTACTCAGAGGAAGAATTCAAAGCCAGGTCCTTGTACTCCATGGCCAATAATCTTCCTAATATCCCACAACTTTGTTTGATAATCTTCTAATTATTATGATAAAGTGAAGCTGAAAACATGAGGACATATTTTCATCCAAGGTGTTCAACCCTATCTTCATTATTCATCTGTAAAGTCTAAAGGCTAGAGGGTTTCCCTTTAGTTTATATGGCCCTCCAGATGTTCCTGTTTCTTTTTGATGCACCTGGAACATAATAAAGCTTCCTAAATGAGATTCATGATTGCTCAAAATAATTCACTGATTTTTTTTCGAAATGTCTGTTGTCCAACTGTAATACATAGCTAAATGGACAGCCCAATAATCAATTAATTTACAATTTATATATTTTTGTTAAACTCCTACTATGGGCCAACCAGTATGCTAGAGATGAGTAAGTTGGTCATTCAATACATGCATCTTACACAGTCATAGCAGATAGACAATGAGCTGGATTCTTCAGTAAAAAGAGGAGAAAAATGAAATGGATTACATTTGAGAAAGTTCACAGCATTTTAGATATCCTCAAACTTCTGCTTATGGAGGATGGGAGAAAACTTACCATGACCATTTAAACACTAATAATCTTCTAAAGATGGTACATTGTGATGTACCATAATTAGAAGATTATCAAACAAAGTTGTGGGATATTAGGAAGATTATTGGCCATGGAGTACAAGGACCTGGCTTTGAATTCTTCCTCTGAGTACCCTCAGAGAGTTGCAAAACCTCCTTGGTCTTCAGTTTCTTTATTTGTAAAGTGAGTAGTTTGTTCTACTCGGATTGTAAAGTCCCATCCTATTCAATAATCATGGTTTTCTGATTCTGAACTTTGCATTGGGTTAAAGAATTGTAAGTTCAGATTGATTTGACTAAAAGATTGAACTATTTTATCAATGGCAGGGATGATGAGTAAAGGGCACAAAATGATGTATTAGAAAGGATTGGTTAATAGCAATGAGCAGAATAGATTAGAGAAAGGATAGAGTCTATAAAAAAGAAAAACAACTGGGAGACTACTACAGTAGTCCAAATGAGATGTAGTAATGGTCTGTAATTCAGGTGTCAGAGATGAATATAAGAGAAATGTGGTCATTATAATCCTCTAAATATTAAAATCTAAAATCTCTGAAGAATCAAAATCATGTCACACAAAGGATAATGTCATGCAAATCATAATAGGTATAAGAATGATGAGATTTAGGGGTTTAGGGTTCTGGGACCCCAATATCACAATACGTAGATCCTGCCCAAAAGAATTCAACCCAGGCCTTCTTTCAGCCAAAGACGAGGTTTATTAGGACACCCACCATATTAAGCAGACTCTTAGTGAGCTATTGGCTAGATTATAAGAATTTGAGCAGTGCCTAGATTTGAAGAATCTAAGCACCTTAATAGAGACAAGATAGACCTTATGTACAGGAAGGGAGGGATCTTGGAGTGGATAGCAAGCTGGGGTGAACAGAACTGCTGGACCTCTTGGCCAAGGGAGAATGGAGCCTAGCTGAGATTTAGGGTGGGAAGTAGCCTGGGGCCATAGGGAGGTAGGGCTAGGCTAGGTTAAGGGTAACAGTATTAGGAGGTAGGATGCAGGCAATAACACAAGGCCAGTTGATGGGATTATAACCTCAGGCAAATGCTAGAGATTTGGCCATGTGGGAAAGTCTAGGGTTTTTCTTTTTTGGGGTCTAGATCCCATCCACATCAAGAAGGCTAAGACATATTACTGAAAATGAGCTAGAGATAAATTAACATATATACAATGATATTATATGTGTAAGAAAGTGTATATATATTAGAAATACATATCAACCAGAATTTAATTGAAAAAAGTCAATACAATAAAATTGAGGTTTTTATTGGGGCAACTAAGCTGTAATTTGGGGTGCAATGCAGCAAATGGTGAGGTACCCAAGGAGGGGGCTGGGAACAGGGTTTACATAGGGTACTAAGGCAGAGGGAATGCCCAAGGTGAAGGTGGAAGGTTAGGAAGAAGGACTGGCCAGGCTACAGGTGGGAGGAGTTAGGGATCTTACAGTTTCTGGAGGTAAGTTGTTTTGCATAACAAGCAAAAGTCCTTAAAGAAAACTTGGGAATTTCTGGAGGGGAAAGTTTGGGAGACTTACAAAATAATCAGAGGCTCAAAGTGACTTAGTCTGGTGAGCCCCAAGGCAATTCATTGGCCTAGGAAAGGAGACCAGAACATCTTCATTTAGTTCTTAGTCAACTGTGTTTGTCTTACATCATTAGAAAAGGATTTAAAATGATAATAAATGAAAAAAAAAAAACAACACTATCCTCCTCCAGAGAAAGAACTGATAGAGTCTGAAAGGTGATCAAAGTATACTATTTTAACTTTATTTTTCTAAGTTTTGTTTTTTTTGGCATGACATGACTAATATATAAATGTGTTTGGCATGACTGCACATGTACAATTTAGGTCAAATTGCCTTCTTAAAGAGGAGGGAAGGGTAAGGATGGAGAAAGAATTTGGAACAAGAAAGTTTTAAATTAATGTTAAAAATTGATTTTATATGTAATTAAAGGAAAAGAAAATATTAAATATTTTTTAAAAAAGAAAATGATCATGAATTGAGAGCAAAGATAATTGATCTATATCTTCCATGTTACACTATTCTAGTATATTGAAACTTATGAAAGAAGATTTCTAGAATATGTTGTGAATTACTTGTTTAGGATTTATGAGGACATGAAGAAATGATTGCTCAGGATGAAAAAGTCATGAATAGATTTCACCCTGTATAACTAGAGTTACCCATATCAATCAAAGTACTCATATCAATGACATAATAGATTCATTGACATATTAAAAAAAAGTAAGTTCTGTTTTTCCAACTATATAAAACACCATTCTGATGGCATACAAGCCCAAGTCAAGACCTTTGCTCCTTACCTCAAGAAGAATTTCAGTCTCATTTGTCTAAGGGATTCCCCTTGAATTCTCCCACTTTATCAAGGAAGTCTCTGGGGGTCCCCTGTGGCTACAATCCCAACAACTGACCTTTCATAGAGGCTAAACCCAGTCTCCCAATTCTCTGTTACCCTTTATCTAGCCCAGCCCTCCATTGTCTTGCCTCCCAATGCCCCACCCCAACTACTTCCCACCCTTAATCCTATCTAGGCTCCATTCTCCCTTGGCCAAGTGGTCCAGGTCCCAGATGTACTATTACCTCACAGCACCCCCTCACCCCAGTCTACTTGGCCACTCCTAGATCCCTCCCATAGGTCTTTCTGTATATAAGATCCATCTTGTCTTCATTAAGGTGCTCAGATTCCTTAAGAACCTAGCTAATAGCTTGCAAATGCTCAGATTCTTTAAGAGTCTGGTCAATGTGGCAGATTTTTAATAAACCTTGTCTTTAACTGAAAGAAGGCTTGGGTTAAATTCATTTAAGCAGGACCTACATGTGATTTTGGGGTCCCAGCACCCCTAAGCTTCTGGACCTCAATAGTTCAAGGTCTAGAGACTTGTTCTTGTTCAGTTGTTTTAGTCAAGTCTGATTCTTCATGATCCATTTGGTTTTGGGGGGCAAAGTTTACCATTTCCTTCTCCAGCTCATTTTATAAGTGAGGAAACTGAGACAAACAAGGGTAAGTGACTTCCCCAGGGTCACACAGCTACTAAATGTCTGAGGACAGAGATGAACTCAGATTTTCCTGACTCTAGGTCCAGCTTTCTGTGCCATCTAGCTGCTTTGTCTAGGCTTAGACTGTACTTAAAATTCCAGCAATGGACACTGTTCCTTAAAAATAGTAATTGTTTAATAAGTGTTTGGAAAGAATGAAGGTTTAATTTTTTTCCCAATAATAAGATAATTCAGGAAGATATTATTTAAATAAATTATTCAGTTAAATTGATCCTTGTTATGTGATATCAGTGGAAGTCACTTCCTCCACTGATATCAAAAGAGATTCATGCTTGGCCCTAGGGAATCTTTGCCCTCAAATACAAGAGGATTCTTTGTGCTTACTAAAATAATGGAAGTCTCTTAATCCTGATGTTTATCATTTGTTATTTTCATTCCTGTGTTTTTGCCCACCAGATACATTTATGATGAATAACAAAGACTGTGCTCCTAATAGAGTTTTGTTTAAATTAATCACAGAAAGTGCATTGCAAAAATAACCACTTAATGACTAATTTTAGCTCCACGGTAACTACTTCAAAATAATGACAAATTCATTAAATAAAATAAAATACTATATAAAAATCAGATAAAATGAAATAAAACTTCAAAGGAAAAACACTGCAGGACTACAGAAAAACCACCACCAAAAACAACAACAGCAACAAACCCTCCACAAAAAAAGACTTCTCAACAGAAATCAATATATATTATGAAATAAAAGTAAAGGATAAGAAATTTCTGGAGAAGATAAAACCAGTATGCCTTCAGAAGAGAGAATAGAAAACTGAAAAAATTTTCAGACTTATTTTGAATTACAATAGGGGATATATATGAATATCAGGCAAATATAAGAATGGAAATAAGACTTCTGATGGCATAATTCAAGGAAATAAAAATCAGCATTTATAATGTAGAAAAGATAGTGGAACACTCAATAAAGGTTAGACTGTGAAACAGGCTGGATGAAACAAAAGGTATATATGTATTTATACATATATGTATATGTATGTGTTTGTGTATATGTGTGCATATATATATATATATATGTACACACACAAACACACATATATATAAATGATTTTTCTTAGTAATCATTATCTTGGAGGCTCAAAGCTTCCCCCATCCCCCTTTCTTATACAGTTCAGTTCCTTCTTCAGAAGAACATCAAGATCTAATCTAAAGGGTCTATTCCTGTTCATTTTGTTGCCCAGACAGGCCTGAGAGAATGTTGATTCCTCTTGGTTGGAAATTCATGTCTCTTTGACCAGGATTAAGTGACTTAAGTTATATACCCCAAGACCCTCATTTTAATATAACCCACCTCCCAGTGTGTTGACCAATCAGAGTTGATTGGCATCCCTTGGGAACATTTACTCTTTGAAGGGCATATAACTCTGTACTCTCAACCCCCAAATGGAGCCAGTTCTGGACTGGCCCCCTTGGATGGGGTGGCAGTTCAAGACTGTAACACCCATGCAATGGATGCTACCAGCTTCTGAGAGAAAGTAATATTTGGACATAACGTAATTTCATTTGTCTTTCCTTAGAACAAACTCAGAGAATAGTTGACTATGAGGGGCTATGGGCCTAAGCCAAGACCTTTGCCCCTCACCCCAAAAAATAATTTGGGTCCCATTTGTCTATGGGATTCACCTTGAATTCTCCCACTTGATCAGGGAAGTATCTGGTGTTCCCCTGAGGCTATCAACTGGCTTTTCATTATCTCCTATGCCCAGTCTCCCAATTTTCTGTAACCCTTAATCTAGCCTAGGCCTCCACTGTCTATTACCTTAACATGCACTGGGCCATTTCCCACCCTTGATCCTATCTAAACTCCATTCTCTCTCCCAGTCACTCCTATCAAGATTTTCCACTCCTGGATCCCTCCCACAGTCTTTCTGTATATAAGATTCATTTTGTCTCCATTAAGATGCTCAGATTCCTTGGGAACCTAGCCAAGGGCTCAGGTTTTTTATACTCTAGACAATAGGTCACAAATGTTGAGATTCCTTAGGAGGCTGGTCAATATTGTTGAGGTTAAAGATGAGGTTTATTAGAACATCCATCACATTGGGCAGACTCTTAAGGAGTCTGAACATTGACTAGATTATAAGAATCTGAGCAGTGGTTAAATTTTAAGAATCTGAGCACCTTAATGGAGACAAGATGGACCTTATATACAGAAAGATTGTGGGAGGCATCTAGGAGTGGCCAAGTAGGGGGGAGGGGAATGTAAGGTAATAGAATGCCAGGGACCTGGACCACATGGCCAAGGGAGAATGAAGCATTCCTAGGATTAAAGGTGGGAAGTGGCTGGGGCCCATAGGGAGGTAAGACAATGGAGGGCTAGGCTAGGTTAAAGGTAACAGAGAATTGGAAGATTGGATTTAGCCACAATGAAAGGTCAGTTGATGGGATTGTAGCCACAGGGGACCCCCAGAGATCTGGCCATGTGGGAAAGTCCAGGGTTTTTCCTTTCTGGGGTCCAGATCCCAACCCCATCAAATATAGTGGATTTTTAATAAACTTTGTCTTTGGCTGAAAGACTTGGGTCAAATTCATTTGAGCAGGTCCCATGTGTTGTGATTTTGGGATCCTAGCACCCCTAAACTCTAGATCTCAACAACTATATCTATATGTATATGTATGAATTATATATATATATATATGTGTGTGTGTGTGTGTGCATTGGATATATATATATATATATCTGTGTGTGTGTGTGTGTGTGTGAAGGGGGGGAGAAGATTAAAAACACAACAAAAAAAGTCTAAGAATTTGAACAGAAATTCCTTTGAAAGAAGTGCAGAAAATTAATGATCAGCAGATTAGAGAGGTGGAGATTTAGTTGCTTTTTAGCAAATGCCCAACAACTAAAACTTTCAAATTATATTGCAAATATAGAGGAACTAAAATTGAATACATGAGATTTTTTAAAAAGCATATAAAATGCAAATTTCATCAAATATCATAAAATAATTTAAATATTTAGAACTCCTATAAATATCTTTTTTTAAACTTATCAACATTGAGAGCACAGTGGGTCTGAGAAAATTTCAAAGCTTAAATTCAGGATTCAGCTGTGAGGTTCACAACTTTCTCCCTACACTAATGACTCAACCTGAACCCCAATCCCCATGTGAGGAGAAAATGCACAAAGATAGATTTTGTGAAGCCATTTCAAGGAAAGAGAGTGATCTGTGAGATTATAAGAGTGGAGAGCAGAGGAAGATCTAACCTCTATTGAGTGCCATAAAACAGTGGTTACAAAGCCTCATGGCCTGAGGGGAAGAGTAGTAATCAAGCTATATCTTTCATGACTTCACTTACAAGAACAGCATGGGCCTAGATGACTCCAAAATCCTCCAACATAAGTAGGATAGATTCATAGCAGCCCAGTGTCCAGGATTTCTATAGGAATAGCCTGATAAGGGATCAATAATGAGAAGGAGAGGAGGTATGGGGAACCAGAGGTAATTAATAAAGATTATGAAAAATTCTCAAAGACAAAACTTTCTAGAGATGAAATCTCAGTAACAAAATTCATAATCAAATGATAACTCAATTGAGAGGAGCATACGGAAAAAAAAGAATAAGTCATCATCATTTTTGTTTTTTTTAATCTCAAATGCCATGAACAAATATACAATGAAAGAAAATTTATCAAAGTTGCTTAATGAAAAAAGATAAACCTCAGAATTCTCCAGACATAATGTAACCAATGCAAACAACTCCCAAATGGCTCAGAAGAGAAGTACATTGTTGTTGTTGTTGTTGTTGTTGTTGTTGTTGTTGTTGTTGTTTGCAGAAATTGGGAATGAATTTGTCGGAAATGAAAGGTCTCAGTAATGATTGAAAAAAAAACAAAGAAAATAAGGGGAAATATATAGATATAGGTAAATATAGAAATATAGAAACAGTAATCTCTCCAAAAAAAGCGTAGATTGAGAGAGAGAATAATGAATTTTAACATAAAATTACTAAAATGAGGGAGAAATGGTAGAAGAGAGGCAAAAGTCAACAATGTGAAAAGCATACATTAATTTTATATAAATCAGATATTGACCATGAACAGATGATGAACTGATATTGCGTCTCCAGTGTCCCAGAAGAATATGGCAAAAAAAAAGAAGAAAAGAAAAGAAAAAGGAAAACAAATTTCAGACAAACAAAAACAAACAAACAAACCTTAGCATCCTAATTCAGGAAATAATACAGGAAAACCATTCAGAATTTCTAAATACAAATAATAAAGTATTAAATTAAAGACTGCATTAATCATAACCAGAAACTGAAAAAGGATTGTTTTGAACTAAAAAACAAATGGTGCTGATATTTAACAGTTTTAATTTTTTTTGCAGACATCTAGAGAAAAAAAAAAAGTTTTATTAACACTTAAGGAAAGGAAATGAAAGCCAAGAGTCCAATTAGTCCAGACAAATCAAATCAAAAAGCATTTATTAAGGGATTACTATAAGCCAGATGCCATACAAAGCACTGGGAGCACAAATGCAAGTAGAAAGAAAGACAATACATGCATTCATGGATCTTATATTCTAATGGGAGGAGATTACACATTAAAAAAAGAACTGAAGAGGGTGGGGAGAGGAGTTTGGAGAGTGAGTTGAGAGAAGGCATGGTAAAAAAGTACAATGAGCTATCAATGCAGGAAGGAATAAGATAGGAGTAAAGGAAGAAGTAAAAATTTGGTTCATCTAGGCTTTCTTCTTAAAATGACAGTTCCAGGAAGAGCCAGCCATTCAGAGAGTGAGACCACAGATATGGAGGATACTTTTTAGTTAATTAATTAATTAATTTTTAGTTTTCAACATTCACCTCCATAATCTTTTGGGTTCCCAATTTTCTCCCACTCCCTCCCTTTTCCCCTCCACAAGACAGCATGAATTCTGATATAGTCTCTACATATACATTCCTATTAAATATATTTTCACATTAGTCATGTTGTAAAGAATTAGAACAAATAGGAGGAACCAAAAGAAAAAGAAACAAAACAAAACATAAAAAAAAGAGCAAATAGTATATTTTGATCTGTAACCAGACTCAACAGTTCCCTTTCTGGATGTGAATAGCACTTTCCACCATGAGTACTTTGGAGATGTCTTAGATCTTTGCATTGCTGAGAAGGGTTAAGTCTATCAAAGTTACCCATTGCATAATGTGGCTGTTACTGTGCAATATGTTTTCCTGGTTCTGCTCATTTCACTCATCATCAGTCTATACAAGACTTTACAGGTTTTTCTAAAAACCACCTGCTCATCATTTCTATAGTATTCCATTACATTCATATACCACAACTTGTTCAGCCATTCCCCAATTGATGGGCATACCCTCAATTTCCAATTCTTTGCCACCACAGAAAGAACTGCTATAAATATTTTTGTACATGTGGGTCCTTTTCCCATTTTTATGATCTCTTTGGGATACAGCCCTAGAAGTGGCATTGCTGGGTCAAAGGGTATGTGCATTTTTATACCCTTTGGGGATAGTTCCAAATTGCTCTCCAAAATTTTGGATTAGTTCACATCACCAGCAATGCATTAATGTTCTAATTTTTCCACCTCTTCTCCAACATTTATCATTTTCCTGTTTTGTCATGTTAGCCAATCTGATAGGTGTGATGTGGTACTTCATAGTCATTTTGATTTGCATTTCTCTAATCAACAGTGATTTAAAGTATTTTTTCATATGATTATAGATAACTTTAATTTCTTCATCTGAAAACTGCCTTTTATATCCTTTGAACATGTATCAGTTGAGGAATGACTTGTATTCTTATAAATTTGACTTTGTTATCTATATATTTTAGAAATGAGGCCTTTATCAGAGACACTGTTGCAAAAATTCTTTCCTAGTTTTCTGTTTCCCTCCAAATCATGGTTGCATTGGTTTTGTTTGTGCAAAAACTTTTTAATTTAATGCAATCAAAATTATCCATTTAGAATTTCATAATTTTTTCTATCCTTTGTTTGGTCATAAATTTTTCCATTCTCCATAAATCTGACAGGTAAACTATTTCTTGCTCTCCCAGTTTGCTTATAGTATAAGCCTTTATATCTAAATTATGTATCCATATTGACTTCATTTTGGTATATGGTATAAGATGTTGGTCAATTCCTAGTTTCTGTCATACTCTTTTCCAATATTTCCCAACTTTTTTTTGTCAAATACTGAGTTCTTATCCCAGAAGCTGGGGTCTTTGTGTTAATCAAATTGCAGATTACTATAGTCTTTGACTACTGTGTCTTGTGTAACTAACCTCTTCCATTAATCCACCACTCTACTTCTTAGCCAGCATAAAGTAGTTTTGCTGATTGCTGCTTAATGATACAATTTAAGATCTGGTATGGCTAGGCCTTCTTCCCTAGCATGTCTTTTTATTAGTTCCCCTGATGTTCTGGACCTTTTTTCCTTCCAGATGAATCATGTTATTATTTTTTTCTAGCTCTATAAAATATATTTTTTGGTAGTTTGAAGGGTATAGCCCCAAATAAGTTAATTAATTTAGGTAGCATTGCCATTTTTATTATATTAGCTCAGCCTCCCCATGAGCAATTGATGTTTTTCCAGTTACTTATATCTGACTTTATTTGTGTGAAAAGTGTCCTGTGTCCTGGGTTTGTTTCAGCCAGTAGTCCTAAAGATTTTATAATGTCTACAGTAACTTTAAATGGAATTTCTCTTTATATCTCTTGTTGTTGGGCTTTGTTAGTAATATATAGAAATGTTGATGATTAATGTGGGTTTATTTTATATCCTGCAACTTTGTAAAAGTTATTTTTTTATTTCATGTAACTTGATTTACTTGATTCTCTAGGATTCTCTAAGTATATCATCATATCATCTGCAAAGAGTGATAGCTTTGTTTCTTCTTTACTTATTCTAATATCTTCAATTTCTTTTTCTTCTCTTATTGCTAAAGCTAGTGTTTCTGGTATCGTATTGAATAACAGTGGTTATAATGGACATCCTTATTTCACCCTCAATCCATCTGGCAATATTTCTAGCTTAACCCCATTACATATAATGCCTGCTGAAGGTTTTAGGTAGATACTTCTTATCATTTTAAGGAAGACTCCATTTATTCCTATGCTCTCCAATGTTTTTAATAAGAATGGGTGTTGTATTTTGTCAAAAAGCTTTTTTCTGCATTTATTGAGATAAACATGTGGTTTCTGTTAGTTTTGTTGTTGATATGAGCAATTATGCTGAGAGTTTTCCTAATATTGACCAGTCCCACATTCCTAGTATAAATCCTACCTGGTCCTAGTGTATTATTCTCATGATAAGTTGCTGTAATCTTTTTGCTAATATTTTATTAAACATTTTGCATCTATATTCATTAGGGGAATCTATAATTTTCTTTCTGTGTTTTGACTCTTACTGGTTAGGTATCAGCATCATATTTGTATCATAAATATAATTTGGCAGGACTTCTTCTTGGCCTATTTTCCCAAATAGTCAAGTATTGAAATTAATTGTTCTTTGAATATTTGATAGAATTTGCTTATAAATCCATCTGGCCCTGAGATTTTTTCCTACGGATTTCATTGATGGCTTGTTCAATTTCCTTTTCTGAAATGGGGTTATTTAAGTATTTTACTTCCTTTTCTGTTAATCTGGACAAATTATATTTTTGTAGATGTTCATCCATTTCACTAAGATTGTCAAATTTATTGGCATACTGTTGGGCAAAATAGTTCCAAATTATTGTTTTAATTTCCTCTTCATTGGTGGTGAATTAACCATTTTCATTTTTGATACTAGTAATTTGGTTTTCTTCTTTCTTTTTTTTTAAATTAAATTAATCAAAGTTTTATCTATTTTATTTGTTTTTCATACAACCAGCTCTTAGTTTTATTTATTAGTTCAATAGTTTTCTTAAATTAAATTTTCTTACACTCTCCTTTGGTTTTCAGTATTTCTAATTTGGTATTTAATTGGGGATTTTTAATTTGTTTTTTTTCTATCTTTTTCAGTTGCATGCTCAATTCATTGATCTCCTCTTTCTCTATTTTATTCATGTAAGCATTGAGAGATATGAAACTTCCCCTAAGAACTACTTTTGCTGCTTCTCATAAGTTTTGGTATGTTGTCTCATTATTGTCATTCACTTAGATGAAGTTATTGATTGTTTCTATGATTTGTTGTTTACCCACTCATTCTTTAGGATTAGATTATTTAGTTTTCAATTAGTTTTTAGACTATCTTTCCATGGCCCTTTATTGCATATAATTTTTATTGCATCATGACCTGATAAGGATGCATTTAAAATTTCTGCCTTTATGCATTGGATTGTGAGGTTTTTATGTCCTTGTACATGGTCAATTTTTCTGTAGGTGCCATGTACCAACTAGAAAGAAAAGTATATTATTTTCTATCCCATTCAATTTTTTCCAGAGGTCTACCATATATAACTTTCCCAAAATTCTATTCACCTCCTTAACTTCTTTCTTGTTTATTTTGTGGTTAGATTTATCTAGTTCAGAGAGGGGAAGGTTGAGGTCCCCCACTACTATAGTTTTGCTGTCTTTTTCTTCCTGTAACTCCCTGAACTTCTCCTCTAAGAATCTGGATGCTATACCACTTTGTGCATATATGTTTAGTAATGATATTACTTCATTATCTATGGTACCTTTGAGCAGGATATAGTTTCCTTTCTTATGTCTTTTAATTAGATCTATTTTCACTTTTGCTTTGTTTGAGATCAGGATTGCTAACCCCCCCCTTTTTTTTCATTTCAGCTGAAGCAGAATATATTCTATTCCAGCCTTTTACCTTTACCTTATGGTTTTTAATTCATTCTGCTTTGCGCTTTTGTTTTATGGGAGAGTTCATTCTATTCACAATCATAGTTATGATTACTATCTGTGTCTTCCTCTCCATCCTATTCCCCCTAACCCTGTTTATCCTTTTATTTCTCCTTTTCTCCCTTTCCCTCCTCAATAGAATTTTGCTTTTGACAACTGACTCCCTCAATCTGTCCTCCCTTCATTCAGACCCCTCCCTTTTCTTTCCCTTTTCCCTTACTACTTCTTCCCTCCCTTCTATTTCCCCTTCCCTTTTCTTTCCCCTTTCTCCTTCTGCTGCCTATAGGGCAAGTTATATTTCTGTACCCAACTGAGTATGTTATTCCCTCATTGAGCCAAATCCATTGAGAGTAAAGTTCAAATAATGCTCATCTCTCTCCTTTCTTTCCCTCTACTGTAGTATGTCTTTGTGCCTCTTCATGTGATATAATTTATCCCTTTCTGCCTCCTCCTTTCCTCTTCTCCCATTATAATTCATTTTCACTTCTTCATTAGTTTTTTTTATCATCACATCAAAGTCAACTTAAAACCACCCCCTCTGTCTATGTATATTCCTTCTTAATGTCATAATACAGATACAGTTCTCAATAGTTATAATTATCATCTTCCTATGAAGGTATGCAAGCAGTTTACGATTATTAAATAACATGTTTTTTCTTCCTGTTTACCTTTTTATGCCTCTCTTGAGTCTTGTATTTAAAGATCAAATTTTCTGTTGAGCTCTGCTCTTTTCATCAGGAAAGTCTGGAAGTCTCCTATTTCAGTGAATGTCCATCTCTTCCCCTGAAATATTTTCAATTTTGCTGGGTAGTTGATCCTTGGTTGTAATCCAAGCTCCTTTGCCTTACAGAATATCATATCCCAAGCACTCTAATCTTTTAATGTAGAAGCTGCAAGATCCTGCATAAGCCTGACTGTGGTTTCATGATATTTGAATCATATCTTTCTGACTGCTTGCAGGATTTTCTCCTTGACCTGATAATTCTGGAATTTGGCTACAATATTCCTTGGCATTTTCAATTTGGAATTTCTTTCAGGAGGTAACAGGTGGATTCTCTTTATGACTAATTTACCCTATGGTTCTAGGTCCTCAGGGCATCCTTGATGATCTCCTGACAGATGCTGTCCATGCTCTTTCATTCACCATGGCTTTCAAGTAGACCAATAGTTCTTAAGTTATCTCTCCTGGATCTATTTTCCAGGTCAGTTGTTTTCCAATGAAGTATTTTACATTTTCTTCTATTTTTTTCCCATTCTTTTGATTTTGCTTGACTGATTCTTTTTTCTTTTAATTGGGTTTAAGTGACTTGCCCAGAGTCACATAGCCAGTGAGTGTTATGCGTCTGAGACTGGATTTGAACTCAGGTCCTCCTGACTTTAGGGTCAGTGCTCTATCCACTGCACCACCTAGCTGCCCCTTGATTGATTCTTGATGTCTCATAGAGTCATTAGCTTGCAATTGCCCAATTCTAATTTTTAATGAATTGTTTTCTTCAGTTAGCTTTTGTATTTTCTTTTCCATTTGGTCCATTTTACTTTTTAGGGAGTTCTTCTCATCAGTGAGTTTTTGTATCTCCTTTTCCATTTGGCTAATTCTACTTTTTAAGGAATTGTTTACTTCAGTATACTTTTTTCTATTTTGTCAAATGTATTTTTAAAGGAATTGTTCAGTTTTTCTTCTACCTCTCTTATTTGACTTTTAAAATCCTTGAGCTCTTCCAAGAAGGCTTTTTCAACTTGAGGCCAGTTCATATTTTCTTCTGAAGTTTCAGATTATGAATATATTGAAAATGTTGTCCTCTCCTGAATTTGTATTTTGACCTTCCCTGTCACCAAGATACTTCTCTATGGTCTTTGTTTTTCTATGTTGCTTTTTGCTCATGTTGTTTGTCTTTTCTTCTGGCTTTTAAAGTTAATTTCTACTTCTGTGGCACAGTGGGACTGTCCCAGGCTTCTTGTGCTGGGGGCTAGAGGCCTGGTTACTGGTTTGCCAAGGTGGGGCTTACCACTGGATTGCTGCGATGCCTTCTTCCCTGAACTCATTTCCTTCAGCCACAGCAAAAGGGACCTTTCCTGTTAAGCCCTCTAGCCTCAGGAGCTAAAAGACTGCTGTATCTCATATTTCTACTGACTCCATTATTACAGGAGTTTTCCTGAGGCAGTATCCTCTAGGTTTTGCAAGGTCAATAAGGGAGGGTGAGAGTGACTTACTACTTACTCTACTGTCTTGGGTCCCAGAAGTCAAAATAGGTGAATTTCAACTATTCAGTCTGTGGGCTAATAGCTCCAGGAGCAGCAGCTGCCAGTACTGCTGCCAATTCTTTCACTCCCATGGCCATCTCTTGGTTTGCTGGTGGCAGGGCTGTATTGGCATGCCCTGCAGCCCTATGCTGGACTACACTGTTTTCTCACCTAGTTCTGACAGACCCTTCCCATTGACCTTATAAGTTGTCTCTGGAGTCTCTTGGTTGATAAGAACAGAAACTGCCACTACTGGCAGTGATTCAATCCCACAAAGCTATGTTCTGGCTTTGCTTAAGCTGGGTCTGCACTGCACCCTACATTCTGAATGTTCCTCTGTTAGGTTGGTGCAAGACATTTCCTATCAACTTTCCAGGTTGTCTTGGGCTGAAAATCAGCCTTACTCTGTCTTTTTGTTGTTCTGCCACTCTAGAATTTGTTCAGAGTCACTTTTTAGATGTATTTGAAGGGACTTGAGGGAAAACTCAGGTGAGGTCCTGCTTTCACTCCACCATCTTGGCTCTACCTTGGAGGATACTTTTAATGTGAAAAGTCATCCAGGGGTGGAGTGGGCTTTCATATTGAAAATGTTTTTATGGAAAGGTAAGGAAAGACTTGGGGTTATGAGTCAGCAGTGTAGCTGGGAGTAACATGCATTCTCCTTATAGCCAAAATGAATTATTCAGTCTTTGCCATGCTCAAGTAATCTCTTCTGTGTAAAATGCCTACCTCCTAAATCTCTGCCTATAGGAATTCAATGTGCCCTTCAAATTTCAGATACAATGTTTGCTCCTCTCTTGTGTCACTTATATTCTTCTAGTATTAGAGTCATTTGTATAATTGTTTTAGTCATGCTGCTGGATTACAGTCCACTTGAAGACAAGAATAATTTTTTAATTTTTCTTTTATTTTCCTCTGTGCTTACTATGGTGATTTTTTTTCATAGTACATGTTTATTAAATTTATATTTCATTGAAGTGAACACATTTAATAGTTGTTCAAATTTACTGGTAAATGTAATTTAATTCAGGTTTTTAACTTTCAACTGCAGAGCTTACAGTACTAGAAAGGCAGTCCCAGACTATGTCTGTTCATAGACTCCTGGCTGCATTGTTTTTTGGTTTTTGGTTTTTGGTTTTTTTTGCTAGACAATAAGGTTAAGTGACTCGCCCAGAGTCACATAGCTAGTTAAGTGTCAAATGTCTGAGGTCAGATTTGAACTCAGGTCCTCCTGACTCCTGGACCAGTGCTCTATCCTAAGTGCTACCTAGCTGCCCCTCATGGCTACTTTAAACATTTGACATACCAAAACAGTATTTCCCAGACCTATTTCTGTTGTAGGTTCAGAAAGAGAAGTATATTTATCATCTTTTGTGTTTTAATCTAAGTCACTAATTCAAAATCTGTAAACGAGAATCTCAGACCTATTCTAGGGTTCTAAGGCCCAATAGCTATTTTTGATCTTGTTTTAAGTTATATTATATTAAATTATATTATATTAGCATTACATTACACACATCTCCTTCCTTAAGTGATAGAGTTAAAATTTAGAATGAGTTATACATTTTGACATGTCCAATGTAGGAATTTGTTTTACTGGATTGTGCATATTTGTTATTATGATTTTCTTTTCTTTTTAATTGATTGTTTGAGAGGAGGGCAGTCACAGGGAGAGATAATAAATTCTTGTAAAAAACAAACAAGTCTTCTGCTTCCCTATTTGCCCCAAACATGGTATAAAAAAACCAAAGAAACAAAAATAAACCAAATCAAATAAGAAAGATACTCATGTTCTTTAATGGATTGGCCTTTTTGAATGTTCTCAAACATTTCCATAAATTAATGAAACTTCATCATTGAAAAGGCCTCAGAATCCATGTAGTACAAGCTATGTTTTGCTAATAATTGCCTACAATGTATTTTGTGATAATTGGTCAACTAGACTCTGTATAAAGCTTTCCAATTAGGAGAGACACATAGTTCCCCTATCTTTTATTCTAGCTTTGGAAATTTCTAATTGTTAGGAAATCTCACCATCCATCACATAGAATTTTGTTACTATACAACTTCTGGCCATTACTCCAGTTCTGTTCTTTAGGATAAGAACAAGTCTAATTCCTCTTTCACTTGATAGTTCTCAAAACTAGTCAGAGATAACTACCATGAAACTATTGTTTCCTTCATCCAAGCCTCTTTTCCCCAGATTAAACACCTTCAATTCCTTCAATTGAACCTCAAGTTATATGGTTTAAAGGCTTTTTGGCAGAATGTTTGTTCTTGTCTGGATGTTCTGTTGCTGATTAGTGCCTCTCTAATGTCTTATTATTTGTTATCCAGGACTGAATATAATGTTTTATATGTGACCAAAGCATGTCAAAGCACAGAAACTCTTTTCTGCTAAGTTTGTGTTTTTAAAATGCAGAATTGTTAAAAGAAAATCTTTGGAAGATGGAGGAGAAAAGGCAGGGACTCACCTGAGCTCTCCCATATTTCCCTTCCAAACAAGTCTAAAATAATGTCTCAAGATCAATTTTCAGGTGACAGAACTCTCAAAAGGACAGGGTGAAACAGTTTTTCCAGCCCAGGATAACTTAGAAAATCAGCAGGAAAGGTCTATAACATGTGAGTGAAAGTGGAGCTCAGTCCAGCTCAGGCAATGCTCCTATAAGAGAGCAGCAGGCCAAGCCTCAGCAAGGCAGCAGCAGGCCTTGGGGGCAAGTGAATATACATCAGAGGCTTCCAGAGCTCTCAGTTCACAGAAGGTAAAGGGACTGGACAACTACTCAGAAAATTACAAGGGTCCCTTTGCAGGCACTGGGTACAGGACTCTGTTGAATTATCTATATGTGGATCTATGTCACAGTCCTAGGTCTAAGTCCCAGGGTGAGGAGGAACACTAGCAAATTAGAGCTTGGGGCCATAAGGGAGTAGGGACAGTGGTCACAGTTTCAGAGTGGAAAAGAATGCATGTGGTCACTCATAGACTAGAGTACAGGCCAGAAGAACAGTAAACACACCTCTTAGATCATACTACTTTAGAAGAACTGAAAACTTTCAGACACCCAGGACTAGATATGAAAATAGCTGCACACACACACACACACACACACACACACACACACACACCAAAGAAACCCTGAACCTTGGAACACTGCCCTTTTCACCCTAGGAGCATAACTCAGCTTTAACATAAAGTTAAAAGTCAAGAAATAGGCTGGAAAAATAATCAAACAACAACAACAACAAAAAAAACCTTAATACAGAAAGCTACTATGGTGACTGATCCCAGTTGAGTCCCAAGGCCACACTGAACAGATATCCATCACATCAAGAGCCTCTGGGGCAAGAGAAATGAGCCTACTGGCCTCCTCCCCAAATAAGACAGATCTCCCATTCCATCCCACCCATTTCCCCAGGAAGTCAGAACAAACTTGTCAGCCTTAACATCCTTGGCTCACAAGGCAGAAGAATTTGCTTAAATGTTCAAGAAGGAATTTCATTTAAAAACAAAATGATCTACAATTGGCAACCTGGCCACTTAGGGATTTTATGGACATTTTTCCTCCCACCCCTATCCTAGTCCCACACAACAATACAAAATCAGAAGAAGGCAGCAAAGTGGAAACTGCTACATCCAATGCCTGAAATTAAAAATGTAAATTAATCTCAGGCCCAAAAAGATTCCTGGGAGAGCTTATAAAGAATTTTAAAAAGAATTTTAAAAATAAAATAAGAGGTAGAGGAACAATTGGAAAAATAAATGAGAGTGATACAAGAAAATTATGAAAAAAAGAGTCAATAACTTGGTAAATGAGGCACAAAAATACTGAAGAAAGTAGACCCTTTAAAAAAAGAATAGGCTAAATGGTAAAAGAGGCACAATAATTCACTGAAGAGAAGAACTACTTAAAAAGCATGATTGGCCAAATGGAAAAAAAGAAGTACAAAACTTGACTGAAGAGAAGAACTCCTTATAAAGCAGAATTGAACACGTGGAAAAAAGATGTAGAAAAAAAATACTGAAGAAAAGAACTCCTTAAAAAGTAGAATTGACCAAATGGAAAAGTAACAAAAGCTAACTGAAGAAAATAATTCCTTAAAGATCAGAATTGGGCAAGTGGAAGTTAATGACTCCATGAGACATCAAGAGTCAATGAAACAAAATCAAAAGAATGAAAAAGAGATAGGGACCTACTACTCTAGTTTGAGGGACTAGGGTCCTGAAGAACCCTGGTTTTTCACATGCTCTATGGGGAGTGTTTGTCAACAGTTGAACAGGAAGACAATCTAGGCCCAGAACTGTGTTTTGAAACTTTTAGTAAAACAGAACAAAATTATGTCTAAAGGAGATGGGAATAAAAATGGGGAGTCCAAAGGCCCAGATTTCAACAAGTCTTCTCTTACCTTTCCTCATGACCCCTTCCTCTCCCATTCCCAACAATGATATTATGCAATTCCTGGAGAAAGCAGTGCTAGGATAGAAGCCATGTCCTGAAGGTGGAGACACATGGCCTCCCTTCTGCTCCTACCTTCCCTAGGGCAGGAAGAGGCTACAATGGCAGGGAATTTCACTTTGGTCTTTTTGTGTTTGTTATACCAATTCTCTGTCCAGCTTGGCCTAGGATAAGGGTGGAAGGGAAAATGTCCCTAAGTGGCCATGTTGCCAATTGTGGATCATTTTGTTTTTAATGAAATTCCTTCTTGAACCTTTAAGCAAACTCTTCTGTCTTGTGAGCCCAGGTAGCTAGGACTCTCAAGTTTGTTCTGACCTCCTGGGGAAATGGGTGGGATGGAGTGGGAGATCTGTCTCATTTGCGGAAGAGGCCAGTAGGTTCACTTCTCTTGCCCCAGAGGCTCTTGATGTGATGGATTTCACACAGTATGGCCCTGGAAATCAACTAGTAAGTCCCAGTTCATCCCAGGCTTTCTCTCCAGCCCCCAACATTAGCTGTCCAGGGTTGCATCCACTAGTGCCAGGCCTGTCTCCAACTCAGAACAATCTGCCATCCCACAATATCAGTGCCATCATTGCCCTAACCCCGATTCTGGTTCCTGGAAGGTTTGGAGGGCCCTAGAAACCCGTCTCCTTTTTGGAAACACAAAACAGATAGGGCCACCAGTCCCATGGGGTTTAAAGTTTTGTACTAAGTAAAACTAGCACTTGTGAAAACTAGGATCCCTCCCCTCCATGACTTCATAGGTGTTAAGTTTTTAAACTCAGAGCCTTCTCTGGGAGTTGTACCCTAGCAGCAGGGGTAAGGGAAAGTCCAATCTGAGTCATTGTTCCCTGTTGGCTGTAGCTCCAACTGAGACCAGCCAGCCTGCCAACCTGTTGGGCAGGGACCTGATTTAGTGTCAGGCTCAACAAAGACTTCAGAATAATAATTCAGGTTTCAGAAAAGTACTAAATAGAAGCACTTCACAGTGTAGCATAGTATCCAGGTTCACAAATTTGGATATCCCTCAGGTCAAATCCTATCTTCACAACCTAACCACTCCCAGTAGTCAATCCCAGTGCCAGGTGGTTAGCCTGGTACACATGTTAGTATCCATTAACATCCATTTTGAAAAGGCCTTTTGCTATCAT
This sequence comes from Vombatus ursinus, assembly GCF_900497805.2. Classification (NCBI taxonomy): domain Eukaryota; kingdom Metazoa; phylum Chordata; class Mammalia; order Diprotodontia; family Vombatidae; genus Vombatus; species Vombatus ursinus. The sequence goes on from NW_020940360.1 coordinate 29,132,381, forward strand.
TAGGTTACCAAAATCTTCTCTCATATACTCAAACCCCAGCTCTTTTTTCAGAAGCCCAAGGTGAAAATCCAGCCTCTGGAGTGGGGGTGGGGATACAGTCTCAGATTCAGGGCCCAAGTGACTGGCAGTGCTCTAGCATTTGATTTCCCCACCACCCTTCCTATTCCTACCTTCTCCATGTGCTCTTTTCTGCCAGCATTCCCTGTGCCTTCAATACCAGAGTGTGATGTTGAATTCTTTGATGTCTGTTTTGTGATTATCTGAGCCCAGGCTCCCTACAGGAGGGAGAAATGGGAAGGAGGCTCACCACTCCTGGCTGCTTCTGCCCCCGGCCCTCCCACAGGACCCCATCTCTGCACTGCCTCATCAGACCTATTGCCCCCCTCCCCTGGCAGCAGGGATCCATCCAACCTCTTGTCTCTGTGGTTCTTTTTTTTTTTTAATCTTTGGGGCAGCTAGGTGGCACAGTGGATACAGTACCAGCCCTGGAGTCGGGAGTTCAAATGTGGCCTCAGACACATAACACTCACTAGCTGTGTGATTCTGAGCAAGTAGACACTTAACCCCCATTGCCTCACCAAAAGAAAAAAAAAATCTTTCAAAAAATACCTAAAACATTATAATCTGTCCTTCCTTTTCTCCCTAATTTCTTTTTATTCTCTCTGAGCTGTGAATATTTTTAACCCTGTAAATATTGTCCAAATCTTATGAAACATAGACTATTTTGTCAATTGTAAATCAGAACTGTAATCCCTGTATAATACAAATTCTCCATGGATGATTTTCAGACTAAGACTCCAATGGACCAGACAAAAAGTTTTGTTTTTTGATGGAAAAAAAGAGAAAAAATGTGAAATATCTCATTGGAAAAACAACTGACATACCAAGTAGATTGAGAAGAGAAAAATTAAGAATTATTGGACTACCTGAAAACCAAGATCTTAAAAAGATCCTAGACATTATCTTTGAAGAAATTATCAAGGAAAACTGCCCTGATATTTTAGAACCAGAGGATAAAATAGAAATGGAAAGAATCCATCAATTACCTCCCAAAAGACATCCCAAAATGAAAACTCTCAGGAATATTATAACCAAATTCCAGAGCTCCCAGCTCAAGGAGAAAATATTGCAAGCAGTCAAAAAGAAACAATTCAAATATGGTAAAAGCACAGTCAAGATAAAAAAAAAGATTTAGCATCTTCTATGTTAAAATAAAAATTAAAGGGCTTGGAATATGATATTCCAGAGGGCAAAGGAGTTAGAGTTACAACAGAGAATCACCTACCCAACAAAACAGCTTAATTTAATGAAATAGCATACTTTCAAGGATTCCTAATTAAAAACACTAGAGCTGAATGGAAAATTTGACTTTCAAATGCAAGACCCAGGAGAAGCATAAAAAGGAAAAAATGAAAGAGAAATTATAAGGGATTCAATAAGGTTAAACTGTTTACATTCCTACATGGGAAGATGAAATGTGTAACTTCTAAGAACTTTATCATTATTAGTGCACTTAGGAATATATATAGACAGAGGGCATGTTTGTGAATTGAATATGATGAGATGATATCTACAAAAATAAAATTAAGTGGTGAGAAAGAGAAATGCATTGGGAAAAGGGGAAAGGGAAAGATAGCATAGGTTAAATTATTTCACAAAAAAGAGGCACAAAAGAGTTTTAACTATGGATAAGAAGGTGGGGGACATGGAAGGGAAGCTTTTGAATCTTACTCTCATCAGAACTGACTCAAAGAGGGAATAGCACAAACATCCAGTTGGGTATAGAAATCTGTCTTATTCCACAGAAAAGTAGGATTGGAAATGGGAGGATGGATTGGGAAGATGGTAGTAGCAAGCAAAACACTTTTGAGGATGGACAGAGTAAAAGGAGAGAGAGAGAGAGAGAGAGAGAGAGAGAGACAGAGAGACAGAGAGACAGAGAGAAGGATAAATGGGGAAAATAGGATGACAGAAAATACACAGTAATCATAACTATGAAAACATTTTTACATCAAGTTTCTCTGATAAATCTTATTTCTCAACTATATAGGGAACTGAGTCATATTTGTAACTTACAAGTCATTCCCCAATTGATAAGTGATCAAAAGATATTAACAGGCAGCTTTCAGATGAAGAAATCAAAGCCATCTATAATTATATGAAAATGTGTTCTAAATCACTGTTGATTAGATAAATGAAAATTAAAACAACCCCGAGGTTTCACTCCACACCTACCAGATTGGCTAATATGACATGAAAGGAAAATGACAGATGTTCAAGGTGATGTGGACAATTGCATTCTGGAGAGAAATTTGGAAATATGCCCAAAGGATTATAAAACTGAGCCTACCCTTTGACTCAGAAATACCACTACTATGTCTATATCCCAAAGAGATCAAATGAAAAGAAAAAAAGAGACTGATATGTACACAAATATTTATAGCAGCTCTTTTTGTGGTGGCAAAGAATTGGAAATTGAGGGGATGCCCATCAATTGGGGAATGACTGAACAAGTTGTGGCATATGATTTTGATAGAATAATATTTTGTTATAAGAAATGATGAGCAGGATGCTTTCAGAAAAAGTGTGGAATTGTCTTGGGTCATTGTAATTACTGAGAATAGCTAAGTCATTTACTGTTGATCATCATATGATATTGCTATTACTATGTACAATGTTCTCTTGGTTCTGCTCTCTTCATTTTGCGTGGATTCATATATGTCCACTTAGTTTTTTTTTTGTAAGCCAACCTACTCACCATTTCATAAAGAAAAATAGTATTCCATCTCAATCATATGCCACAACTTATTCATCCATTACTCAATTGATGGGTATTCTCTCAATCCAATTCCTTGCCACCACAAAAAGAGCTACTATAAATGTTTTCGTACCTGTACATCCTTTTCCTTCATTTTTTTTTTTTTATCTTTTTGTGACACACACTTAGTAGTGGTATTGCTGGGCCAAAAAGTATGCATGGTTTTATAGCCTTTTGGGTATAGTTCTAAATTTCTCTCCAGAATGGATCGATTAGTTGATAACTCCACCAACAATGCATTAGTGTCCCAATGCTTTCACATAACTTAAAATCTTTGTCATTTTCCTTTTAGCCAATCTGATGGAATGTATGGAGTATTTTTGGAGGACTAGCACCTCTTGAGGGCTTGCTGAGCCTTTTTCAGGGTCCTTCATTCACCTTTGGTATTCACCATTACCCAATTCTCAACTGTGGCTACAGGAAAATGTAGTGTATGCACCAGCCACACCCCCATAAAACTATCTTGGTAAATGGGTTAACCCAAATAGATGATAACCAACAGTCCCCAAGCCCATAGGTGAATTAGGAGAATATCTACTCCAAGCATGTGAAGACTTCTGGCAGAATGGGTGAATGAGAACAACTTGCTCCAGTGGCCATGAAGGCATCTGAAGAAAGTGTTGTGAAGCACTAAAAAGTTGATCAGACATCACAGATGCCAAGGTCATACACTGCCTCCTGGGCTATTGGCAGTGTCCTTGACATTTGTCTTACTACTGGACTTCAATGACTCTAGAAGAGAGAATAAAGCTGATGATTTTATATAACTCTGCTTCATTTAAATACAATTCAAACACAAGTCCAGATGTTATGATGTCATTGGACCTCTTCAAAAATTAAGTATGAACAATAGCCAATCTGATAGATATAAAGTGGTACTTAGAGTTTTTTCTTTTAAATTTGTATTTCTCTAAGCAGTAGAGATTTAGAGCATGTTTTCATATGCCTATAGACAGCTTTTAATTCTTCTGAAAACTGCCTATTCCTATCATTTGACAATTTATCAACTGCAGAATGATTTGTATTCTTATAAGTTTGACATAGTTCTCTATATATTTCAGAAATGAAGCTTTTATCAAAGAAACTAGCCATAAATTTTTCCCAGGTTTTTTTTGTTTGTTTTTGTTTTTGTTTCTGTTTGTGTTTGTGCAGAATTTTTTCTTAAATTTAATTTAATCAAATAATGCTTTTTATCTCTTATTTGGTTATAAATTCTTCCTTTATTCATAGATATGACAGGTATATTTTTCCATGTTTCTCTAATTTGCTTGTGATATTATCCTTGATGCATAAGTCATTTACCCATTTTGACCTCATCCTTGTATATGGTGTGAAATATTGGTCTATGCCTGGTTTCTGCCAAACTGCTCTCCAGTTTTCCCACAATTTTTGTCAAATTGTGAGTTCTTTTCCCAAAAGCTTAGATCTTTGGGTTTATCAAACAGTATATTACTATGATTATTTAATGTTGGGTATTGTGTACCTAATCTATTCTATTGATCTACCACTCTCTTTCCTAGCCAGTTCCAGACTGTATTGATGATTAATGCTTTGTAATATAGGTTGAAATCTGGTGCTACTAGCCTACCTTCCTTCACATATTTTTCTCATTCAATCCCTTGATATCCTTGGCCTGTTGTTCTTCTAGATGAATTTAGCTATTATTGTTTCTAACTCTATAAATTTTTTTGGTAGTTTGGCACTAAGTAAATTAATTTATGTGGAATTCTCATTTTTGTTATATTGGCACAGCCTACCTAAGAACAATTAATATTTTCCCAATTGTTTAGATTTCATGTTATTTGTATGAAAAGAGTTTTGCAATTGTGTTCATATTATTGCATGTAATTTTTATTGCACTATGGTCTGAAAAGGATGTATTTAATATTTTTGCTTTTCTGTATTGAATAGTGAGGTTTTTATGCCTTAATACATGGTCAATTTTTTTGCATAGGTGCCATGTACTGCTGAGGAAAAAATATTATATATATTTTTTTGTATTTCCATTCAATTTTCTTCAGAGGTTTTCATATCTAACTTTTTGAAAATTCTATTAATCTCTTTAGCTTCTTTCCTGTTTTTGTTTTTTGGTTTTTTGTTTTGCTTAGATTTATCTAGTTCTGAGAGAGGAAACTTGAGGAACCGCTAGTATAGTTTTACTATGCGTTTTCTTTTGTATCTCATTTATTTTTTCCTTTAAGAATTTGGATGCTGTACCATTTGATGCACAAGTGTTTGGTATTGCTATTACTCCATTGTCTATGATGCCTTTTAGTAAAATGTAGACTCCCCTGCTTATCTCTTTTAATAAGATAAATTTTTGTATTTGCTTTGTCTGAAATCATGGTTACTATCCTTGTTTTTTTTTTATTACTTCAACTGAAGCATAATTGATTCTGGTACTGCCTCTTACCTTTACTCTTTGTGTCTCTACTTCAAGCATGTTTCTTGTAAGCAACATATTGTCAAATTCTAGTTTTTAGTCCACTTTGCTATCTGCTTCTCTTTTATGGCCCTTTCAAACTCACAGGTATGATTAGTAACAGTGTATTTTTTCCCATTCTATTTTCCCCCTATTTATCCTTCTCAATATCATTTTACCTTTTCTCTCCTCAAAAGTCTATTTTGCTTTGGACCACCACTTCCCCCAATCTACCTTCCCTTATATCAATCCCGACCCTTCCAGTGTATTTCATGGTAAGGCAAGATAGATTTATTTTTATACCCAATTAAATGTGTATTTTATTCCCTCTTCAAATTAATTTGATAAGAGTAAGATTCAAGCATTCCTTGATACCATCCCTCTCCCCTAATCTTCCCCTCCATTGTAAAAATCTCTTCCTTTTGTGTTTCTTTTATGTGAGAAAATTTACCCCATTCTATCTCTCTCTTCCTCCTTCTCCCAGTGCATCCTCTTTCTCACCCTTTAATGTAATTTTGTTTTTTGCAATCATCCCATCGGAGTGAGTTCACATATTTTGTGTTTTTAAGTGCTCTTGAATCCAGGAATCTCAATTCACTTTTCCAACTAACAATTTTAGTGACATATTAATCATATAATCCAGCCTGCCCATAGAGAAATTCAGGCTTAGTTTGAAAAAAAGGACTTATTTAAGAATTGTAGCACACAGGTGTTAGAACTTGGTATCAACTTCCAAACTGAGGTTTTACCATCCTGTTCAACTCAATAATTTCTTCTCCCTATCAGTTACTAATATTCTACATTATGTTAGAGAGAGGAGAAGAAAAAAAAAGTATAGCAATTCTGTCAGTATTTTGACACTTCTTTTTTGAATGGAGCCCAGATGGATGGAGTTTGCTAAAATAGATGTAGATTGATTGTGATTATTTTGCTTAATTTTCATTGAAGAGTTTTTTCAACACTGAATAATCAGGAAGACCATTATTTGGATTGTGGATATAGTTGTTGCTTGCAGGCACAGGCAAAGTGTAAAATATTTCATCTAGTCTCACAATTAACTTGAAGTTTTTGATTAAAAAAAATATATTTTTTTAAATTTTGAGTTCCGTATGTTCTCCCTCCCTCCCCCTTCAGCACCCATTGAGAAGGCAAGCCATACAATCATTCAAAACATGTCTCCACATTAATTATGTTACAAAAAAGGAAAAGAAATATAAAACATTAAAAATGCTTTCAATCTGCACTGAGAGGTCATCAGTTCTCTCTCTGGAGGTGGATAGCATTTTTCATTATGTGTCCTTTGTAATTGTATAGGATCATTGCATTGTTCTGAGTACCTAAGTGTTTCACAATTGGTTATCATTGTAATATTGTTGTTGACACATACAGTGTTCTCTTGGTTCTGCTCTCTTTATTTTGCTTCAATTCCTATGAATCTTCCCAGGTATTTTTTTCCCCTGAAGCCATTCCCCTAGTCACTTCTTATAGTACAATGGGGTCTCATCAACATCATCACCACAACCATTTTTTGGCTATTCCACAACTGAGAAGAATCCTCTAAATTCTAATTCTTTGGCACCACAATGAAAGTTGAAAAAAAAAAAACCCTAATATATATATGCGTGTATGTGTGTGTATGTATGTATATGTATATATAATAGTTATATATATATATATAATAGTTTACATATGTGTATATATATATAATTTTCCTCTTGTTTTTATCATTTTGGGATAAAGAAATAGTAGTAGTATTTGGTGGTAGGGTAAAATTTGACAGTTTTATAGACTTTGGAACATAGTTTCAAATTTTTCTCCAGAATGATTGGACCAGTTCACAACTCCATTAAAACTGCATTAGTGTGCCCATTTTTTTCCACATTCCTTCTAGGACTTGTCATTTTCCTTTTTTGTTATGTTACCCAATCTGATAGGTGTGAATTGGTACATTTTTTTTAAATTTGCATTTCTCTAATTATTTATGATTTAGAACATTTTGTCATGATTCTTTTTTTTTTTTAGGCAATTGGGGTTAAGTGACTTGCCCAGGGTCACACAGCTAGTAAGTGTCAAGTGTTTGCTGTGAGGCCGGATTTGAACTCAGGTCCTCCTGACTTCAGGGCCAATGCTCTATCCACTACACCACCTAGCTGCCCTATCATATGATTCTTGATAGCTTTCTTTTTTTTTCTTAAAATATCCTTGGACCATTTATCAACTAAGAAATAGCTCTTATTTTTATGAATTTTCCTTGGCTCCTGATATATGTGAAAAATGAAGTCTTTATCAGAGAAACTTGATGTAAAATCCTCCTCTCCCTATTTTCAAGCTTTGCTTCTAATTTTGGCTGCATTGGTTTGTTTGTGCAAATTTAATTTCATGTGATTCATTTTATCTATTGTGATCCTCTCTCACATTTTTGGTCACAAAGTCTTCCCTTTTCCACAGATCTGACAGGCATTTTTTCCTTGCTTTCCTAATTTGCTTATGGTATCATGTTTTATATCTAACTCATGTTCCACTTTTTACCTTATCTGGGAATATTGTGTCAGAATTTGGTCTATGCCTAGTTTCTGCCAGACCATTTTCCACTTCCCCAAGGAGTTTTTGTCAGATAATGAATTATTGTCCCAGTAGCTTGGATCTTTTGGTTTGTAAAAAAAGAAAAATAGGTTACTATGGTGATTTTCTTCTTTACATTATTTACCTAATCTATTTCATTGATGAACTATCCTATTTTTCATCCAGTGCCAGATTGTTGTGATGATCACCATCATCACAACTTATATTATAGTTTGAGATTTGATACTGCTAGGCTACTAATTTTTTTCTATCCATTAATATTTTTGATCTTTTGTTTCTCCAGATAAATTTTATTCTTATTTTTATTAGCTCTATAAAATAATTCTTTGGTGGTTTGGTATGGCACTGAATAAATAAATTTGTTTAGGCAGTATTTTCATTTTTATTATATTGTCTCAGACTTCCAATGAGCAATTAAATTGTATTCATATTGTGTGTGTGTGTGTATGTGTGTGTGTGCATGTATGTGTGTCTTGACAGATTGACTTCCAAATATTTCATATTGTTTACAGTTGTTTTAAATGAATTTTTTTCTTTCTATCTCTTCCTGTTGGATTTTGTTGGTAATATATAGAAATACTGATGACTTATGTGTGCTTATAAATTAATTAATTAATTAAGTTTTTGGCTTTTTGGTGAGGCGATCAGGTTAAGTGATTTGCCCAGGGATACACAGCTAGTAAATGTTAAGTGTCAGAGACTGGAATTGAACTCAGGTCCTCCTGACTCCAAGGCCAGAGCTCTATTCACTGTGCCACCTAGCTGCCCCTGTAGGTTGATTTTATATCCTGCAACTTTGTTAAAGTTATTAATTGTTTTGACCAAAACGTTCTTTAAGGACATAAATTTATGGTATTATATGCCAAATTTGTTTCCCAGCTTTCCTTACCAATCATTTAGTGCTTGACCATAGGTTCACATCCTCAGAACTGGAAGAACTCTTTGAGGCAATCTTTGCCAAACTCTTTATTATATAGCTAAGGAATTTGAATTCCATTGGGGTGAAATGACTTAGCAAAGGTCAAATAACCAGGAAGTATTAAAGCCAAGAGTCAAAATCATCTTGTAATTCCAGTTTCATTGGTCTTTGAATTACACTCCATTTCCTTGTTTGATTATAATTGCCTACACCAACATCAGAATCAGGTGGTTCACTTATCAAAGAAGGGAGATCCAAAGTCTCAATTTTTACCTGAAATTTGTCCTGCCCCATGATTGCATTGGTGCAAGAATTTCCCACTGTAGAAACTTTCTTTTCTATTTTAGAATAGTAAAAATATCTGCCATTGATAATCTTGGAGAGTTTCCTGGGATACTAAGTGGTCAAGTAAATTACCCAGAATCACATGGCCAGCATGTTTCAGAAGTCATCTTTGAATCAAGGTCTTCTTGACTTTAATCCAACTCTGCCATGGCAAACTGATTTTCTAAAATAAGACATACAATGCGTTTGGACACTGGGATGGAATTGTGGGATGGATTGTCAGAAGAACACATGTTTTTTTCCTCAAGGGTAATTAATAGTATCTCAAGTGTTTTAAAATCTCTTGCTAAATTCCTTTGCTCTCTAGTGCCTATGGATGTTTTGGTTAATCTAAGATATTAATAGTTAAGTGGTGCATTTAAAAAGAATGTGTTTTAAAAGTGTAGGAAGGGTATATTTAAATCCTAGGAAGTTTCAGTTGAAAATATAACATCTCATGAGTTCCAAATACAAACCACTAGAAGTTTTTTGCTTTTTTTTTAACAGAGCATAGGACAAAAACAAACAAATAAATAAACATCAACAACAAAAATGTTTTCAGATTTGACCTACTATTACACTGCTAAAAGACTCTCAGCTCACTCTGACCTTTACACTGGAAGATCTGACTCCAGAAAAATCAGTTTCTTTCTATGGTTTTAGCTTTAACTCAGATCAAAATTCCATAGAAACATACAAAGCCAATAATATATATTGCTCATATCCATATGTCCCCAATTGCAGGAAATAGGTTTCTTCCCACAAAAATACTCAGTACAAAGTGCTTGTACTGGAAGTGAGACAGCATTGTTTCACTCCACTACAAAAGATTTATAAAATGCAAAAGATCCTCATGTATGTGAATACATACAAGGAAATGTGAAAGCTCCAGATGATTTTTTATACTAATTATTATGGTTTAAAAGTTAAAGACCCTTTGTAGGACTATTGAACAGACATATCCCATTTACCTAAATGAGGAGCTCCAAGAATTTGTCCTGGTGGTGTGATAGAGACTAGATCTCTGGACCAGTCATGACATGGTTATTCCTTCCTGTTCATGGTTCTCTTGTACTCTGAGAAGTAGGTTTTTAAGTAATTTTGTGTTACCCTCTGGGCAGTTAATGCATGATTCCAAAATTTAGGAACTGTTGAACTCAACATTACTCATGTGGTAAACAGCAAGTCTGGAAACATGCATTTCAGCAGGATTGAGAACCTTTGACTTCTTCTCACAATAGGAAACAGAAAAGCAGAAGAAACCGTCCTAGGATGTCCAGGAATTCAATCTCAATCTTACCCAAATAAGTGTAGACTGCAATTGTCATGTGTTTCACTCAGTTAAAATTTTATATGACTGACATCCTTGATTTACTCTGTTCTGGAAGTCCAGGGGATTGAAAAATTTACTGAAGACTTTCTAAAGCTCAGTCTTTCAGACCAAATGAGAATTATTCCTCCAGCAGAAATCCACCATTTCCTTTATTCTCAGTTTCCAAACATATAGAAACAGGCATAGTCCCTGGTTACCAAACAAAGGATTTTTTTTGTTTGTTTGTTTTTGTTTGTTTTTTTGCTTTTTGGTGAGGCAATTGGGGTTGTGACTTGCCCAGAGTCACACAGCTAGTGAGTGTTATGTGTCTGAGGCCAGATTTGAACCCAGGTCCTCCTGACTCCAGGGCCAATGCTCTATACACTGCACCACTTAGCTGCCCCAAAACAAAAGATTTTGTAGTGTCCTCTCAACAAATGACTTGGACATGTCCAATTCCATTGGAAGTACCCCTTCCAACAAAACTCCACATCATGAAATCTTACCAAAAATATTATGGGACTTCAAATTCATTAGATATTTTCCTGATCACCCTGGCTATATCATAATGAGAATGTATTTCTTTATGTTTTTTTCATTTTTTTTCAATTTCTGAACTTAACTTGCAAAATGAATCTTTCCATGTATTGGTTTTATATTTTACATATCACTTAACTCAAGATATTCCTGTAAGTTAAGTAATGTAGCTATAATAATCCCTATATCACAGATTATAAAACTGAGACTGAATTTAAGTGACATGCAATGGGTCACACATTAATGCAGTTTGAAATTAAAATAATTGTGTTAAAATAAATCTATTACTTTTTCCAAATTTTACAGTTATGGTAAATAATTTAAAAAGTTAAAATGACATTTTTGTTATTTTTCACAATAATCTTGCAATGTACTGCTATTTAGATACAGTTGCCAGTTTATTTGTTTGTTGCACCATTGTTTGTTCTCTTTATTTTTTCTTTTTCAATAGTATTTTATTTTTTCAATTACATGAAAAGACAACTTTAACATTCACTTTTTATTCAATTTTTAATTCCAAATTTTCTCCCTCCCTCTTCCCCCTCTCCTCTCCTTAGATGCTAAGCAATTTGATATAGGTTATATATGTGCAATCATGTGAAATATATTTCCGTATTAGTCATGTTGTGAAAGAAAAAAAAAACAGAACAAAAGGAAGAAAAAAAAACAGGAAAAAATAAAGTGAAAATAGTATGCTTGTATCTTCATTCATACTCCAACATTTTTTTCCCTGAATATACATGGCATTTTCTATCATGTCTTCTGGAATTGTCTTGGATCATTGTATTGCTAAGAGCTAAGCCAGTCACAGATGATCATTGTACAATGTTGCTGTTACCATGTACGATGTTCTCTTCTTTCTGCTTATTTCATTTTGCATCAATTCATGTAAATCTTTCCATGTTTTTTTTTCTGAAATCTACCTACTCTTCATTTTTTATAGCACAATAATATTCCATTATATTCATAGACCTCAACTTGTTCAACCATTCCCCAACTGATGGGTATCCCCTTAGTTTCTAATTCTTTGCCATGAGAAAAAGAGCTATTAATTTTTTTTTGTACAAATAGCTTCTTTTCCCTTTTTCATGATCTCTTTCAGATATAGACCTAGTAGTGGTATTGCTGGATCAAAGGGTATGCACAGTTTGATTGCCCTTTGGGCATAATTCCATATAGCTCTCCAGAATGGTTGAGTCAGTTCACAACACCACTTGACAGAATGCTAATAAAGCTGCCCCCAGCTCCAATGTTCTAACTTCCTTATGAGCCCCACTGAACAACAGGCATGTCCTGATTTAACCACACAATCTGGTTTTAACAATACCAAAGGCCTTCAGACTTAATATAGCCATTGCCCTGAGCTAGCCACTGCCCTCAGATCCAATTCACATATTTGAACAGGTATGTGCTTGTACTCAGCCACAATCACATCACCCATTTAGCCCAAAACAGGACCACAATATCTAATTATCCATCTTGACCAGACAGGGCCACAATAGCTAGCCAATCAGAAGGCAGCATGGCCAGGATATTTGACTACCAAATCATAGAAGGGAACCCCCCCCACCTAATCCTTTAACAAACCCCTCCTGCCTTTTCAATATTTATAATTTCTGTTATGTAATTGCATCTTTACCCTATAAAAATACATCTTGCTTTCTCTGAAATTGCTGGTTCCTCTTGGAACCTACCCTGCTTCTGAGGGGTGTCAATCCTCAATAAACTGCTTGTTCACATCCTTAGTCCCTTTATCAATTGGAGAATGTCTTGAATTCTTATAAATTCAACTCTGTTCTCTATATATTTAAGAAATGAGGTCTTTATCAGAGATACTTGCTGTAAAAATTGTTTACCAACTTTCTGCTCTCCTAATCTTTTTTTTTTCTAGTGGAATACAGAATAGTACATCTTTTTGTTGTTCTTTCAGATATTATTTATTTATGTTTAGTTTTCAACATTTACTTCTATAAGATTTTGAGTTCCAAATTTTCTTCCCATCTCATCCCTCTGCCACCCCAACACAGAATGCATTCTGAATACCCTATCCCCTAATCTGCCCTCCCTTCTATCTTCCTCCCCTTCTCTTAACCCCTTCCCCTTTGGTAGGGCAGGATAGATTTCTATACCCCATATCTTATTTCCCAGTTGCATATGAAAATGATTTTTTTAACATTTGTTTTTAAAACTTTGGGTTCCAAATTCTCTCCCTTTCTCCCTCCCCACCCACCCTCACTGAAAAGGCAAGCAACTCAATACTGGTTATACATGTGTAGTCATGCAAAACACTTCCATAATAACCATGTTGTGAAAAACTAATTATATTTCCCTTCATCCTATACCACCCCTCATTTATTCTATTCTCTCCTTTGAACCCATTCTTCCTCAAAAGTGTTTGCTTCTGATTACTCTCTCCCCCAATCTGCCCACCCTTATATCACCTCCCCCTCTCTTATCCCCTTCCCCCCATTTTCTTGAAGGGTGGATAAATTTCCAGACCCAATTGAGTGTGTATGTTATTCCCTCCTTAAGCCGAATCCAATGAGAATAAGATTCACTCATTCTCTCTCACCTTCCTCCACTTCCTCTCCACTGTACCACTTTTTCCCTGTCTGTCTTATGTGAGATAATTTACCCCATTCTACTCTCCCTTTCTCTTTATCCCAGTATAACTCTCTCTCACACCTTAATTTTAGTTTTAAGATATCATCCCTTCATTTTCAGCTCACCCTGTGCCTCTGTCTCTGTCTCTGTGTATGTGTGTATGTGTGTGTGTGTGTGCATACAAACACAGATATATGTACATATACACACATATACACACATATATATATATATATATATATAATTTCCCCTAAAACTACCCTAATACTGAGAAAGGTCTCATGAGTTACAAATGTCATCTTTCCATGTAGGAATGTAAACAGTTTAAGTTTAATTTCTCTTTCCTGTTTACACTTTCATACTTCTCCTGAGTCTTGTATTTGAAAGTCAGGAAAAGATAGGACTTTTAACCTTTTTTCTTTCTACCTAGCACAGTGTCTAGCACTGAGTAGGAACTTAGAAAATACTTGTTGATTAATTGATTAAGATTTAGAAACTCAGGTTGAGAGTTATGACCACTAAATTTCAGGTTGGAGAGTGAGGAGTCAAACTTGGGCCTTTTTACTCCAAAGCCAAGACTCTTTCCATTCTATGACAGCTGTTTCAAAATGTAAGCCTTTAAGACTCTATAATTTAACTGACCTAACACATACACGCATACACAATTAACCTCTTATCTGCTCAAATCACAATTACCATATTTATAGAATAAGGCTACTAATGATCTCTATCTTATTGGACTGTTGTGAGAGTCAAAATGAGATAATATATGCAAAGTACTTTCTAAACCTTAAATCATTACATAAATGGCAGGTATTAATATAAATTTTTTTAAGCTAAACTCTGTTTCTAAGACTCAGTACAATAAGAGTTGAGAGAAAGTAAAGAGATGTGTAAGTGTTCAAATGGTCACATAGAGTAGTGAAACTTAGGCTGGACCTCAAAGGATAAGAAAGGTTTATCAAAATGGAAGGAGGCTGAGGAGAGCATGAGCAAAAGTCAAAGGCAGAACTTTGCATGCCACATGTAAGAGAAAAGAGGAAAAAGAGAAAAAGTTTAGGGTGGTCAGTAAAGCATGGAAATTATAGATAAGCAAAATTCTCACTGCCTCTAGAATCAAATATATACTAGTTTGTTTGGTTTCAGAGTCCTTCCCAACTAAGACTCAGTCTACTTTCCAAATTAATATGAGTTATTTTTTTTCATGGACTCTAAAATCCATTAAATTTTCTGTCTTTCATTCCTTACCCATGAAATGCCATGTCTTATATCAATGCCTTTTCATTGGTTGTTTACTATTCTAGACTATATCTCTTCCTCATTTTTGCCTCTTTGAGCAGAGAGGAGTAAGTGAGTGAGTGCTATTGACTATTATACTTGCCTTTGCTTTAAGAATATCAGAAAACTATAGAGAGGGATAAAATCATCAGAGTGGTAGTTTGCTTAGAAATATATCAAGCAAAGCCTTAAGTTTCACTGTTGACATTATTGACTTATATTTACATAACATTTATACAATTTTCAAATCATTTACATTTATATGACTTCTGTTTTTATTTTTCCCCTCTCATTTCTGTGAGGCAGATGAGATAGTGATTATTACCATTTTACAGATAAGGAACCTGATCTTCAGAAACATTAAATGATTAATTAATTCTGTAGCCTAGTAAAAGCTAAAGATAGGACTTTATATTAGATTTCAATGCATGTTCTTTAACTTTTAAATGTAGATGGCAGTTTCCTAGGATATTCCTGGGCATAACTGAAATATTTGGACAAGAATAGTCATGGTGGAGATGGAAGATGGAAGCAGTCTAGATGAAATAATACTTTGGCTAGTCAGAGGTCTCATATGAGAGCAAACCAAACTAAAATAATTACTAGTATATACTTATTTGCATAAATTAAAAAAAAGCTAAGAAATGCAAGGTAATCACTTATGTTTACATATTTTGTATTAACATGAAACATTCAATTACAGAACAATTGAGCGCATTTGTACAATAAAAAATAAACCAGTATAAATCCCGTTCAATGGGACCTTTTTATAGGAGGGATTACAGGGCATATTTGAATGTGAAAAAAAATCTATTTAATCTGTTACAATTTGTTAGCAGAGTAGTAAACACATTCATAATCTAGGTAAACTACATACTTAGAGTCCTATTCAATATTTCTGTTCCTAACTACTCCTTTTCAAAATACTTATTTTTTTTTTTTGGTCAGAGGAGAGAAGGAGGAACATACCTTCTCTAGAAAGGTAGAAATAACAAGACTTGGAAAATTATTGGATATGGAAATTGAGTGAGAGGGGAATTGATGATGACCCATAAGCCAAGACCCGAGGTAACTGAGTGGGTAAGTGGGCAATAATAGGGAAGTGAATTGGTGTAAACATAACCTTGTTTCACTGTGAGTTTTAAAACAAGCTCATCCTAAAAAATAAACAAAACCAGAAAAAATTAATTTTCAGTAGGGAATATATTATTTTACTTTTAAGGTCTTCCTTTTCCAATTTAGAATGGACAAAAGCAAAGACAGATAGAAAAGCATAATTGACTTAATTTGTTTTAATTAACTGCAAAGGAGTGAGGGCAATGAATGCATCTTATGGAATTTATTAATGAAATCCATTGCTCCCAATTGAATCAAATGATCTCTGTAATGGGAAACTGTGGAATGAAAGTCCAGTGATCTTTTCTTCCCTTATTATATCCTGGACTAAAAGTCAAAAGACTGGGGACTGAATCCCAGTTCTATTACTCTGTAGCTGAGTGACTTTGAGCAAATCATTTAACCACTCTGATGCATGTATTTCCTCATCTAAAAGGGTATAAAATAATATTTGTTTCAAGGAAACTATTTTTACCAGTGTATTAATATCACTTATCATTATTATTATTACTACTATTAGACTATTATATTATTATATTTGAGACCACCAAATCTAGCCTTATCTATGAAGGCCTTTAAAGCAAAGTGAGATAGTCTCACAGTCAGTTAGTGATTGTTAAGGGTTGAAAAAAGCAGCTTAATTCCTTGGAAGTTTGGGTGGAAGGTACGCAGCATGCAGAAATTTATAGAGGATTAGACTTGGATTCAGGAAAACAAGATCAAATACTGCCTCAGATATTTACTAGCTATGTGACCTGGACAAGTCACTCAAGTTGTTTCAGTTTCTTCAACTGTAAAATGAGAATAACAGCATCTACTTCAGAGGAGCCATGTAGATAAAATGGGAATGCAGAGTGTTCCAAAATCTTACTCAAGTTTAATCTATTAAAGGTTAAATCTATATTAAAGCTTTTTTGGGAAAAAGAGAAAGTTCCTTGCAAAATGTAAAGCTCTATATAGATGATGTTATAATAATTGATATTTTTAATTGACATCCTGATGAAATGGAGTTCAACACATTTGGCCTTAACCATCTTCCTTGTCTCACTCAGTGGTACCCTGTTGAATAGGCTCTGCCACTTGGAGGTAGCAGAGGTGACCTGTTGTTTCAGGAAGAATATGACCAAGGTAGAATCAATGAAATAAATGTAGTAGAACATGTACTTTTTCTGGAGGGGGTATTTACTTATGGAAGAGTGAATGATGCTATATTATGTAAGCATCATTTGCTAGCATAGGAATGAAAATTCAGTTATGCTATTCATGAATGTTAGAGCAGAGTGGAGATTGTTTTCATTTTGGGGGGTTTTGGTTTTTGTTTTTCCAATGAGGGTGGAGTGCATCTTTGCCTGAAGGCCAATGAAGATGACTTAACAGAAATAAAATAAAAATGGGGCTCAAAATATGAAAAAATAGATTCATGGGGCATTTTGTTTTATATATAAACCATTCTGGTAGTTATAGAGCCATAGTGGGTGTCCTGTAAAGTGGGAAGAAGTGATTGATCTTGGATAATGCAACCATCTCACAAAATGAAATGGAAAGAGCACCAACTCTGAAATTAGAGGATCTGGCTTCAAATTCCACCTCTGATGCATATTACCTTTATGACCTTGGGACAATCACTTAATATCCCTGAGCTTCAGTTACCTCATCTGCAAAATGAGTGGGTTAGACTGGATGACTTCTGATATCCTGTCTAGCACTTGATCTATGAACCTAGATGATTTTGTTAGAAATCAAAAGATTTGTGGAGTTTGGTGATAAGCTCTCTATCAACTCTACAGAGATAGCTCATGAATATATTTCAGCCTGCTCTTTCTGTTCCAATCAAACTGTTAGCAGTCTACTGAAGATGACATTCTATCCCCTGCTTCCATGAATGTGCAAAAATATTGTACCATATCTGCAATGCATTCTATCATCAAGTCCAACATTTAGAATGCCTAACTTCAAAGTACAATTTAGCTGCCACATCCCACATCAGACCTTTATTGATCTGTCCAGCTGACCAGTGCTCTCCCCTTTTTGACATTATTATATAGGTATACATATATATATCATATTTATACACATATGAATGTTTATATGCACACATTACACATATGTGATAAAAATTCACTTCACTTCAATAGTATTTGATAGATACTAAATTCACTTCAATAGTTAGGTACTATTTACTTACATGTGTACGTGGGATATCCCCTGTCTTAATGTAAGGTGCTTGAGGGCATCCAATTTTATATTCCTTCATTTTAGCCTTTGTAATCCCAGTACCTAGTATAGTACCTTTTATAAATTATTTAATTTAATTTAATATTGTATATGACAGTGAATTTATTCCAACAATAACTATTTTTAAAGCACCATTATGTACCAAGTACTATGCTAAGGGCTAGAGATACAAAGGGAGGCAAAAGACAGTCATTGCCCTCAAAGATCTCACACAAATCTAATGAATGAATAGAATTGGATAAAATCCAAGGAGACCAGTTATTTAGAGAAACAACAATGACTATACAAGATTTTTACTTTTCTCAGTAGAGTCTTTTACTCAAGCACATAACTTTCAATTCTCAATGTGCATCACCTTGGGCCCTTGACACATAAAAATCCCACCATACAGTATGCAGAATCTTGAATTGGCAAGGCATAGGAAACTGTGAGATAGATATTGTGTTTATGCTGATTCTCCCTTTCAGAAGGTAGAAATAATTGCATACAAGCTCATGTGATAGAGTACATTCATTTATAGCAGAGAGACACATGTAGAGATTCTTTAATGTATAGATCTTGTTTATGTTCGCAGATTAAAATCATGAAAATAGCCCAGGCAAAGTTATCTGATCCACCATCCCATGTGTTTGGATGCCTT
The DNA here is from genome assembly GCF_900497805.2 of Vombatus ursinus. Lineage (NCBI taxonomy): Eukaryota > Metazoa > Chordata > Mammalia > Diprotodontia > Vombatidae > Vombatus > Vombatus ursinus. Next base: position 29,151,169 of record NW_020940360.1, read on the forward strand.
AGAGAGAATTAGTTACTCAGGACTGCAGAAGATAGATATTATTAGCCTATTGTTTCTAGGAGTTGAGTATACGGTGGATTTTAAAATTAAATCATGCCAAAAAAGTAAATTTGTCACTGGCTTAACTTTCAAATTATTAATATACAAAGCCTTGGGTTTTCTCTTCTAGTCTTTAAAACAGATATGTAACTCACAATCTCAGTGTATATCCTCAGGTTATGTTAGTCCATGTGTATGTTGCATATTTTTTCTGCCTGTTGGACCAATAATATTCGGTTTACTTTGCTGATTCATCATCCACATTATATGCCTGAACTGTATGTTATTGAAAGGTTCTTTTGTGGGCTCTCTTCTCTCTCTACAATCTCTCTTCTAATGATTTCCTCTAGTAGTATCTTGGGGAAACTCTTGGGGCTATTATAACCCTGTCACCACAGCTGGTTCTTTGCCCCACTCTTTTTTCCCCACTTAATAGTATTTTATTTTTTCCAATTACATATAAAGATTGTTTTCAACATCCAATTTTATAACTTTGAATTCCAATATTTTCATCCTCCCTCCCCTCCCCCATCCCCCAGATGGCATGCAATCTGATATAGGCTATACATGTGCAATCATATTAAACATATTTCCATGTTAGTCATGTTGTGAAAGAAGAATCAGAACTAAAGGGGAAAACTACGAGAAAGAAAAAACAAAAATAAAACCAAGAGAAAATAGTATGCTTTGATCTTTATTCAGAGTCCATGGTTCTTACTCTGGATGTGGATAGCATTTTCCATCATGAGTCTTTTGGAATTATTTTTGGTCATTGCATTGCTGAGAAAAGCTAAGTCTATGAAAGTTGCTTTTACTGTGTACAGTGTTCTCCTGGTTCTGCTCACTTTATTCAGCATCAGTTCATGTAAGTCTTTGCAGGTTTTTTTCTTAAATCCACCTGCTCATCATTTCTTATAGAATTATAGTATTGCATTACATTCATATACCACAACTTGTTCACCTATTCCCCAACTGATGGATATTGACTCAATTTCTAACTCTTTGCCACCACAAAAATTTGCCCCACTCTTTAGCTCAGTCCTTCCTTTCACATGAAATTATGAGATCTTTGGGAGCTTGGACATTGATTTTGCCTTTCTCTGTATCCCCGAGGCTTATTATTACCATTCTTAGCATACAGTAAACTCTTGCTAATTATTTCTTTATTAATGGACTGACTGACACCTGGTAATTTGAATTGTTAAAGTATTAGCCTTCCCTCTCACTCTCCAATGTTTTTGGAAATCTTTTCCTGAATTCTGATGGCATGCAGGTCACTTCATTTAGTTCTTGATTTAGTGACATTTGAAAGAAGGTCATATTTTTATATTCTCTTTTATATTCTTGCTTTATGTGCTTTTAATCTCCAATTATCAAAGTAGTTTTAATTGAATTTTGTGGTTCATGAATGTCTGTTGCATTTTCTTAAAAGGGGAACAATTTTTTTTGAAGCTTCTGGATTAAGCCAAATTTCATCTTGTCCATAGGATCTCATCAATTCCCATGGGTTTAATTATTATCTCTCTATTATGAATTGCTTATTGCACACTTTTTGAATTGCTTATTGCACACTTTTTACCAGATGTCTCATAGGCATTTCAAACTCAATATGGCCCAAACAGATCTCATTGTCTTTGCTCCCAAATCCAACCCTCTTCTGAATTTCTCTATTTCTACTGGGCCATCACCATCATTCTTCCAGTTATGAGAATTCACAACTTTGATATTACCTTTATCTCCTCCGTCTCCTTTAATACACTTACCCAATCATTTGTCAAATATTGTCATTTCCACCTCCATACCATCTCAGCATCTATCCCCTTCTCTCAGATCACATGACTGATAGATACCTTCATTCAGGTCTTCTTCACCTCTTGTAAGTCCTCCTTCACTGTGAAGGCCCAGTATAGGTTAGGGTATGTCAAGATAGGAGGGAAGGTGAAATTTTGTAGAACTTCACAGATATATGTGTCTCAAATCACAGTTTCGCCCCCACCCCCAACTGGTCCATAAGTTTTATAGTTAGTGCACAGAAATAGACCTTCTAGAGATGCTTATTTTTTCAGGACCTTGGCAAATGACAGGGTTTCTACAAAGCAGCATCAAACATTGACTCTTTCTCTAAAACTTCTGCTTAAGACATCATATTATTTTCCCTTTAGCAATGTTATATAGCCATGAATTTTTATTCCCGCAGATTGAAGGTTCAATTCTCTAGCTTGCTATGTTACTGAAAAGTCCTGTGTTAGACTACAATCACCTGAACATATCCTGTTTCCAATATTTCAACCTGAACTAGAACTACTTTTTTCCCCCAGTGGTGGGGTATTTAGTTAGAAATGCATATGTGTGGGCTGTACAAGTTTAACGGAATAGCTAACTATGTTAATTACAATTACAATTGCCAGTCATTCCCAGTTTTCTAACATGAGACTTGATGGTGGTCAGTTTCTCAGTGATAGCAGTGGGCAAATGCCTCAGACCTGCTAACTTTGGTGTGCTAATTAAGCTAAAATAATGTTACTAAAAATTTCAGGCAAGCCATGAGTTTGTTACCTTGATTATGAGGCATGTCAGAGAGGACCAGCATAGCCTATGTTCCAAAAAAGGAATTCTATGGAGGTAAGTGCACTCACATGACAACTTTTCTAATATTTACCTCGGTTTCATGCATTTAGGTGTTTTAATCTGCTTTGCTGATTTCTAATTTTGGTTTTTCTGAGCCTATCTAATCTGTATTTTTATCTGCAGTTCTCTGCCCTTTAAGCTGCTTAATGACAGAAAATCAACGAAATTACAACCGTTTACTTTGTTGTTCCATTTGCTATGCCATGCCCTGTTTTTATATCAGCTAGCACATGAGCATATTTTTGATAATCATATTCTACAATTAGAAGATAGAGCTGGCTACTAACCCTTTACTTTCTGTGGCATAGGGTAGAACCAGAGATTTACCTAAACTTTATTTTTTAACAGAGGTATGAAAATGCTGATGGCCACAGCAAACTTTCCATACCAAAAAACAAACAAACAAAAAACTGTCTTAATACAAGCAGATCACTAGTCTCTAGGCATAATTCAATCCTGAGACTGAAGAAAACACCATAAATCTGCATAACAGTTTAAACTTATGAGGCTCGTCTCCTTTATAAATAAGTAGAGCCCATTGTCCATCCTTTCCTAATATTCAACACTCCTCAAGTATCTTGACCAGGCAGGTAGCAAAGTTTCCAAACTGTCTTGCAGGTTTCAGATTCTTATGATCCTATATCCTGGGGACTACAAACAAGAAGAGGACCTTGCTATTAAAACAAATCTCAAAAGAAAAAAAAAAGCACACAGAATTCAAAAAGTCTCTATAGGTGTCACCTTGTTATAAACAAATGTTCCCTACTTAGATAAAGAAAGACAAATTACTTATCAAATGCTTACTATGTTCCAGGCATTGTGCTAGAAGCTAGGGATATAAATATATGCAAACAAGACAATGCCTAACCTCAAGAGCTTACAGGGGAGTTTGAGGGAGAAAGGAAGAAAGGCAAGAGTACATTCAAGGAGGTAAGTCTAGGCAGGGAATTGAATAGGGAGTGAAAAAAACGTAGGGAGTAGGAAGGCTTTCATGAGATAGTGATCCAAACTAGATATGAACCAATTAGGAAAATAGACTTCTAGGCAGCCTACATGAACTCTATGAGAAATTCTTGGATAAATTAGATAAATTTGATAAACCTTTGCAAAATGAAACCATAAACTGAATTCAATTAAGCAAAAATGTCTTTACCAATCCTCTCTCTGGTTACCTCCTCTATAGTCATGTAGTCATTCCAGAGATCAAATCTTAGATGAACTTATTCCCTCAGGGTTTTCAATGAAAGTATCCAAGTAAGTTCTTTCTGAGACCACCAGTAATTTATCTTGTAAATAGTTGTTTACATGTTGTCTCTCCATTAGACTGTGAGGTCCTTGAGAACAGAGGCTGTTTTTTTTTTTAATTTTGACCTTTCTTTTTATCCTCAGCACTTAGCTTAGTGCCTAGCACATTGCTGTCATTCAGTCTTTCAGTAGTGTCTGACTCTATTTGACTCTATGGACTTTACCCTGGGGGTTTTCTTGGCAATGATTCTGGAATGGTTTCCCATTTTCTTCTCTAGTGTGTTCCCATTTTACAGATGAATGACTGAGGAAAATAAGAGTTAAGTTACTTGCTTAGGGTCACACAACTAGTGTCTGAGGCCAGATTTGAACTCAGATCTTCCTGACACCAGACCCTGTTCTCTATCTACTGCCCCACACAGGTGCCATCCTAGTGCCATCTGAGTCTTTTAGTTAGGCCAGATCAGGGGTTATACGGGGCTCAGGGAAGACTAGTAACTCTGGTGTAAGGGCTATGAATCTGTAGCACGAGCAGCAGCCACACTCTGGTTAACCATTTGGGCAGATAGGCTAAACTAGGTTGACGGTCATGGAGGGGTCTCAGACCTGTTGGTGACTTAGTGGAGTGTCTGTCCCAAGTATGTGAAGACATCTCCCTGTGGAATGGGTGAATGAGAATGATTAGTTCCAATGGCCATGACGGTGAGTGATAGAAGCCCTATAGCATGCTTAGGGCTTGGTTAGACATCAAAGAGACCAAGGTCATCCACCATACCTCAAGCCATTACCAGTCATCGTGACTTTTATCTTTGCACTGGACTTTGATGACTCAGGAAGAGAGAGTGAGGCTGATGATTTTGCAACTCTGCCTCACTTAAATCCAATTTATGTGCAAATCAAAAGATATTGCCCATAGCATTTTACCATTTTTACTTCCCTCAAAGTCCTGTTGTGGCAGGACTTTGAGTAAGTTGCAAGTACAGAGAGAGTGGGAACTATAGTCACAACCTTGCACATAGGTGGCCCAAGCCATCGGGCCACCTTCTTACTGGACTGAAGAAGCATCACTGGGGTTTGACAGCCCCCTCACTGTTTGAATAATCTTTTTAGGGACCATACTGTTCACCTCCTGGTATGAGGAAGATGATAGAAGAGATACCCAAAAAAGTTTATGCTTCACCCAGTTCTGATCTGCTTTCCATGACAGGTGGGGGCCCTGCCCTGAAGTCAAAACACATGCAACAAACGTACAAAAACTTTTATGAAGGTAATTTCACTCACCATAAGTACATAGATTGTGCACACACTTATGAACAACATGAAATCCAGTGGACATGAAAGACAAATAGCTCTTATGATAGAATTCAGCAGGTACTGCATCCAAATAGCAGGACTGAGTGAAACAAGACTGGCAAATGAAGACAAGCTTACCAAAGTCAGAGTTAGATATATGTTTTGTTTTGTTTTGTCTTGTTTTAGTTTATTTGTTTTTCTGGAATGGCTGCACTGATGTGTTGTGAAGCTGACATGCGTTTCTTAATCAAAACTAATTTAGTCAACAAGCTTATATGCCTCCCAAAGGAAGTGAATGACAGGTACATGACAATGAGATTGCCAACATCAGCAATGCATATGCACCCACCATGACAAACTCTGATGAAGTCAAAGAAAATAAAAATGATGGTCTGGAGACCTTCATCAATGTACCAAAAGATGACAAGCTTGTAATTAAGAGACAACTTTAATACCAGAGTAGGCACAGACTAGCAGAAATGACCGGAAGTCATTTGGAGTAATGGAGTTGGAAATAGCAGGAACAACTGTCACTTACAACTGGAGATTTGAGCATCTCATGACCATTTCATTACCAGTACTGTCTTCCACTTAGCTAAATACAATAAAATTTTGTGGATGCACTCTCACAGCAAACATTGACATTTAATAGACAATGTCATTTTAAGGAAAAGAGACAGGATGTGAGAGTGATGAAGGCTTTGTGTGGTGAAGGCAGAGTGCTGGACTGATCATAACTTATCCTCTCCAAGCTAAACATTCACATTCATCAAAAGCAGTGGCCCCAAGGCAAGATGACTATCAGAAGACTTAATGTCAACAGAATAGAGTACTTCTCCAAGAATGAATGGTTTGTTGCTAACTTGGAAGCAAAGCTGAACCAACATAAGATTGGCAAGAAAGGAGCAGAATGGGAGTGCCCAGCTTTCAGAGATTTGGTGTACAGCATCACATTTACTCATCTGGGTCAGAACACTCATAAACATCAAGTTTGATTTGGTGAAAATGATGGGGGAATTCACAAACTGATAAATGGAAAACTAGAACTCCAAAGCAGGTAGCATTTAACTCCATCAAAATTAAAGTACAAGTGAAACTTAGAGAGATGCAGGATTCTTAGAAAAGCAAGAAGTCAGATGAAATTCAGTTTTATGTTAATAGAAACAACCCTAAGTGCTTTTATCATTCCCTGAAGGCTGTATTTGGATCAAAGACCTATGGTGCATCTCAACCATTCAGTGTTGAAGAAGGGCACATTGATTAGTAATAAGGACATGATCCTGGAGAGACAGGCTGAACACTTCCATAGTGTTCTCAACAGACTATCATCAATCAATGCTGAAGCCATTGACCATATACATCAGCTTGAAGTCAATCCATCCCTAGCCAAACTTCCAACTGAAGAAGAGATTTTGAATGTCATTAGGCTCCTCTTGTGTGGCAAAGTGCCTGGTATTGATTCTGTTTGAACTGAGATTTACAAGGAATGATATATCCATTGTTCATCTCTATAAAGGAAATAGGTTGTTATGTGACAATCATAGGGGGCTCTCTCTTTTAGTCAAGATTGCTGGCATTTAGACAATCTTGCTGACAAGATTCTTGATGGACTCTTCCTTAATTGGTTGGCCCTTCATGTGGAAGGTGCTCTTCTACCTGAGAGCCAGTGTGGCTTCAGAAGTGGCTAAGGAATGGTTGATATGGTATTTGTTGCCTGACAACAAACCAGGAGAAGTGCCAGGAGTAGAACAAAAGTCTGTACACAATATTTATCATTCTGACCAAGGCCTTTGATACCATCAGTTGTGAAGATCATGGAAAAATGTGGTTGCCTACAGAAGTTCAGCAGTATGTCACTTTCATGATGGTATGTCACTTTCATGATGGTATGCTTACGTGGGTTCTACATAGTGAATGATGTTGTCATACTTTCCCAGTCACCAATGGAGTGAAATAGGGCTGAGTGCTTGCTTCCATGTTCCTTAGAATGAAGTTTCAGTGATGTTGTTCAATGCCTACAATGACTAAAATGGCATCATGGTCAGCTACCACTGAAAGTAAATTATTTAACTTGAAAAGGCTACAAGCCTACACTAAAGTGGAGGGAGATTTAGTGCAAAGCTTTTTTTTCCCTATAGATTATTTTGCACTCAATGCAGAGCCTGAGGCTGAGATCCAACAAAATATAGCTCAATTCTCTGCTTTTTGTGCTAATTTTGCCTTAACAATGCCAAGAAAACAGGTTCTCTACCAGCCAGCATCACATATGTAAAAAAATCAGTTACTACAAATGCAAAAATTTGAATGCTATGGATAAGTTCATTTGCCTCACCAATATACTTTCCAGGGATATACACATAGGGGGCTGAGGTTGACACATGTATTGCCAGAGCTAGTTCAGAGTTTGGTAGACTTCTAAGGAAAGTGTGGAAGAGAAAAGATATTAAACTGCTTACGAAACTGAAGGTTTATAGAATTGTTCTACTGATGTCATTTTTTTATTCCTGTGAAACCTGGACAATGGCATAGGTTAGTGCCATTCCAGAAAACTGAATTGCTTCCACTTGTACTGTCTTAGGAAGACTTTGAAGATCATCTGGCAAGATAAGTTACGAGACACTAAGGGCCTTTCTTGAGTTGAACTGCCAAGCATTCAAACTCTATTACAGAGAGCACAACTCAATGGGCTGGCCATCTTGTACAAATGCCAAATGTACATTTGTCTTAAAAACTATCTGGGGGGGAGGCAGAGGCAAAATGGTAGAGTAAAGGCAGGGACTTGCCTGAGCTCTCCCCCAAAGTCCTCCAAATGCCTTTAAAAATGACTCTAAACAAATCCTAGAGCAGAACCCACAAAAAGACAGAGTGAAACAAATTCCCAGCCTAAGACAACCTGGAAGGTGAAAAGGAAAGGATGTTGTACCAGGCTAAGAGAGGAGCACAGGCCAATGCAGGTCACACCAGCACAGATCAGGCCTCAGCAAATCCAGAGTAGGCTTCAAGAGACTGAATCACTGGCAGCTGTTGTGGTTTCCAGACTTTTCAACCCACAAACACCAAAGACAACTTAGAAGGTCGGTGGGAAAGGTCTGTCAGACCTATTTGAGGCAGGAGCTTAGTCCAACCATGGCCCAAGCACAGCCCCAGGACAGTGGTGGCAACAGTGGTGGTAGCAGCAGTGGCAGCAGCAGCAGCTGCTCCTGGTGCTCTCAGCCTACAGATGGTAAGGGAACCAAGCAACTAGTCAGAAAGGCATTATAGAGATTTCTTTTCTAGCTCTGAGGCAGAATTCTGTTGCTTTGCCCATACTTAAATGTGGGTCACAGTCCTGGGTGGCAGTCCTGGGGTGAGGAGGAGCACCTGCATAAAAGAACTTGTAGCAGCAGAAGAGAAGGAATCCTCACAGTTTCAGGGCAGAAAAGAGTGCTTGTGCTCACTCACAGATCAGAGCACAGGCCAGGAAAGGAGTAAACACCTCTCCTTAGATCATACCACCTTGGAAAAACTGAAAACTTACAGGTCCCTAGAAGTATCTCTGAAAATAGCTGCACAAAACCTCTAAAGCTTGGAACAGTAACCCCTCCACACTGGAAGCAGAGCCCTACCTTAACAAAGAGTTAAAAAGCTAAGCAATTGGTTGGGGAAATGAGCAAATAAGGGGGAAAAAAAGCAAAAAAACAAAAAACAAACAAACCAAAAACTCAGACTATAGAAACTATTTTGGTGATAAGGAAGATCAAAATATACACTCAGAAGAAGACAACAAAGTTAAAGCTCTTATATCCAAAACCTCCAAGAAGAATATAAATTTGTCTCAGGCCATGGAAGAGCTACAAAGGATTTTGAAAATCAAGTAAAAGAAGTGGAGAAAAAAATTGGGAAAGGACATGAGAGTGATATAAGAAAATCATGAAAAATGAATAAATAGCTTACTAAAGAAAACCCCCAAAAATACTGAAGAAAAACATCTTTAAAAAGACTAGGTCAAATGGCAAAAGAGGTCCAAAAAGCTAATGAGGAGAAGAATGCCTTAAAAGCAGAATTGGCCAAATGGAAAAGAAGGTACAAAAACTCACTGAAGAAAATAATTCCTTTAAATAACCTCTTAATCATAATAAAAATGAGGTGAGGTTTTTGGTTTGTTTTGCTTTGAGATCTGATCAAATCTCATATTGCTAGATATTATGGTGCCTCATTAAAAAATGAATTAAAATAGGAAGTCTAACCAGAAACAATTTTGGCCTTGTCATTTAGACTATAGCTGGTGGATATATCCACCAATGACTTTAGTCTCTGGAAATATTTGTATTTTCTCTTTATTTAGAGACCTCACATTCTGAATATCATCAAGCCTAACAAAGTGGCCCTTGACAGAAAATTGGACCAGATCTGGTGGTTTTGTTTTGTTTTTGGACAAGTTCACTTCTTTGGGGTTATTTGGAGAAGGCCTTTTGTCTAGAGTCCCAATGAAGTGCCAGATATTATTTATATAGTGAAAGAATTCTCTGTCTCCCCCCTTTTTTTGACAGAAAAAAATCAGAAATTTCATGGTTTTTTCCTAACTACTTTGTAACTGTATGACTTAACAGATTGATAAAAGTAGTTATTAAAAGTTGTTATTTGTCTTTTTTCTTAAAAAGAAAATAATTCCTTAAAAATTGGAATAGAGCAAATGAAAGCTAATGATTCTATGATAAATCAAGAAAGTATAAAACCAAACCAAAAGAATGGGAAAAAAATAGAAGGCAACATGAAATATCTCATTGGAAAAACAGCTGACCTGGAAAATAGATCCAGGAGAGATAATTTAAAAATTATTGAACTACCTGAAAGACATGATCAAAAAAAAAAAAAGCCTAGACATCATCTTTCAAGAAATTATCAAAGAAAACTGCTCTGATATTCTAGAACCAGAGGATAAAATAGAAATCAAAAGAATCCACTGATCACCTCTTAAAAGAGATTCCAAAAGAAAATTCCCAGAAATATTATAACCAAATTCTAGAGTTCCCAGGTCAAGAAGAAAATATTGCAAGCAGCCAGAAAGAAACAATTCAATTATTGTGGAAACACAATCAGGATAACACAAGATTTAGAACTTCTACATTAAGGGATTGAAGGGCTTGGGATATGATATTCTAGGGGACAAAGGAGCTAGGATTAAAACCAAGAATCACCTACCCAGCAAAACTGAGGGTAATCCATTGGGGGAAAAATTGACATTCAATGACATAGAGGAATTCAGTGCATTCCTGAGAAAAGACCAGAGCTAAATATAAAAACTGACTTTCAAATAAAAGACTCAAGAGAAGGATGAAAAGGTAAACAGAAAGAGAAATCATAAGAGACTTATTAAAATTGAATTGTTTACATTCCTACATGGAAAGATGATATTTGTAACTCCTGACACATTCTAATTATTAGGGTAGTTGGAGGGAATATGTATGTACACACACACACACACAGAACACAGGGTAAGTTGAAGTTGAATATGAAGGGACAATATCTAAAAAGAAAATTAAGGGGTGAGAGAGGAATGTATTGAGAGGAAGAAAAAGGGAGATGTAGAATGGGAGTAAATTATCTTACATAAAAGAGGCAAGAAAAAAAAACTTTTAAAGTGGATAGAAAAAGGGGGAAAGTGAGAGGGAATGAGTGAACCTTACTCTCATCAGATTTGGCTTAAGGAGGTAATAACATACATACTCAATTGAGTATGGAAATCTATCTTATTCTATGGGAAAGTAAGAAGAAAGGGGATAAGATAGGAAGGGTAAGAGAAGAGAGGGCAGATTGGGGGAGGAAGTAAGCAGAAGCAAACAGTTTTGAGGAGGGACAGGGTGAAAGGAGAGAATAGAATAAATGGGGGGTGGCAGGATAGGATGGAGGGAAATATAGTTAGTCATTCACAACATGACTATTATAGAAGTGTTTTTATGACTACACATGTAAAATCTATATCAACTTTCTTGCCTTCTCAAGAAGGGTGGGTCAGGAGGGAGGGAAGGAGAGAGAGAATTTGGAACTCAAAGTTTTAAACACAAATGTTAAAAAAAGTTTTTATATGTAACTGGGGAAATATTAAATACTAAATAAATGAATAAATAACACTAGGTTTCAGAGAACTTGCACAAGGCAAACACTCACATGGAGGTCAGAAGAAGGTATGCCAGGACACTCTTAAGGTCTCTCTAAAGAATTTTGGAATCTATTGTGAGAAAATGGGAGACATTGCACAGGACCCCCAGCATGGAGTGCCTTCATTAAAGAAGGTTCTGTGCTCTATGAGCAAACCAGAATTGCAGTAGCTGAAAAGAAATGTGAGATGCACAAATTTTGAGACAGCTCCACTTTAAACTTTTTGTGACCAGGCTATTTGTGCCTGACAGGTGATAGAGCCTTCTGAGCTTGTATTGGACTGAACAGCTATAGTAAGTCACACTGCACCTTGACCCCAAAAGAATTATATAATTTTGGTCCTCTTAGAGAATGAAGGAAAACAACCAGACAACCAGGACAGATCTGATTGTTTAGTTTTCTAAATGGATTGAATTGCTGACTTTGGGATGAACTGAATTGAGTAGAGTTATCACGTACTTTATTCTTCTATTATTTGTACTGTTTCACATCAGTTAAAGATTCAATATCAATCTACTCTCTCAGTGAAGAATTTTGAATCCCTTAACCTCTAATCTGGTTCTTCCTGTATACTCAGGCCACATGATTGAGAGAAGCTTCTGAAACTCACAGAAGCCCTATCTTGGTTGACTCCCACTGAGTTTTCTCAGAGATTAGAAAACTACTTGAACTACATTGTTCAATGAGTGCAAGACTTCTGAGGGGGCATGACCAAGATCCCCTGTAGGATCAACAACAGGAGAATAACCCTTCTTGTGGGACCGCATTTCTTCATCCTGGCGATTTTCCACTCTAGTACTACTGCTATCCTACTCTCCAAATCACACGTCCAGATACCAGGCCACCCAACTCTAAAATCTCTGGATTAATGCTTCTTCACATTGACAATTCCTCCCTCACACTCCCACAGTACACTTAGAAAGCCATAATCAAATCAACACTACTACTGACACTGGAATGGATGTGTCAGCTGAACACTCCATTCCCCCCCCACTTACCATTTTTGTTTCTTCCTAAAATAAAAAAACACTACCCTGACTACAATTCTCTCCTATATGCTATTTTTCTTTCTTAGGAAGCAAATTTATTGAAAGCGGAGATAATCTGACTTTTGTGTTAGAATTCCAAGTTCTTAGCAGATTAGTGGTTTTTCATTTATTCACATCCTTCTTACTGGTTGTTTCTTCATGTCGATCTCAAGTCTCTGACTCACTACATATATTCACACATGTGTTCATATATGTATATACATATATACACACATGTGTGTATGTATAAGTTACATACATACATCCATATACATATGTGTGTGTATCAGTTGACACTGAGCCATATAGGAATTAAGTGGACCTTATCCTGGTCCAATAAAAATGAATTCCTATGTGAGCTTTGGCTTCTCTAATGCCCCTGCAATAGTTCTGTCTGGAAGGTATGTTTACTTGTTACCAAGATCCAGATGATTTTACAGGCTATTTTCATCCTACATTTTTTTTCTCCTGAAAAGCACCACTAATAGATCTGAAGAAGAAATAAAGTGTTTCCAATAGTTTCTCAGTCTCTATCAAAGGTGGGGTATGATACCACTTCTACAATTAAGGACATTTATCTCACTAAAGAGCTTGTCAGATCGACTGGAGCAAGGGGATATAGGAGGATATAGGAGGTAAGGGGAAAGGTAGGAAGCTATTGTACTTAGACTAAGTGAGAAGTAATGAAGTTCTGAATTTAAGTGGTGACAGTAGGAATATACAGGATGGGACTTTATGTAAGCGATATTGATTGCAGAGATCAAACACATAGCAACACAGGGTTTTATACATCAGTAACTTTAGTGAGGGAATGGTGGCTTTATAGGGATGTTGAGAGACATAGTAGGCTTGTGAAAGAAGATGATTAAATTGTTATTAAATGTGCTTAATTTGAGTTACTACTGGGACAACTAGGTGAAGTAAATATGTAGAATTTCAATCCTGGAGCTTAACAAATTGGAGTTATATTAGAAATATAGATTTGGAAATCATGTGTACAGAAATGCTAGAGGAAGGCATTGGAGTGGCTCTTCTTAAGACTCAGTAGTTAACTATATAATGATTTAAGAAAGAAGAAAATCAGAAACTAGTCAGAAAATTGCAGAAATAAACAGCTCAGATACTATTCAAATCAGTGTAAGTTTTAATAAAGTTAAACACAGGTATTACAAGTTTTAGCATCCTCCCACTAGTTTTGTTTTATTGTGCCACTGATTTTCAAACACTTATATTTTACTTACAACTTACCTACAAAAATCTTTAAGATTACAGATTGTTGGGTGTACAGAATGTTCATTATAAAAGAAAAATAATGTATTAATAAAGAACAAAGCTTTTTAACATATTCAAGGCCCATGAACAAGATTTTTTTTCTTTCAGTTTGTAAGAACTATAAAAACTCCATTGCAACAGCCTAAATGATCATTGGTCTTAACAACAGATTGATCTAGCTACAACTAAGCATCTAATTATGGTGCATTTATGGAACAGCAGAATGAACATTCTAATTGTTTGTTCTTAATTCCTTTTAATGAATCAAACAAATATTTTTAAACAACCTTAAGTTACATAATGAATCTGAGCTTTCTAAGAAGTTAATTATAAAAAAAGAATTTGATAAAATTAAAGCAATCTGTATTAAATTAGAACATGTTTACTGGAAATATATGGCTATATATTTACAAAGGAAAACAAAATTGATAAGAGTAAGATGGTTTTTCGTCAAATCCATGGACTTTTTCAGACAAAAAAAAGGATTATAGGAACTTAACACAAAATAACCATAAAAGTCCACTAAAACCTGACAAACAATGGTATGTAGGTTCCTGAACAAGAGGAAGTGAAATAGTTATGTTTCTAAATCTGATTGACGTTAGAAGTCATTGGGTATGGGTACTTAATTGCTGGAAACTGTCATTCATAGATTAGGGTAGCATTAAATGTTCAAATTCAAATTCAGTCTAAAATTGCAACAAATTTAAACTTTCAAATTAAAGAAAACAAATGTACAACTTTCAGTTAGTATAATTCACAGGAAACAAGTAGATACTGAATGTTGCACAAATGGATTCTGAGCTTTCATATTTCACAAATTAAGGAAAATTTAGAACAATCTAATAATTCTTAATAAGAAATAACCATGAAAATATGGCTAATTTGTTTAATTTAATACAATAAAGAAAGAAGAAGTATTTATGGTTGTGTCTATACTTTTAGTTCTTAAAATACCATAGTCAAAGTCACATTTCAATACATTTAGAAATTATGTTTTAATGTAACTAATTATTTTTGCCTGAACTTCTAAAAATGTTAATTTAGTTACTTTAGTCAAATAACTAATCAACTGAGTAACAAAATAACAGACAAACAGGTCTTAGGTCTGGATTGACAAGCCACTTTATTTAATAATAATATGAAAACCCTCCACAGGAAATCAGTTATTAAGTCAACAAGCCTTTTCTTTTCTTTTTGAAATCCAGCACTCTTCAATTTTATTATTATTTTGAACTTAAAGACCAAAAACAGTAATAATTAACATTTCCATAAACATATCAAATCACACAAAAAAGAATTGTGTATGAAATCACGAGTATTCATTATATATACTTAAAAGCATACAATCAATTTTACATTACTTTCAAAAGAGGCCTCCTTAGCTGTGTTTCCTTCTATTCTTTCTCTTATATTTGTGTGTGTGTGTACACATATATATATATACTGTTAATATTATTTATGATATATATTTAAAATATTTAAATATATTTAAATATTTCCATGGTAATCATTGTTGGCTACTCCTCATTTCCTCCATCTCAGTTCCCCAATTAGCACTTTATTGCAATGTGCTTTACAAATATATCATCTGATCCTCAAAACAATCCTGATAGGTAATATTATGATCCCTATTTTATAGAGGCAGCAACTGATGCAGATGGAGATTAAATGATTTGCCCAGGATAACACAACTAATAAGCAGCTGAAGCTAGATTCAACAAGCAGGTTTTTTTTTAAATTTATTCATTTTTAGTTTTCAACATTCACTTCCACAAGATTTTGAGTTCCAAATTTTCTCTCTATCTCATCCCTCCCCCCACCCCAAGATGGCATGCATTCTGAATACCCTTTTATCTAATATGTCCTCCCTTCTATCACCCCCCTCTCTTATCCCCTTTGCCTTTTATTTTCCTGTAGGACAGCATAGATTTCTATACCCCATTGTCTGTATATCTTATTTCCAAGTTGCATGTAAAAACAATTTTTAACATTTGTTTTTAAAACTTTGGGTTCCAAATTCTCTCCCTTCCTCCCTCCCCACCCACATTGAGAAGGCTAGCAACTCAATACAGGTTATACATGTGAAGTCATGTAAAACACTTTCATAGTAGTCATGCTGTGGAAAACTAACTATATTTCCCTTCATCCTATCCTGCCCCCAGCCCCCATTTATTCTATTCTCTGTTTTGACTCTGTCCCTCCTCAGAAGTGTTTACTCCTGATTATCCCCTCCCCGAATCTGCCCTTCCCTTTCCCTGCTCTCTTATCCCCTTCCCTCCTATTTTCCTGTAGGGTAAGATAGATTTCCATACCCAATTGAGTGTGTATGGTATTCCCTCATTAAGCCAAATCTGATGAGAATAAGATTCACTCATCCCCTCTCACCTTCTCTTGTTTCACCTTCAACTGTAAAAGCCTTTTCTTGTATGTTTTATGTGAGGTAATTTACCCCATTCTACCTCTCCTTTTTTCCTTCTCCCAGTATAATCCTCTCTCACCCCTTAAGTTTATTCTCCAGATATCATCCCCTCATTCAACTCACCCTGTGCCCTCTATTTATCTATCTACATGCATATAATTTTTCCCTCCAACTTCCCTAATACTGACAAAAGTGTCATGAGTTAAAAATATTATCTTTCCATGCAGAAATGTAAACAGTTCAACCTTAATAAGTCTCTTGTGATTTTTCTTTCCTGTTTACTTCTTCACGTTTCTCTTGAATCTTATATTTGAAAGTCAAATTTTCTATTCAGCTCTGGTCTTTTCATCAAGAATGCTTAAAAGTCTTCTATTTCACTGAATATCTATTTTTTTCCCCTAAAGGATTATGCTCAGTTTTGCTGGGTAGGTGTTTTTTTTTCAGCCAAAGACAAGGTTTTTAGAACATCCATCATATTGGGCAGACTCTTAAGGAGTCTGAACATTAGTAAGCTATTGTCTAGATTTTAGGAATATGAATAGTGGCTAGATTTTAAGAATCTAAGCATCTTAATGGAGACAAGATGGATCTTATATACAGAAAGACTGTGGGAGGGATGTAGGAGAGGCTAAGTAGTATGGGGTGACTGGAGGAGGGGTCTAAGGAAGATCTGAATGGGAGTGGTCAGTAAACTGGGGTGAACAGAACTCCTGGGACCTGGACCACATGGCCAAGGGAGAAAGAAGCCTAGGTAGGATTAAGAGTGGGAAATGGCCTGGGACTATAGGGAGGTAAGGCAATGGAGGGCTAGGCTAGGTTAAGGGTAACAGAATTGGGAGATTGGGTGTAGCCACAATGAAAGGCCAGTTGGTTGGATTGTAGCCTCAGGGGAACTCCAGAGATTTGACCATGTGGGAAAGTCCAGGGTTTTTCTTTTCTGGGGTCTAGATCCCATCCTCATCATCCCCTGCCTCAAACAAATGGGACCCAAATTCTTTTGGGGTAAGGGGTGAAGGTCTTGACTTCTGAAACTGCTTCTTGCTGACAAGGGGCATAGAGCTATCCCTGCCTGGAGGGGGTCCCAAAGAGAAGATTGACTGGAACCAAGCACAGGCTGCATCCAGGGAACCATGGGGGGACATTGGCTGGTACCTGTTGTTTACTATCAACTGTAGGTGAATGGCCTGTAGTCTGGAAGATACAAATCTGATAGAAAATACTACAGGGCCCAGATGTGACAGGATAAAATATCCTTAGATCTGTTTGGATTCAGATAATTCAGTTTTCCAACCATGCAGTATCAAATCCACCTCATAGCCAGACTCAAGAATAGCCAGGTGGGTAACATTCCTTTTCAAAGGAACATAATGGGGAAACTGAGCCAGGAGGATCCCATCTTAGACTGAGGCTAAAATTGTCCTCTCACTTTTTTCCCAATGCTGACTTCCCACCAGTATCACATTCTCTCTGAGTAGCTTGTGGCATTTCTCAGATGGAGGATTATTGATTATTGATGGATTATTATGATCCATCAGATAACTCAAAATAAAATCCTAAGAGCTTTTACCTCAAATAGAAGGTTAATTAATCACACCTTAGGAAAAATCTTTTCCAGGATTTACAACTCAAACTTAAATTTGTCCTGGGGCAAAAAGCCAATCATTAGAGATTTCTATACACTTGCAAAGCCATAACTCAAACAAGCTTTTTTGGTTAATTCACACTTTAAAACAATAGCCAAATTATTTTAGCGGTAACCAAATTCTGAAAAGTAGGTTGACATAGCTGGTAGAAAAAGTTCACCAATTTGAAACTTGAAACAAACCCATTACCAATTAGGTGATTTCAGTTTTGTTAAATGCATTTCCAAATTACTTTACACAGAGAATCAATATCTCATCATTAACAGTTGAAACTACAACTTTAAAAGAGTGTGCTTACCCAAGTTTGGGGGCTACCTTCTTTACCTTGAGTAGGATGTGCTGAACCTGGGTGATGCTTCCAGGCAAAGGTTGCCCTAGAGTCCAAGGCCATTGCCAGGGGGGCCCACACTGGAGCTGCTGCCCCTCCTCCCTCCTTCTTTTCCCAGGTGGGGGAGGGTAAAATCAAAGGTGAAGTGTAAAGGGTGAAACTCTCTTCTCCTATGAGAGGGGTTAACAGATACCCTCTTGACTCAAGGGAAGGTAGTGACCAGGGTTGTAAGGTGTTTCAAATCTCCTTAATGATCAATCACAAAACCTTTAGAATCTGCCAAGATATTTGTAGCTGTTCTAACTTTCCCCTTTAACCTCCATGAAGGAGAATTCAGGGGTGTAGAGGGAAGAGAGTAAGTAAGCCTCAGGGAACCAAAAAGCAACTGCAGTTTTCCCCAGTCTCTAGTTCTAAGAGAACTGACAGAATTGGGTATATACTTCTGGATAGGGCATCTGTCCTTGTCCTCTATGCTGTGGAAGGTGTATCCAGGTCCATGGCCTCGAACAGACCCAGTGGACCGAGAGCCTGAGAGCATCAGGCCAAGTGTGAGACTGCCTCTTAACTGTCTACCCCAAAAGCATCTCCAAGCCTTGGTGCTTGGAGAGTGACCCCAACTGCAGAGCAAGAAAGGGGGGGAGGTTTACATACCTTCCAGTCTTGGCAAGAGAAGAACTTGGGGTTAGGCAGTTTCCCTGTACAGGCCACCAAAATGATGAGGTTTAGGGGTTATGGGGTGCTGGGACCCCAATATCACAACACATGGGTCCTGCCCAAAATAATTCGACCCAAGCCCTTTTTCAGCCAAAGACAAGTTTTATTAGGACATCCATCATATTGGGCAGACTCTTAAGGAGTCTGAATATTAGTAAACTATTGGCTAGATGTTAAGAATCTAAGTCTAGGTAGGTAATTCTTGGCTGTAATCGTATCTCCTTTGACCTCCAGAATATTATATTCCAAGCCCTTCAGTCCCTTAATGTAGTAGCTGTTAAATTTAGTGTTATCCTGATTGTTTCCATAATACTTGAATTGTTTCTTTCTGGCTGCTTGCAATATTTTCACCTCTCCTTGTCCTGGTACCTCTGGAACTTGGCTACAATATTCCTAGGAGTTTTCCTTTGGGGATCTCTTTCAGGAGGAGATCAGCAGATTCTTTAAATTTCTATTTTGTCCTCTGGTTCTAAAATATCAGGGAAGTTTTCCTTGATAATTTCTTGAAAGATGATGTCTAGGCTCTTTTTTTGATCATAGCTTTCAGGCAGTCCAATAATTTTAAAATCATCTCTCATGGATCTATTTTCCAGGTCAGTTGTTTTTCCAATGAGATATTTCACTTTGTCTTCTATTTTTTTTTATTCTTTTGGTTTTGTTTTACAATGTCTTGATTTTTCATAAAGTCACTAGTTTTCATTTGCTCCATTCTAATTTTTAAGGAAATATTTTCTTCAGTGAACTTTTGGACTTCCTTTTCCATTTGCCAGTTCTGCTTTTGAAGGCATTCTTTTCTTCATTGGCCTTTTTGGACTTCTTTTGCCTTTTGGGTTAGGCTATTTTTTAAAGTATTATTTTCTTTAGTATTTTTGGGGGTCTCCTTTAGCAAACTGTTGACTTGTTTTTTCATGATTTTCTTACATTACTCTCATTTCTCTTCCCAATTTTTCCTCTACTTCTCTTACTTGCTTTTCAAAATCCTTTTTGAGCTCTTCTATGGCCTGGGACTGATTCATATTTTTCTTGGAGACTTTGAATGTAGGAGCTTTGACTTTGTTGTCTTCTTCTGGTTGTATGTTTTGATCTTCTTTGTCACCAAAGAAAGAGTCTATTGTCTGACTTTTTTTGCACAGTTTGCTCATGTACCTAGCTAATCACTTAAGTTTTAAACTCTTTGTTAAGGTAGGGGTGTGATTCCAGTGTGGAGAATATATTGTCCCAAGCTTCACGAGTTTTGTCAAGTTGTTTTCAGAGATACTTCTAGAGACCTATAAATTTTCAGTTCTTCCAAGGTGGTATGATCAAAGGCAAGGTGTTCACTCCTTTCTGGGCCTATGATCCAGTCTATGAGTGACCACAAGCACTCTTCTGCTTTAGAACTGTGAGGAGGATTCCCTCTCTACTGCCACTACAAGCTCCACCATGCCAGCAACTCCTCCTCACCCCAGGACCTCCACCCAGAACTGTGACCTAGATCCAAGCACAGGCAAAGCAAGAGAATCCTGCCTTAGCACCAGCAAAGATATCCTTACAATCCCCCTCTGATCAGCACTTGATTCCTCCTCCATCTGTGGGTCGAGAACTTTGGAAGCATGTGCAGCCATGGGGCTGTGCTAGGACTGAGGTTTTGACCAAGCTTCTCATCTTTTAAGTTGTCTTTGGCATTTGTGGGTTGAGAAGTCTGGAAACTGCCACAGCTGACCATGATTTAGTCCTCTGAGGGCTGTTCCAGGTTCTCTGAGGCCTAGTCTTTGCCTGCATTCCTTTCCCAGCCTGGTGCAATAGACCTTTCCAAAGAGTCAAGGATGACATTGAGTTTTCAAGCTTAGGTGACTGAAAGGATTCTGGTATCATCAACAGAGATAAAGAAGTTCAGAAGAGGAGGGGGAAAGATAGAGACTGAACCTTTGATTTAATTAGTATAGGGGATTCCTTAATGAGGAAACTTCTCCCACACTAACTTCTTTGAAATATTTGGAATTGTTTCCTAGAACACTGAGAAGGTAAGTTAATTTCCCAGGATCACAGCCAGCATTTGTTAAAGGTGAAACAAGAATCCATGTTGGCTCCCAAGCTGCCTTTCATGCAACTATACTAAGCAACTTCTCCCACTGTTAGTAGGAACACTTCCTAAATACCCATGAAATCTTATAAGATATTTTATAACCTCATTGGTAACTCTCAGGAAACTCTTTTCCAGGTAACTGTTTTCCATCAGCAGCTCTCTTTGGTTTCAACTCCATGGAACATCATGTTCCGGTGCTAAATTCTGGTACAGCTCCCCACTTTACAGCTTCCTTTTGTGTATTGTCTGCCCTCATTAGATTGTAAATTCCCTGAGACAGGATACTTTCTTTCTTCCTTTCTTTTTTTCCTTTCTTTCTCTTTCTTTCTTTCTTTCTTTCTTTCTTTTTCTTTCTTTCTTTCTTTCTTCTTTCTTTTTCTTTCTTTCTATCTTTAGTACTTAACATAAAGCCTAGCACACAGTATGCACTTAATCGATGTTTATTCAATTGAAAATCATAGCTGTTAAATTTCAAAATAAATTATTTCAAATTCCTTTCCATATTTTAATCTTTGAGAATTGAATTTAAAATTTTCTGATAAAATAATTGTTTAAGTGTTTAAATATTTAAATATAGTCTGTCCTATGCTTTTTATTTATCAATAGTTTAATTTATAAACAACACTTTAAAATATATCCAGTATGCATATACCAAAGTGTTTATTTTATTGTTGACTATTTTTTGCTTGAATATCAGCTGAATTTTATTCAAGGCTATGCTATAGTGGAAAGAGCTGTGCACTAGGAATAAATGTCACAGCCAAGTCAATACCCCAACAATACCTACTAGAATCCTGATTGGAAAAGGCTAAGAAATTATGGAAATTCCTTTTGATTCATTTCTTTCTCACTGATAGAAAATAATCTTTACATATTTGCTGCTAAGGTAAACAAAACACTTTGCTTTTAATAAATCCCTTGAGAGAAAACTTCTATACTAATTAAGTACACAAAACTTGGTAATCATATTTGGTAGGAATATACAGTTGTTGTTCAGTCATTTCAGCTGTGTCCAACTCTTTGTAAACCCATTTGGAGTTTTCTTTTCAGGGATACTACAGTTAGTTTCCATTTCTTTTTCCAGCTCAATTTACAGATAAGGAAATTGAGGCAAACCAGATTAAGTGACTTGCCTAGAGTTATGCTGTTGTTTGTCTTTTGTTCTCTAAAATGACCTTGACATCTAAAAGTTGATGTCATGACTTGCAAGTGAATTGGATTTAAGTAAGGCAGGGCTGTGCAAAGTTATCAGCCTCACTCTCTTTCTGGAGCCAACTGGGCCCAGTGGCAAGATAAAGATCAGGATGAGTGAAGATGACCCAGAATGCAGTGGGAGATCTTGGCCTTTACAAGCTAAGATCTTTCCCAGGTCTCAGTTTGTCAGTCAACACTCATTCAGTGATTAAAGATAGATAAGAAGAACTGAGGCAGAGAATGGCCCCTTTTACCTAGTCAAAAAAAAATCTACCTCTGAGGGAAAGACCCTCTGAGTTGCTGGCCAGAACAAAAACAATTGTTATGTACACTCACTCTGAGCCATCAGAACCAAAACAATGACAAAATGAGGCTTGGGCTGGGATTTATTTGTGACCCTATTTAGAGTTTTCTTGGCAAATATACTGGAGTTATTTGCCATTTCCTTCTCCAGCTCATATTACAGATGAGGGAACTGAGGCAAACTAGGTTAAGAGACTTGCTTAGGGTCATGCAGTTTATGAGGTAAAATTTGAGCTCAGGTCTTCCTGACTCCAGTCCTTGAGTTCTATCCACCTAGCCACCCCAGGGATATGCTACAGGCATGAATTTAGCTAAGTTTCTCCTCTGTAACAATATTGTAAGATAAATTTTTGATGACTGGACCTGAATTTGGATAATAAATTCATCTTTAAATGGATAACAAATGAAAATGTAGGTTCTGAATTGTGATGATGGATATTAAGCACTTCCTGTGTTTGTTTGGAAAGATTCCCTCCCCCCCAAAAAAAAGTTAAGTGAATGGATTTGTAAATATTCAGTTTTAAGTGTTTTTGACTTTCTCACATAATTTACAAATTCTTTCCTGGAAAACAAGCCATCCATAAGGCCTAGGGAATTCCCCAGTGTTTTAGAAGCCAATTAACTACTTATATATGTACTATGGCACCTGCAGATAATAAGGAAATCTTTTATAGGAGCTATTTCCATAGCATGAATATGTAAGCAACACAATTATTGGACTTCATTCAGTTGAAGATTATCTGGGCTCTACCACATTGCCATTTATTGCCACATGCCAATTCAATGACAGCTTCATATATTCTGAGCAAAAGAACTGTGTTTGTTTTCATCATCTAGCAGGTACAGAAGTCAGAGAAATTTTTTCTAATATAGAACAACACAGTTCAACAATAATATACCAAATGAAATTATTTTCACCTGATGCTAAGGATGGGTTTCTTTCCATATTACAGTTGTGGCAGCCACTTTTACTCATGCATCAAAGCTCTGGTGTCAGATCTGACCTGAAGATTCAAAAAGAAAAGTGGTTCTACTATCATTCTTGTTGTCTTCTAAATTAGGGTATGATCCCAGCTAGAAAATATCAAGTGAGTACATAACTGTTAGCAAAGTTGTTCTTAGCAAGTAGTTCTGTATGATCTGTAGTGATGACATTTATATCTATAGCTAGATATCTAGATAGATAGATAGATAGATAGGTAGGTAGATAGATAGGTAGGGAGGTAGGTAGTCAAAAGCAAATTGTTTATGAATAGGTATTAGGTTGGCAAACATTTAAGGCACCTTCATTAGAGAGTAATTGAATGAACTTGTTGAAATAGCTAAGTGTGGGGCCCTATGATTACCTTCCACTTACAGCTTTTAACACTGTTGACCAACCACTTTTTAAGACTCCTTTGACTTCTATAACGTTTTTTCCTGGAACTACTACTAATTCTCCAGTGATTGCTTTTTTTTTAAATCCCTTTCACTAGCTCCTCTTCCTGAGCATTAAGAGGTTGATGCTTCCCAAGAATCTATCATCTTTCTTTCTCTATCCCACTGTCTATTCCATTTCCTTTTGCGATATCTTCCTGTACCATTATTTAGTTTTTGCTCCAGTATAGGCACAGAAGCCCAAGGGGGGAAGATGTGGGCACAAACTTCTAAAGGCAGACTAGAACCTGAAGCCTCTGAGTGTGCCTAGGCCAAAGTGCAAGTATAATGTTTATTATCCCAACCCCAATTCTCTTTGCTTTCCAGTGTACCAAAACCAAGCTGTTTGTAGACTCTGACCTGATCACTCTGTTTTACTTCTCTCTGGTGAAAACTTTCAGACCAGCCACTTTCTTGACCTATCCCCAGTTGTTTCTCCCCTCTGATTGGAGACCTAGAGGGCAGAGCACTAAGATCCTTCCAAAGGTTTCCTTTACAGAAAGCTCTCTTATACTTCCTGGCATCTCTATTTTACATCAGCTTGCCTTTGAATCCAGAGAACAAAGATGCCCCAACTCTGAGTACCCACCGAGCCCCATCCCTGCCTTTTAGTTTCTTTTTCTGCATTGTCTTTCTCCATCAGATTGTAAGCTTCTTGAGGACAGTCACTGTTTCTTTTTCTTGTTTGTATCCTCCAGGCTTAGTATGGTGCATGGCACATAGAAGATTCTTAATAAATGTGTATTGGATTATTATTGTTGTTGTTGTTGTTATTGGAAATAATTAACATTTGGATTATGCTTATGCTGGATGTTTTTTTTTTAATACTTCAGCTTATATGGGTTCTCTGAATTCTCTGTGAATGACCTCTTGTCCATCGTGACCCTGATTTTATACTATCTTCTGAAGATGTTGGAGAATAAAATCAGTAAATGGCAGTAGGCCCTTGAACACATCTTCAGTTGTCATCTATGTAGCTGACATGGCCTTGATTCCTCTCCTGTGCTACTGATCTATATTTCTAGTTCTGATACCTCAAAATACTGTGGCAGTTACTGTGGGCTCCCAAAAACTACATCAAGAAGGAGAAATTTCTGGTAGTTCTTCCTACAAAGTTGCAAAGGCTTCAAAAATAGGCTAAGAAAATCAATTCCTGGAGAGCAGAATCTATTCAATTTATTTTTTGTCTTTGTATCCCTAATATTTAGTGAAGTGCCCTGTACATAATAGGCACTTAATAAATGGTTGCTGAAATGAATCAAATTGCATTAACCATGAACATCTTATTGGAAGGTGAGCCTAACTAAGGTAAAGAAGCTCATTGTGAGAAAATCACTAGGTTATAAAATTATTTTGGCTACATTAATTCAGAAAAAACAGCAGACTTAATAAGTATCTAATTTTGTCCAGCTGGGGACATGTTAAAATTACTTGTCACTCATCAAAACACAATTCTTCCTTTGACTTAGTAGACAAGTCCAAAGGGGTTTCCTGAGGCACATACCACTTAAATAACTTACTCAAGTTTACACAGCTACTAAATTTAATTAGGATCCAGACATTCCTGACTCCCAGCCCAGCATTTTTTACACTATAACTAAATAGTGCTGAACATTTTAAACATTTTGCTTATGTTAATTCAACCTAAGATCATAATTAGCATTTTTACCAATAACATAATACTGTTGACTCAACTTGACTTAGAGACAACTAAAGAGAGGTGGAAAATGAACATATAAATAACAACACTAAGAGGTTAGTGAACTCAGATTCCCTTCAGTGATCAATATTAGTCCCAGGAAACTGATGATGAATCATAATTCCTTTCTCAGTAAAAGGTGGGGGATATGGTAGTGGAGTGATGCATACACTGTCCTATATGGTCAAATTAGCCATTTGGCTTTGCTTAACTTCTTTTCTGTTTGTTAAAAAAAGGATTTAAGGGAGGGGAGGGATGTCCAACTAGAACATGACAATATGTTGGGGAGGGGGGAACACAGGACATTAAGCAAGAATTTATTAAAAAGTTTTTGGTTTAGTTATTTTGTAAAGTCTGTTCTAGTTGCAATGCTATACCAGCCATAAATATAGCAACAAGAACTACTATTGCCAAATCTTCCTTATCTAGTACTTGTATGGCTAAGTTTTTAATTTAACCTCGGGGCTATATAATCATCCTCATTTTATTTTATTTGTTTCATAACTTTATTTTATCCTCTTGAAATTATTTGGATTCTGATTCAAACATCCAGCATACTTGCTAATCCCTCCTATCAGTACTACAGACATTTATAACATTGTTAAGAAGATAATTTTATATTTTTCTCCTTGAAATATATATAATGTGTATATAAATATACACATATATCTCTGTGTATATGTACACATATTTTATGTGTACACACATGTACACATAGACATATATGTATATAAATGTGTAAATATACATATATACATACATATGTATGTATACACATATACACACAAGTGTAAGATTCCAGCATGCCATTAGAGACCCCTGGCCAGGTTAATGTTTCTTAATCAATATGCTTACTGGTTAGGTTCAGTCAAACACATTTCAAAGGCATCAAACTGTATTATCACTTAGCAAATGTATTTTTCTTTTTTGTTTTTCCCCTAGGGTTATAGCATACAAAGCTCCCCACTGCCCAGGGTAATACTACAATTCATATATACTGCATCTTTAATGTTCCACTGATCTAATCTTATGACATTGTAAGAGAAGAGAATTCAGTCTAGCAAAATTCATTTTTGGAGACATGTGCTGATCCAGAAATTGTAAAACATGATGTCTTTAATGTTCAAGGGTGGTGCTGACATTCACATTAGATTTTTTTTCCTTCTCATATAGTGAAGTAAAATGTTTTATTTCTTATGTAGGGATTAACTTGTTCAAGTGGAAAGAACAATGACTTTGGAGATGTGGAAATTGGGTTCAAATCCCACCTCTGACATTTTCTTTGTAAATATGTCTAATGTATTTAATGCCCTTGTGCCTCAACTTAGTTATGTGTAAAATGGAGAGCTTGGACTAGATCAGATTTGAAGGTCCATCTATTTACACATCCATATAAAAGATAACAGTATATTCAAAAGAAGATCGTATTCATGTGCTTGGTATAATTCCATTTTTCTATAATTGCTTCTGGTTATTTATGTCTAGTGCTATTATCAGTATTAAATTGTGTGAAGGTAAATACTATGAACTTCCTACATCTATATCCAATAATAATCATAAAAGTCACATTGCACATTATCTTTATATTATTATTGTTATTATTTTAAAATCTGAATCCTTAGGCATCTTCAAACAGAGAGAAACTAACTTTCTCTATTATTGACCTGGGGAAAGATATTCTTTAAGCATGTTACTGTACAGTTTGGTCATAAATTTTAAATAGCACAATTCTTGAGTACATTTTAAGACATTTTTTTTTATTTGCATGGATTGACAAGTTTCATATTCAATTAATAATATCCATTGCTTATGTCAGATTAAATTGATAGTATCTTTCATTTTTATTTGTCTGTGGTATGACTTCAGTTTTCAGCCAACTTTAGTGATTGAATTTTTTTTTCAAGATGGAAAATCCTTTTTTTAAAATTTATTTATTTTTATTTTTCAACATTTACTTCCACAAGATTTTTGAGTTCCAAATTTTCACCCCATCTTGCCCCTCCCACCACCCCAAGATAGCATGCATTCTGAAGATCCCTTCCCCTAGTCTGCCCTCCCTTTTATCTCTCCCCCCTTCTTTTATCCCCTTCCCCTTCTACTTTCCTGTAGGGCAGGATAGATTTCTGTACCTCATTTCCTATATTTCTTATTTTCCAGTTGCATGTGAAAACATTTTTTAAACCTGTGTTTTTAAAACTTTAGGTTCCAAATTTTCTTCCTTCCTCCCTCCCCACCCACCCTCATTGAAAAGGCAAGCAACTCAATATAGATTATACATGTGCAGTTATGCAAAACACTTCCATAGTAGTCATGTTGTGAAAGACTAACTCTATTTCCCTTAATCCTATCCTACCCCCTAACCACCATTTATTCTATTCTCTCTTTTGACCCTGTCCCTCCTCAGAAGTATTTGCTTCTGATTACCCCCTTTCCCAATCTGCCCTCCTCTATATCATTTCCCTGCTCTCTTGTCCCCTTCTCACCCTATTTTCCTGTAGGGTAAGACAGATTTCTATAGCCAACTGAGTGTGTATGTTATTCCCTCCTTAAGTCAAACACTATGAGAATAAGATTCACTCATTCCCTCTCACCTTCCCCTGTTTCCCCTCCATTGTAAGAGTCTTTCCTTTTCTGTTTTTTTGTGAGATAATTTACCCCATTCTACCTCTCCCTTTCTCCTTCTCCCAGTATATCCTCTCTCACCCCTTAATTTTATTCTCCAGATATGACCCCTTCATCGTCACTCACCCTATGCCCTCTATCAATCTATCTCTATCTCTATCTCTATCTCTATCTCTATCTCTATCTATATGTCTATCTATATACACATACATATAATTTTTTCCCCTCCAACTACCCTAATACTGACAAAGGTCTCATAAGTTACAAATATCATCTTTCCATGCAGTAATGTAAACAGTTCAACTTTAATAAGTCTCTTGTGATTTCTCTTTCCTGTTTACCTCTTTATGTTCCACTTGAGTCTCATATTTGAAAGTCAAATTTTCTCTTCAGCTCTGGTCTTTTCAACAAGAATGCTTGAAAGTCCTCTATTTCACTGAATGACCATTTTTTCCCCTGAAGGATTATACTCAGTTTTGCTGGGTAGGTGATTCTTGGTTGTAATTCTATCTCCTTTGCCCTCTGGAATATTATATTCCATGCCCTGTGGTCCCTTAATGTAGAAGCTGCTAAATCTTGTGTTCTCCTGATTGGGTTTCCACAATACTTGAATTATTTCTTTCTGGCTGCTTGTAATATTTTCTCCTTGACCTGGGAACTCTGGATTTTGGCTACAATACTCCTAGGAGTTTTCCTTTGGGGATATCTTTCAGGAGGAGACCGATAGATCTTTTAATTCCTATTTTGCCCTCTGTTTCTAATATATCAGTGCAGTTTTCCTTGATAATTTCTTGAAAGATGATGTTTAGGCTCTTTTTTTGATCATGGCTTTATATATATATATATATATATATATATATATATAAAGTGCTTGACTTTTTATATATACATATTATATACACACACACACACACACACACACACACACACACACACAGATATACATATATAATTGAACCAGCCCTACATTCTTGATATAAATCCCACCTGGCCATAATGTATAATCTTTGTGATATCCTGTTATAATCTCCTTGCTAGTGTTTTATTAGAAAAAATTGCATTGATATTCTTTAGGAAAATTGGTCTATAATTTTCTTTCTGTTTTGCTTTTCTTGGTTTAGGTATCAACACCTTATTTGTAAAAGAAATCTTAAAGAAATTTGGTAGGACCCCTTATTTGATTCTTACTACAAATAGTTTATATAGTGTTGGTATTAATTGTTCTTCAAATGGTTCATAGAATTCATTCTATTTATTTTTTTGTTCTACTGTGCAATTTATATTTTTGTAAGTGTTCATCAATTTCATTTAGACTGAGAAATTTATTGACACATAATTAGGCAAAATAGCTATTAATAATTACTTTAATTTCATCTTCATTTTTGATATGAGTAATTTGCTTTATTTTTAACTAAAACTAATAGTTTGCCTATTTTATTATTTGTTTTTTGTAAATCTATTTTATAGTTTTATTTATTAGTTTAGTGGTTTTCATACTTTCAGTTTAATAAATTTCTCCTTTGATTTTCAGGATTTCCAATTTGATGTTAAATTTGGTATTTTTATTTCTTATTTTTGAAATTGTATGCTCAAATCATTGATTCTCTCTTTCTCTATTTTATTGGTGTAAGTGTTTAGAGATATAAGTTTTCCCTCAAGTACTGCTATGGCTTTATCCCATAAATTTTGGTATATTGTCTCCTTGCTCGTATTCTCTTTAATAAAATTATTTATTTTTTCTATTATTTGTTCTTTGACACTTTAGGATTATTTAGTTTCCAACTAATGTTAATTTATGTTACCATGTCCATTTATTGAATGTATTTTTATTGCACCATGGTTTAAAAAGGATGTGTTCAATATCTTTACATTCCTGTGTATATTTGTAAAAGTTTTTATGACACAATATGTGGTCAATTTTTGTGAAGGTGCCATGTCCAGCTGAGAAAAAATATATACACATACATACATGTTATATAATTATATATGTATTTACATACATACACACATACATATATTCCTTTTTATTCCCATTCAATTTTTCCAGAGGTCTGTCTCATGTATGTGTGTGTGTGTGTGTACACAAATAAACTTTTTCTAATATTCTATTCATTTCTTTCTTATTCATTTTATGGTTTGACTTATCTAATTCTAAAAGGAAAAAGATGAATCTGCCAACTAGTATAGTTTCATTGTTTAAGTCTTCTTCTAACTCATTTAAGTTTTCCTTTAAGACTTTGGTTGCTCTATAATTGGTATTAGTATTGGTATTGTATTAGTATTGTGAACAGTATTGACATTACTTCATTGTCTATGAGATATTTAGAAAAATATAGTTTACCTGCTTGTTTCCTTTAATTAGGTAATTTTTGTTTTTGTTTTGTCAGAAATCATGATTGCTATACCTGATTGTTTTTAACCTCAGCCAAAGAATAATAGATTTTGCTCCAGCCCCTTATTTTTACTCTGTCTCTGTTCCAAGTATGTTTGTTGCAAGAGAAATGATTATTTCTCTCTTGTATTAATGACTAATTACTGTATTGAGACCAGGGCTTTTCCTCTTTTCTCCTTCCTCATCCAGAAATCAACCAGTGTGGGGAATCTTTCTAAAAGATTTACCCAGCCAGGATGACTGAGATCTAATCAAATACAGTAAGGGAAATATTAAGTTTAGTTTAATGGATGCATTCCTGCTCATTATGTTTGCTCAGACAGATCTGGGAAAAATCTGGATTCTCCCTTTTGTCAGACAGGTGATATGGAAATTGACAAGTCTCTTTGACCAAGGTTTCCAAGTCAAGTACCCCAAGAACTTCATTGTAATTTAACCCAGCCCCTCATTGTAATATTAATTTTCTCATTAATTGCTAACCAACCTATTCTTCCAGGAGTATATAAACTGTGAGACCACCACCATGAAGGGTCTTTGGTCTAAAAGACACAGTGAAATGACTATCTTTTTATTAATAAACATGCTAGCATTATTAGTAAAATGATTAAATTATCCAGAAATTATGTCTCAAACTTTTTAAATATCACACTTGTAAACAACATACTGCTGGATTCTTGTTTCTAATCCATTTTACTATATGCTTGCATTATGTGAATGAATTTCTAGCATTCACATTCACAGTTATGATTACTATGTATATCCCTCCATCATACATTTTCCTAATTTATATTCCTCTCTCTCTTTTCATCCTGCTCCTCCTTAAAAGTCTGTTTTGCTTCTGACCATTACCTCTCTTGTATCATCTCATTTTCTTTTAACCATGCTTCCCTGTTCAGTAAGATAGATTTATATATTGAATTTTAATGTTATTCCTTTTTTAAGTCAATTACAAGGAGAGTGTTCAAGCATTGCCTGCCACCTGGCCATTTCCCCTTCATTGTAAAAATTCTACTTTGTGTATTTCTCTCTCTCTCTCTCTCTCTCTCTCTCTTTCTCTCTTTCATATCTCTCTCTCTCTTTTACAGGACAATGTTCCACCTTCTTCCTCTTCTGCCTTCCTTCTGTTAGTACATACTTCTTTTTCATTTTTTAGATATCACCCCATCATATTCATTTTTTAGATATCCCATCATATTCAACTCACAACCATGCCCTCTTTCTATGTATACTCTTTTTTAACTAGCTTAATAATGATAAAGTTATCAAGAGTTACAAGTATCATCTTCCCATGTAGGAATATAAACAGTTTAACCTTATTGAGTCCTTATGATTTCTCCTTCAAGTTTACTTTTTTTTTTCTCTTGGGTCTTGTATTTGAAAGCCAAATTTTCTGTTCAGCTTGGTCTTTTCCTTAGTAATGTTTGAAAGTCCTCTATTTCATTAAATATCCTTCTCCCCTCCCAAAAAATGATTACTGGGTAGGTTGTTATTGATTTTAATCCTAGCTCCTTTGCTTTCTGGAATATAACATTTCAAGCCCTTTGCTCTTTTAATAACAGAAGTACTAAATCTTGTGTTATCTTCATTGTGACTCAATGATATTTGAATTGTTTCTTTCTGACTGTTTGAATATTTTTTCTCTGACCTGGGACTTTTGAAATTTTCCCATGATATTCCTGAGAATTTTTATTTGGGGATGTTTTTCAGAAGGTGATTGGTGGATTCTCTTTTTAATTTTCATCTGGTTCTAGAATATCAGTACAGTTTTCTATAACAATTTCTTGAAATATGATGTCTAGGCTCTTTTTCATATTTCATGTTTTTAATGCATTTTATTCTTTTTTTAGTTTTATATTTTTACAATTATATGTAAAACAATTTTAAACATTCTTTTCTGAAAAATTTTGAGTTCCAAATTCTAATTTTCCCTCCCCTATACCCACCCTTATTGAGTCAATATCCAATTTGATTATAGGTTATACATGTGTAGACATGCAAATAATATTTCCATGTTAGTCATGTTGTGAAGGAAAACACAGGAAAAAAGGAAAAATAAAGTAAAGGAAAAAGTGTACTTCAATCTACCTTCAAACTCCATCAATTTTTTCCTCCAGAGAAGGATGGCATTTTTTCATCATAAATCTTTCAGAATTGTCTTGGATCATTCTATTGCTGAAAATAACTACATGAATCACAGATGGTTATTATACAACATTGCTATGACTATGTACAATGTTCTCCTTGTTCTGCTCATTTCACTTTGCATCAGTTCATGTATGTCTTTGCAGGTTTATTTTTGGTTTTGGTTTGTTTTTTTTTTTTGCAAGAATCCTGCTCAATCATTTCTTATAGCACATTAGTATTCCATCACAGTCATATACTAAAAAAATAATAATTCTTCAACCAATATCCACTAGATGGACCTCTCCTCAATTTCCAATTCTTTGCCAACACTAAAAGAGTTGTTATTAATATTTTTCTATATATCTGTCCTATACTTCTTTTTTAAACTCTTTGGGTTACAGACCTAGAAGTGGTATTGCCTGGTCCAAGGGAACCAAGGATGTTGCTTGGTCCAAGAGTCCCTGCAGTCACAGCCCAGGATGCATCTGGTCAGCACAGCTGTGCTTGTTGTCTCTTGACAGTGGAAGATCCTTCAGTCTTCTCCTTTTCAGCCATCAGGCCCCCACACTGTCTTTGAGATTAAAATTTCTAAGGCTGAGGCTGCCTCCCAACCCAGCTTGTCCCAGGATTTGTTCTTTGTTGATTCTTCAGAGTAGGCCTGGCAATGTTCACATTTCATTAAGGTTGTGCCTCTGTCCCTGGATGCCTGGTCTTTCCTGGGGTGTTCTCAAATTGTCTTAGAAGGACAACTGCTTTATTCCATGTTTATTCCTGTTTTATTTGTATGGAGAAAAGTTAGATAGATGAAAGTTTTCTGACCTACTCCTCCACTTCCCCAGAATCCTCTCCTTGATTCTCTCAATTTTTATTTTACCCTCTGGTTCTAGAATATCAAGGCAGTTTTCCTTGATAATTTTTTTTGAAAGATGATTTCTAGGCTCTTTTTTTTTAATCATGGCTTTCAGGTAGCCCAATAATTTTTAAATATCTCTCCTGGATCTGTTTCTCAATTCACTTGTTTTTCCAGTGAGATATTTCATGTTTGCTATTTTTTTCATTCTTTGGTTTTTATTGTTTCTTGATTTTCATAAAATCATTACTTCTATTTGCTCCATTCTAATTTGTAAGGAATTATTTTCTTCAGTGAGCTTTTGGACCTCCTTTTCCATTTAGCCAATTCTGCTTTTTAAGGCATTCTTCTCCTCATTGGCCTTTTGGACCTCTTTTGCCATTTGGACTAGTCTGTTTTTTTTTTTCTTAAGGCATTATTTTCTTCAGTATTTTTTTGTCTCCTTTACCAAACTATTGACTCATTTTTCATGATTTTCTTGCATCACTCATTTCTCTTCCTAATTTTTCTCTATTTCTCTTACTTGATTTTAAAAAATCTTTTTTGAGATTTTCCATGGCCTGAGAATAATTCATATTTTTCTTGGAAGTTTTGGATGTAGGACCTTTAACTTTGTTGCCTTCCGAGTGTGTGTTTTGATTTTCCTTGTCACCATAGTAACTTTCCATAGTCAGAATTTGTTTTTTGTGTTGTTTATTTATTTCCCCAGTTTATTACTTGACTTTTAGCTCTTTGTTAAAGTAGGGTTCTACTTCCAGTGTGGAGAATGTACTGTCCCAAGCTTTGGCTGGGGGGTGGGGGGTTGTGCAGCTGTTTTCAGAGGTACTTCTAGGGAACTACAAGTTTTCAGTTTTTACAGGGTGGTACAATCTATGGAGAGGTGTTTACTATTCTCCTGGCCTGTGCTCTGGTCTGTGAGATCACATTCATTCTGCCCTGGAACTGTGAAGAGGGTTCCCCTTCCACTGAGACTGAAAGCTCTTTTATGCTAGTGTTCCTCCTCACCCTGGGATTGCTACCCAGGTCTGTGATCTGGAACCAAGTATGGAGGAAGCAAGAGTTCTGCCTCCACGCTAGCAAAAAGACCCTTGTAATCTCTTTCTGAGCAGTTGTTCAATCCCCTTCCCATTTGCAGGCTGAGAGCTCTGGAAGCAGTCACTGCTGCTGTTAATTCAGTCACTCACAAGGCCTCCTCTTGGTTTGCTGTGACCTGGCTGTGCCAGCACCGTCTGTGCTAGACTGGGCTCTACTCTCACCCTGGTGCAACAGACCTTTCCTTTTGACCTTCCAAGTTATCTTGGGCTGTAAACTTGTTTTACTCCATCTTTTTGTGGATTTTGCTGCTCTAGAATTCTTTAGGAGTCATTTTAAAGGTATTTGGAGGGGTTTGGGGGAGAGCTCAGATAAGTCCCCACTTTTATTTTGTCATCTTGGCTCCAACTCTGCAATCAATTCTATTTTTTAAGAAGTTCTTTTCTTCAGTGATTTTTTTTACTTCTTTTTTTTCCTCTAATTCAGCCATATCTACTTTTTAAGGAGTTCTCTTCAGTGAATTTTTGCATATCTTTTTTCAAGTGGCCAATTCTACTTTTAAAGGCCTTCTCCTCTTTATTGGATTTTTGTGCCTCTTTTACCATTTGGCTTATTCTGTTTTATACTGTGTTGTTTTCTTCAGTAAAAGTTTGTGTTTCCTTTATGAAGGTGTGGACTCTTTTTTCATGATTAATTTGCACCACTCTCATTTTTCTTCCCAATTTTTCTTTTACCATTTTTACTTTTTAAAATCCTATTTGAACTCTTCCATGGATTGAGACCAAGTCATATTTTTATTCAAGGCTTTGGATGTAGCAGTTTTTCACTTTGTTGTATTCTGAGTTCATGTTTTGATCTTCCCTGTCAACATAATAACTCTCTATAGTCAGAATCTTTTTCTACTGTTTGCTAATTTTTCCTATTTCTTCACTTTTAACTCTATGCTAAAGTAGGGCTTTATTTCTGGAATTGAGAGGGCATTATCCCAAGCTTCAAGTTTTTTTTTTTTTTTGGTGCATCTATTTTTAGAGATACTTTCAGGTGATTTGTACATTTTAGGTTCTTCTGAGCTGGTTTGAGGTAAGGGTAAGTGTGTTTACTACTCTGCTGGCCTATGCTCTGGTCAGTGAGTGTCACAAGCACTGTTTTCCACCCTGTAACTCTGACTAGGGTCCCAGGTCCCTGCAATTGCAAGCTCTTGTGTGATAGTGCTCCTCTTTGCCCTGGGACTTAGACTCAGGTACAATGACCCAGATGCAAGGATGGGCAATGCAACAGAGTCCTGCCCCACATGGCAGCAAAGAGTTCCCCATAATCTCTTTATGATCCATTGTCTGACCCACTTCACATCTGTGGGCTGAGAGATCTGGCAACCACAAGTGCTGCCATTGATTCAGTACCCTCCAAGTCCTACTGATGGTTTGTTGGGGCATGGCCTGTACTGAATTGAGCTCCACATTCACCTGAGTGCATCAGATATTTCTTGGCCACCTCCTAAGTTATCTTGGACTGGAAAATTTTTTTCCACATCATATTCGTATAGGTTCTACTACTCCAGAATTTGTTTTGAGGTGCTATTTAAAGTTGTTTAGAGGGGAGATTTGGGAGAGTGCCCAGTCTTTTCTCTGCCACCTTGGCTTAGCTCTCCTAGATACTATTTTCATCATGGCTTACAGTTAGTTCAATAAATCTTAAATTATTTATTTTTTATCTATTTTCTAGGTCAGTTTTTTTTTTCCAATGAGATATTTAATTTTTTTCTTTTTTTTTTTCATTCTCTTGACTTTGTTACTTAATGTTTCATGGAGTCATTAGCTTCCACTTGCAAAATTTTAATAGTTAAAGAACTATTTTCTTAAGTGAGCTGTTTTCCCTTCCTTTCCCCCACATTTGGTCAACTTGACTTTTTAAGGTGTTCTTTTCTTCAGTAGATTTTTATGCCTCTTTTATCATTTTGCCAATTCTGTTTTTTTAAGGTATTGTTTTCTTCAATATTTTATGCATCTTTTGCCAAGCTGTTGACTCACTTTTCCTAATCTTTTTTTACCACTCTCATTTCTTTTCTTTTTTAAATTAAATTAAATTTACTTTTGCTACATTTTAAGTTCCATACTGTATTCCTCCTTCTCTCCCAGCCTGCACTAGAGAATGCCTCCATTTCACACACACACATACACACACACACACACGTGTGTGTATACACATATGCATGCATGTAGGTATATATATATGTGCATGCATATGTATCTATATCCATCTATATCCATCTTTATGTGTATCTGTGTGTAGATAGATAGATAGATGATGGGTAGATATAGATAAGTAATAGAATACTATAAATACTTCTATTTATCAGTTCTTTCTCTGGAGGTAGATAACATCTTCCTTCATATGTCCTCTGTAGTTGATTTGAATAGCTATTCAAAATACCTGTCATTCAGTTATTCTTTGATCAATATTACCGTTACTGCATACAATATTCTTTTGATCTTATTCAGTTCATTCTTCATTATTTCATGAAAGTCTTTCCAAGTTTTTTCCCCTAAAATCAACCTGCTCATCATTTCTTACAACACAGTAGTATTTCATCATAATCATATTACTATAACTTGGTTAGCAATTTCCCAATTCATGGATATCCCCTAATTTTTCAGTTCTTTGCCACCACAAAGATAGCTGCAATAAATATTTTAGAATATTTAGGGTTTTTTTTTCCTTTTTTGATGATCACTTTGGGAAATAAACCTAATATTGACTTTGGTGGGTTATACAGATTATTCATAGTTTTATAACTCCTTGGCTATAATTCTGGATTGCTCTTCAAAGTAGTTGGATCATTTCACAGTTCCACCAACAGTATTATTAGCATCTCAATTTTTCCCCATCCCCTCTAATATTTGTCACTTTTCTCTTCTACCTTTTTAGCCAATATGATAGGTTTGAGATGATATCTCAAAGTGTTTTAGTTTGCATTTCTCTCATCAATAATGAATTAGAGTATTTATTCATATGACCTTATATTTTTTTTAATTTCTTCTCCCAAGAACTGTCTGTTCATATCCTTTAATCATTTACCAATTGTGAAATAATTCATATTCTTATAAATCTGACAAAGGTATCTATATACTTGAGATATGAGACCTTTATCTGAGAAACTGTCTATAATTTTTTCCCCAATTATCTGCTCTAATTCTTGTTTACATTGGTTCATTTGTAGAAAAAAAACTTTTGAATTTAATGTAATCAAAAATTTCCATTTTACATTTTACACTGCTCTTTACACACACACACACACACACACAAATTCTTTTCCTATACATAAGTCTTATATGTAATATGTTAAATGTTCTTCTAATTTACTTATGAAATCTTTTATGTCCAGTTCATTTATCCATTTTGACCTTGTCTTGGTAAATAGGGTAAGATATTGGTCTATACCTAGTTTTTGCCAAATTGCTTTCCAGTTTTCCCAAAGATATTTGCCAACTAGTGAATTCTTGTGTCAAAAACTTAAATCTTTACATTTGTCAAAAGCATAGTTATTATAATAATTTACTGCTATGTATTATACATCTACTCTATTCCATTGATCTACCTTTTTTTAAAAAAAAATTCTTTGCCAGTAATAGTTTTGATGATTACTACCTTTTGATACAGTTTTCAATCCAGTAGTACTAGACCTCATTCCTTTAAATTTTTTTCATTAATTCCTTTTGACATTTTTGACTTTTTAGGTTTTTTTATGATAAATTATTTATATAGCTCAATAAAATAATTATTTGAGCAATTTAATTGGGATGGCATTGAATAGCTTGATTTGTTTAGGTAGAATTGTCATTTTGTTATATTGGGTCTGCCCACCCATGAACAATGAATATTTCTCTAATTATTTAAATCTGACATTATATACATATATAAAAGAAGCATTTTTTAATTATGTTCCTATAGTTCCCGAGTTTATCTTGGCAAGTATACTCCCAGGGTATTTTATGTTGTATATAATTATTTTAATTGAATCATCTCTTACTATTTGGTGTGTGTATGTGTGTGCATGCATGTTTGCATGTGTTTATTTATATGGGTTTATATTATACCCTGCTACCTTGCTAAAAATGATTTTCATTTAGTTTTTTTTTTTAGTGAATTGCTAGGATTTTCCAAACATATCATCATATTGTCTGTCAAAAGAGAGAGTTTTATTACCTCATTGCCCATTCTGATTCCTTCAATTTCTTTTTCTTCTCTTATTACTATTGCTAGCATTTGTAATACACTATTGAATTAGAGTGGTGATAATAGGCCTCCTTGCTCCTCATATTATTATGAAGACTTCTAGCTTATCCTCATTACAAATAATGCTTGCTAATTGTTTCAGACAGATGATTCTTATAATTTGAAGGAAAAATTTATT
This sequence comes from Vombatus ursinus, assembly GCF_900497805.2. Lineage (NCBI taxonomy): Eukaryota > Metazoa > Chordata > Mammalia > Diprotodontia > Vombatidae > Vombatus > Vombatus ursinus. The sequence goes on from NW_020940360.1 coordinate 29,190,027, forward strand.
TTTATCTATGCTTTCAAGTGTTTCTAATAGGAATGAGTGTTGTATTTTGTCAAAAGCTTTTTTTACATCTATTGATAAAATCAAATGGTTTTTGTTACTTTTGCTATTGATATAAGCAATTATGCCAATAGTTTTCCTTATGTGAAACTATACCTATGTTATAGGCATAAATCCCACTTGGTCACAATGTGAACTTTGTGAGATATTGTTGTAGTCTCCTAGATGGTATTTTATTTAGGATTTTTTCATCCATATTGATAATGAAATTGGTCCATAATTTTCTTTCTTGATTCTTGCTCTTCTTGGTTTAGGTATCAACACCATATTTGTTCCATAAAAAGGAGATTAGTGGAACTCCTTTGACTGTTATTCCAAATGATTTATTATTAGAATTATTTGGTCTTTAAATATTTAGTAGAAATCATTTTTAAATCCATCTGGTGGATCTAAAATATAATGAATTTTCCCCTTCAGAAGTTCATTCATGTTTCATTCAATTTCCTTTTTAGAAAAAAGTTTATTTACATATTCTATTTCCTCTTCTGTTAATCTAGGCAGTTTATATTTTTTATATAATATTCTTCTATTTCACTTAAATTGTTCCACTTATTGGCATATAATTGAGCAAAATAACTCCTAATAATTTATTTCATTTCATCTTCATTAGTGGTGTATTTACCCTTTTAATTTTTGATGCTAGTAATTTGATTTTCTTCTCTCTTTTTCAAAATCATATTTTATGTTTTTTTCATAAAACCAACTCTACATTTTATTTATTAATTCAATTTTTTACATTCAATTTTATTAATATCACCTTTAATGTTTAGGATTTATAATTTGGTGTTTAATTGGGGATTTTTAATTTGTTTTTTTTCTATTTTTTAATTGCATACCCAATTCAATGATTTGCTCTTTCTCTATTTTATTAACATAAGCATTTAGAGATATAACTTTTCCTCTGATTATCACTTTTGTTGCATCCCATAGGTTTTGGTATGTTCTCTCCTTATAATTTTCTTTAATAAAATTATTTGTTTCTATGATTTGTTGCTAAACTCACTTGTATTTTAGGATTAAATTATTTGGTCTCCAATTAATTTTTAATTTGTTTTTTCAAAATTGTTTATTAAATATAATTTTTATTACATTATGATCTGAAAAGGATTAATTTAATATTTTTGCTTTTTGGCATTGAACTATAAAGTTTTGATGCTCTAATATGTGGTAAATTTTTGTAAAGGTACCATGTACTTCTGAGAGAAAAGTTGCATTCCTTTTGATTCCAAATAAATTCTCTCCAGATATATATCATATCTAATCATCTCCTTGACTTCTTAATTTTTTTTTCATTTGATTTATCTAGTTATGAGAAGAAGAATATTGAAGTCCTCCAATATTATACTTCTGCAATTTCCACCTGTAATTTATTTAGCTTATTTTTTAAAAATTTGGATGCTGTAACATTTGTTGCAAATAGGTTTAGCTTTGCTATAACTTCATCATCAATGGTATGTTTTAACTATTATAGTTTTAATTTTGTCTGTGATCATGATTGCTATCTCTGCTTTTTTCAATCAGCTGAAGCATAATAAATTCTTCTCCAACCCTTTATTTTTACTCTATGTGCATTTTGTTTTTAAATGACTTTCTTGTAAACAACACATTGTCACATTTTGGATTTTGATCCATTCTCCTATTCATTTCTTTTTTATTGGTGATTTCATCCCATTCACATTCAAAGTTATAATTACTAGTCATGTATTTTCCTCCATCCTATTTTTACTCATGTTTTCTTATTCTTTCCTTCTCTTTTTTCTCTTTTCATCCTCAGGCATCAAATTTGCTTCTGACCACTGCTTCCCTAATCTGTACTCTTTCTAAAGGCCCCTCCCTTATCCTTTCCCTTTGCCCTCCTATTCTCTAATTTAGTCACCCTTTTAAGAGCCCCTCCCTTATTTTATCCAGTTGCCCCCTTATTTTTTAATCCACATACCCTGCTAAGAGTCCCTCCATTTTCCTATTCCTTCACTTTCATATTTTTTCTGAAAGTTAAGAAGATTTTTATCCCCTCTATATGTGTATGTTATTCCCTCTTTAACCCCATTCTGATGAGAATAAGATTTTAGCACTACTAGCCCTCTACCCTCTCCTATCCTCCACTGTAATAGTTTTTCCATTCACATCTCATTTACATGAGGTAATTAATCCACTTTTCATTTCTCTATCCAATTGTCCTTTTTAGGATCATCTGGTCACACTCAGCTCAACCCCAAATCTTTTATCTATCTGTGTTCTTGCAAACTACCCTAGGAATGATAGCATTCTTAAGAGTTACAGACTCAGCTTTGCTGGGCAAGTGATTTTTGGTTGCAAACCCAACTCTCTTGCTCTTCAGAATATCATGTTCCATGCCTTCAGTCTTTTAATGTTGAAGCTGTTAAATCTTTTGTTATTTTGACTGCAACTCCACAGAATATAAATTGTTTCTTTCTAATTGCTTATAGTATTTTCTTCTTGATCTGGGAAACTTAAAAATTTAGCTATAATGTTCTTATGAGTTTTCTTCTTAGGATATCTTTCAGATAGTCATCAGTGGATTTTTTTTTCAATTTCTATTTTATTCTCTAGTTCTAAAACTTCATGGCATTTTTCCTTAATAATTCCTTGAAGTATAGTGCCTAGACTATTTTTTTTTTAAATCACAACTTTCAGGTAGTCAAACAATTCTTATAATTTCTATTCTAGATCTGTTTTCCAGGTGAGTTGTTTTTGTAATTAGATATTTTGCATTTCCTTTTTTTTTGTTCTTTTGATTTTATTATTTCTTTGTGTTTTATAAAGTCATTAGCTTCCCTTTGCCAAATTTTAATGTTTAAGGAGTCATTTTTTTCTGTAAGTTTTTGAATCTCTTTTTTTCAATTGGTTAACCTTCATTTCATCATTTTCTTGATTTTTTTCATTACTATTATTTTTTTTTCTTATTTTTTTCAACCTCTTCTTTCATTTTTAGAGGTTTTTATAGCTCTTCCAAGAACTATTTTTGGGCTTGTGACAATTTTACATTTCTCTGTGAAACATTAGAAATAACCATTTTGACTTTACCATCTTATTCTGAGTTTGAACCCTGCTCTTCTTTATCAGCACATAGTTATCTAAGGTTGGGTTCTTTTGCTTTTGCATACTCATTTTAACAGTCTATTTCTTTTCTGTTAACTTTACCTTAGAGTTGGGCTCTAATCCTGAGCTGTGGGGGATAATGTCTCAAGTTTCAGGTTTTTCATGCTGTTGTTTTCTCTGGAAGCCTTGGTTCTTCTAATGTTCTATAATCCAAGGCCAGATGTGGTCACTGCTTTTCTAAATCATGCTATGGTCTATGCATGACACAGATACTCTTCTTTACCCCAAGCACAACCAGGGCCCCCAGCATTCTTGTCACTGCAGTTGCTCTTATTTGCTATGGTCCCTCTGACAGCTGCAAGCTTCAGCTCACCCCTCTGCCATGGAAACAAAACTGGGGACTCTACTTTCCTGCATGGAGATTATTGTTTGTTGATTTGGTAGTATTTGATTTGAGGAGGTATCTACACTTCAGAAAGACAGGTCACAACCATAGAAAGTCAGGTCTTTCCTAATGTTCTCCCAAATTGTCTTAGCCTTGACAACTACTTTACCCCAACTTCTATTTTTTTGCCATTCTGAAGTTCACTTCAAGGCAGTATTTTAAATTATTTGTGGGGAAATTTTGAAGATCCAGGTAATTTTCTGCCTTATTCTGCCTTTTTCCCAGAATCTTCTCTCATTTCTTTCCCAATTTGTCTCCACCTTTCTTATCTGACTTTTTAAATACTTTTTGAGCTCTTCTAGGAATTCTTGTTGGGTTTGTGGCTAATGGACATTGTTTTTAAGTCTTTGTAGCTTGGTTTTTCACCATCATTATCTCCTTGAGTTTGCGTCATGATCTCCCCTCTCACCTTAGTAGCTTTTTATGGTAAGGTTCTTTTTTGTTGTTTGCTCATATTTCTAGCCTATTTCTTTACTTTTAACCTTATGTTAAAGTTTGGTTCTGCTCCTGGAGTTCAGGGGTCACTGTACCAAGCTTCAGAGATTTATTCTGCTGCTTTTTTCAGAGCTAGTTTGAGGGTCTATAAGTTATCAATGCATCCAAGGTAGTATGATCTAAGTAGTGGTGTAGTCACTTCTCTCCTGGCCTGTGGTCTAGTATTTTCCCAGGAAGAGACCTTGTTCCCCTTTAGCCACAAGTGGCAATGCTCTTCTTGACAATGAAACTGTAACCAGATCCCTAGCTCTCCTGAAGCCATAAGTGGTAGTGCTCCTTTTCAGCTTTAGAACTAAAACCATTGCCCCTACTTCCTTGTGAGAGACCAAAAGCACTCCTCTCTACCTTGGAATTGTGACCAGGACCCTTGCTCTCTTGTGACCACCTGCACTAGTGATCCTCTGTGCTGTGGAAATGGAAGTCAGAATTATATATTGGCAATTTCAAAAGGGTCCTGAAACCAGTACCTGTAAAGGGGTTCCTTTACCATCTGTGGGTTAAGAACTCCTAAAGCTGCTAGTGCCGCTGTTGCAGCCACCTCAAAAGCCAGATTCTGGTATTGCTTCTGTGTGCACTGAGCTCCAATCCAACCACAACTCCAGTGTCACAGACCTTTGCTACCAAATATTTAAATTGTCTTGGGCAGGAAAAATGTTTCACCCTGACCTTTTGTTGGCTCTGCCTCTCCAGGATTCAATTTGAGGCATACTTTTAAAGTTATTTAGAGGGGAATACTGGGAGAGATCAGCTGAGTTACTGCCTGTACTCTACCATCTTTATGTAAGACCCTGACTTTTAAAATAAGCCAATAACGATTTCCATGGAGGGGAAACAATATGTTGGACAATTTGATTCTGTTGGCTTTCAAAACACAGCAAACACCAGTTTAAAACAATCCACTCTGCTAGTAAATTGTTCTGCAAGATTTTCTAGGGGAAACTGTCATATGCCAATGAAACCTACTAAAATGTTATTGTTGAGCCAAGAAGTAATTCATTTCCTTTAAGCACTTGTATGTAGTAAATACATACAAGGGGTCTTTGACCCCTCCATGTATTATTTTTCTAATGCTGCTTTGGTAAAATTGTAACATTTAAATCTCTACTGATTTGCAGTCATTGAAAGTTTAAAAGTTATATTTGAATTATTTCTAACTCTAGAAAAAATAGTAAATTGAAATTAAGCATCATGTATTTGAAGTAAGTAAGCTTAGCTCCAGAGAAGAGGGGGGAAATAAAAGTCATTTCCTTATTGCTGAGATGGAGACCTATGCATGTGAAATACTGAATGTACTGTCAGATGACATCAATGTTGTTTTATTGAATTGATGTTAAATTAATACATTAATTTTGTATCTTTAAATATTTGGTAAGTTTTAATATATGGGAAATGGCTATATTAACAAATCTATTAATTAATGCATTTGAAAATACCAAAACTAATTGCTTTACAATAGATATTCAGTCAACATAAATGTTTTAGGCTTTTCTTCACTGAAAGATTGGATGTGTGGGGTGGGAGAGAATGAGAAGTCAAGGATGACACCAATGTTGCAAGCCAGTAATTGGGAGAATGATGCTACCCTCAACAGTAATTGGAAAGTTAAAAAGAGGAGACTTTGGGGCTAAAAATAAGGAGTTAAGTTTAGGGAATATTGAGATTAAGATGTCTATAAGACATTGACTTCAAGATGTTCAAGAAACATTGTCATTTCTACCCACCTAAGCAACTGACAATGTGATGATAAGGTCTAAGTATATTAGTTCCCATGTAATTTGATGCAGAAAAATCTAATATAATGATTTGTTTTTCTATTTTTCTTATGTTCATAATCCCTTTTTTATTTTTGTTCTTGGAATGACTTTGCTTACTTGAGTACCCTGTCAAACTTTTCAAAAATTGTCTTTATCCTCCCCTGCTTCTGTGCATTATGGGATGATACTGGCCATAATTATCCCTCATCCCTGTATACATAATTTTAGAAATTAGTTTGTATTCAAACCTGAAGTTTCCTTTGGCAGTCATTTTGCTCCATGTTTGTAAAGTAAGTCACATATTAACTAAAATGCTTTCTGGGGTCTTTTGTTTTCCTTTTTATGGCAATAGGTACAATTTATTTTAGATAAAATTATCATGATAGGATTCTATGTGATTTCTTTTTTCTTCCAATTTTTATTTTCAATGTCTTTATAAAATAGTTCAGAGAAGGGCCAGCAAAAGAAAGAGTCTCTCACTCTTTTTTGATTTTTTCATTACCAGCCTAGCAAACTAAGGATAAGTATGTCATCTGGTAAGATTTTTTTTTAAATATAGAAGCTTATTAAACAAAGAAAGAAAAAAATTATATTCTATCATACACCATAGCTCTTTTGTTTCTGGAGTGGCAGAGGGGTGGAAAAGGAGATATAAGTTACTAAGAATCATATAATTTTTAGTCTATCAATAACCTTCAATTTGGATAATAATACTCTCTGAGATCCTTGACTAGTTATCAAGTGGACATATTTTTTGGAGGAAATAAATTGCATTAGTCATGACATCCTTGCTATAAATGAAATTAGAGGACAGAAAGTTTTGATAAATAAAAGGATAGTTCATAGGTATTCCATAAGAGTCAAAGAAAGGATTTTGTAGATTAAATTCCATTATTTTCTCAAAGGCAACAAGAAACATTATTTCACTGGATGTTTGGGTGCATTATATTATAGTGGCATACTTGATGATACATATTAGAAAAAAAAGAGCACCATTAAAATAATTGTAGCTTGCACACTAATGTTGGTTGTTGAGATATAAATGCCAGAGGAGATTCTTTTAATAATTTTATAATGTCATCCAATTTAAATCAATATAGACTGTAATAATTATCAATTTCAATGAGAAAGGTGGAGAGGAAAGCTGAGAATGGTTGAAATATATATAAAAGCATGACACCAGAACTAAGAATTAGAAAGATTAAAGTCTCATAGATTACATAGAAGCTTCACTATTAATATATCATGAATATTTTCTTTGAAGCTATTATTGGTCATTAATGGATATGGCAAACACCAAATGGCATTCTAAAGAATTAACCTTTAACAGACAGGAAAAGAATTGTTATTGATTTGGTATTTATCCCTTAGTCAGTTACCTATGTACAGTCAGGATATAAATTCATTAGAGTTAAGATTAGAATTAATGAACAAGAAAGTAAAACAATGAGAAAAGCATATATAACATCTAATTAGCAACTTAACCCTGAATTATTTCAACAAATATTTTCATTGTTTGAAAAACTATCAACATATAAAGTAAATTCACTGTGTCACATTTGTCCTATGCCTATGTCATACAAAAAACAAACAAACACATGCTAAGTGATCAGTTAGAAGTGATATTCATATTTATGAAGTTGGTATATAGTCATTTCAATAGTTCAATCTGCCAACTTTTATGAATCAGTTATTACGTTCAAGGTTCTGTTCTATTTACGGAGGAAGAAAACAAAATATTACAGGTTTCTTGCCATCACTGAACTTAGAATTTTATAGGAAGATGTAACATATACAAAAATAATTTTAAGAAATACACAATTTATAGGAAGAATGCCAAGAAAGTGTGAGTTCAGTGCTACACTCAGAGTGTAAAAATCTTTGCCAAACATTGCAAATAAGAGAAGAGTTCTGGGAAAAGGTAGCAACAGATCTGAGATTTAATGAGTGGGTAGGGTTCCAACCAAGAGAATATTGAGATAAGGCATTTAAGGTACAGGGAATGTTATGACCAAATACAGAATCTTTAAAACATGGGTTATATACATAGGATGTCATATGTAGAAGATGATTCAAGTAGAGAGTTCTAGGAAGAGTAGCAGTGGGAGAGAAAACTGAAAAGGTAGGTTGGTACCACATTGCCAGATTATAGAATGTGAACTTTGTTCAGCAGAAGGTAGGGAACTTTTGACGGCTTTAGGGCATCACCACATCTTTTTGTAAGAATGGTTTGTAGCAATGACTGGAAATGATAGATTAAAAGGGAACTTAAAAGAAATATGGATGATTAGAAAGGAGATCATCAAAATATCTGAAATATTATAATTAGAGACAGTGTAACTGAAGTGGGGAAAGCAGAAATAGAGGAGAGTGGATGGAAGCAAGAGATGTTTCAGAGGTAAATTGGAATGGCTTGCAAACTTACAGTTTAGTTGGGGAAAGAAAAGGAAAGGTGAAAGATAACATTGAGCTTCCAAGCACATATAATAGGGTACATGGTAATGTCACTGACTGCACTAAGAAAGTCAGGAGGAACAAATTTTAAAGGAATGATAATAAGCTCAAGTGGAAACATGTTGAATTAAAAATGCCAGGAAGATATATAAGTAATGATGTCCTGTAGTTGGAAATATGGTTAAGAAACCTAGGGGTAAATTCAGAACTGGAGATATTAATTTGGGAGTCATTTGTATACAGATGAACCCATGAAGTTAATGAAATCAAACAAGGGAGAGGGAAAAAAGAAAGAAAAAAAACAGAGAGAAAATTGGAAACACCACCCTTAGGAGTGAAGAAAGGAAAATGAGCCAATGAATACAACAACACAGGAATGATTAGAAAGGTGGGAGAAAACAAGAGGTGAAGGGATAAGGCTCTATCCAGAAAAAAAGAAATGAAAAGTTGTGCCAAATGAAGGAAGGAAATCAAGGACAAACAAGACAAAGAAAAGGCCATTACATGCTGTTGTTTCTGTTTTGTTTTTTTATAAAGATGCTGTCTGGTTAAGAAAACTATTAAACTCCCTAAGCTTTGTGTGTTTTAAAGGTTTTTTTTTAATGTATGCACAAAGACATAGTTTAAATATTCTAGTTTTAAGATGTTTTGTACAATGCATACAAAATTAAATATTCTCTTGCCAGTTTGTGCTCTAATTATAACAAATATTCTAAAGTGCTTATATCATATTATGTTTTAGAGAAAGGTCAACTCTGGGTATCAAGGACAAAGTAATTCAGAAATATGGCTACAGATCAAAGAATGAATTATTTGTGCCAATTTTCCTTTAATTCTAACTTTGTGTTTAGAAGAAGAAGAGAAAAATCCATTAACAAAGCATAAAACATTAACCTCTTTTCTGTCTTCACAGATGAAAATATGCTTATCAAGACAACACATTCTTCCAATTTTTGATTCCTAGTAACTTTATGTTGGGGGGGCGGGAGCGGAGCTGGGAGTATTGATTCATTAAATCATGTATCTTTCTTGCCATACATATTACTAACCATACAATTACTAAACTTAATGACAATTCACAATATAAGTCATTAAAAAGATCTGATTTATATTTGCATCAATGTCTCTGAAGAGCTTTATGATGAAAAGAATTTCAGAATTTGTTGCATGGCAGGGCAATAAGGATTCTTCTGGACTTTCTTATGAACTTGTAAATGGCAAATTTGATGGAATAGAATAATTATTAAAATGTTGATTATCCATGATTATTTTAGCAGGAGGCTCCATAGTAATTCCTATTTCTATTACAAAGTTTATGGACTGGCACAGCCTGAAAATCAAAAAGCTAGAATCAACACACACAGACACTCACACAGACACACATATGTGTGTGTGTGTGTATTTTCTAAATGCCAGGTATTGGGCTAAGCACTGCTGGTAATGACAAAATTGCAAAAAAGAATCTTTTCATTTAAGGAGCTTATATTTTACCACAGAGACTAAACAGATATATAAACATAAATAATTTCCACAGATGATAAGCTCAAGGTGTTGTTTGACCTGTGTTTGAAAGAAGCTAAGGATTTTAAATGATGGAGGGGAGGAGAGTGTGCACTTCATATACATAGGATAACCTGTGAAAAGAAACAGAGATGGGAGATGTTATATCATGTATGAGGAAGTCAGAAGTTCAATTTGGCTGGATCACAGTGTGTAAAGAGGAACAATGTATAAGACTAGAAAGGTTTGAAACCAAGCTATGAAAGGTTTTAAATGCCAAACAAAAGAAATTTATTTTGAGCCTGGATCATTTGTCATACTGATGCCTGTGGACCCTTTCAAGGAAAAAAAAACATATAAATATACAAAATACAATACATAGGTTTATTTTTTTAATTTATTTTTAGTTTTCAACATTCACTTCCACAAGATTTTGAGTTCCAAATTTTCTCCCCATCTGATCCCTCCCCCCACTCCTGGATGGCATGCATTCTGTATCCTCCTTCCTCTAATCTGCCCTCCCTTCTATCTCACCCCCCTCCTTCTCTTATCCCTTTCCCCTTCTATTTTCCTGTAGGGCATTTCTATGCCCCATTCCCTATATTTCTTATTTCCCAGTTGCAGGGAAAAGAATTTTTTTACACATGTTTTTAAAACTTTGGGTTACAAATTTTCTCCCTTCCTCCATCTCCACCCACCCTCATTGAACAGGCAAGCAACTCAATACAGGTTGTGCATGCATAGTCATGCAAAACACTTCTATAGTAGTCATGTTGTGAAAAACTAAGTATATTTCCCTTCATCCTATCCTGACCCCCCCATTTATTCTATTCTCTCTTTTGACCATGCCCCTCCTCAGAAGTGTTTGCTCCTGATTATCCCCTCCCCTAATCTGCCCTCCTCTCTTTCATCCCCCTGCTCTCTTGTCCCTTCCACCCCCCATTTTCCTGTAGGGTAAGATAGATTTCCATACTCAATTGAGTGTGTATGTTATTCTCTCCTTAAGCCAAATCCAATGAGAATAAGATTCACTCATTCCCTCTCACTTTCCCCCATTTCTCCTCCATTGTAAAAGCCTTTTCTTGTCTGTTTTATGTGAGATAATTTACCCCATTCTACCTCTCCCTTTCTCCTTCTCCCAGTATAATCCTCTTTCATCCCTTAATTTTATTCTCCAGATATCACCCCTTTATCTTCAACTCACCCTGTTCCCTCTATCTATCTATCTATCTATCTATCTATCTATCTATCTATCTATCTATCTATCTATCTATCTATCTACATACATATAATTTTTACCCTCCAACTACCCTAATACTGACAAAGGTCTCATGAGTTACAAATCTCATCTTTCCATGCAGGAATGTAAACAATTCAATCTTAATAAGTCTCTTATTTCTTTCCTATTTACCTCTTCATGTTTCACTTGAGTCTTGTATTTGAAAGTCAAATTTTCTCTTCAGCTGTGGTCTTTGCATCAAGAATGCTCAAAAGTCCCCTATTTCACTGAATGACCATTTTTTCCCCTGAAGGATTATACTCAGTTTTCCTGGGTAGGTGATTCTTGGTTGTAATCCTATCTCCTTTGCCCTCCAGAATATTATATTCCATGCCCAGCAGTCCCTTAATATAGAAGCTGCTAAATCTTGTGTTATCCTGATTGGGTTTCCACAATACTTGAATTGTTTCTTTCTGGTTGCTTGCAATACTTTCTCCTTGACTGGGAACTCTGGAATTTGGCTACAATATTTCTAGGAGTTTTCCTTTGGGGATCTCTTTCAGGAGGTGATCGGTGGATTCTTTCAATTTCTATTTTGCCCTCCGGTTCTAAAATATCAGGGCAGTTTTCCTTGATAATTTCTTGAAAGATGGTGTCTAGGCTCTTTTTTTGATCATGGATTTCAGATAGTCCAATGATTTTTAAATTCTCTCTCTCCTGGATCTATTTTTGAAGTCAATTATTTTTCCAATGAGATATTTCACATTCTTCTCAATTTTTCATTCTTTTGGATTTGTTTTACAGTGTCTTGATTTCTCATAAAGTCACTGGCTTTCAATGGCTTTATTCTAATTTTTAAGGAAGTATTTTCTTCAGTAAGCTTTTGGACTTCCTTTTCCATTTGGCCAACTTTGCTTTTTTAGGGCATTCTTCTCCTCATTGGCTTTTTGGACCTCTCTTGCCATTTGGGTTAGGCTATTTTTTAAGGTGTTATTTTCTTCAGTATTTTTTTGGGTCTCCTTTAGCAAACTGTTGACTTGTTTTTCATGATTTTCTTGCATCACTCTCAGTTTTTTCCTCTGCTTCTCTTATTTGCTTCTCAAAATCCTTTTTGAGCTCTTCCATGGCCTAGAATCAATTTATATTTTTCTTAGAGGCTTTGGATGTAGGAGCTTTGAATTTGTTGTCTTTTTCTGGTTGTATGTTTTGATCTTCTTTCTTACTAAAGTAAGATTTTAAGGTCTGACTCTTTTTGTGCTGTTTGATCATGATCTCAGTCAATTATTTGAGTTATAAACTCTTTGTTAAGGTAAGGGTCTGCTTCCAGTGTAGAGAATGTACTGTCCCAAGCTTCAGGGGTTTTGTGCAGCTGTTTTCAGAGATACTTCTAGGGACCTGTAAATTTTCAGTTCTTCCAAGGTGCTATGATCAAGGGTGAGGTTCCTGGCCTGTGCTCTGCTCTATGAGTGCCCACAAGCACTCTTTTCTGTCTTGGAACTGTGAGGAGGATTTCCTCTCCACCACCAGTACAAGCTCCACCATGCCAGTGCTCCTCCTCACCCCAGGACCACCACCCAGAACTGTGACCCAGATCCAAGCACAGGCAAAGCAAGAGAGTTCTGCACCAACAGAGACAGCCCTGCAATCCCCCTGTGATCAGCCACTCTATTCCCCCTCAGTCTGTGGGTCGAAAGCTCGAGAAACATTTGCCGCCCCAGACCCATGCTTAGGGTCTGAGGACTGGGACCTCAGACACAGACTTTTCCCACTGACCTTCTAACTTGTTTTTGGCATTCATGGGTTGAGAAGTCTGGAAACTGTCACAGTTGCCTGCGATTCAGTCCTCTGAGGGCTGCTCCAGGTTTGCTGAGGCTTGCACACCCAGGCCGAACTGCGATCCTCTCTCAGCCCAGTATGATATACCTTTCTGATCAACCACCCAGGCTGTCTTGGGCTGGAGATTTGTTTCACTCTGTCTTTTTGTGGGTTCTGCTGCTTTAGAATTTGTTTAGAGCTATTTTTATAGGTATTTGGAGGGATTTGGAGAAGAGTTCAAGCAAGTCACTGCTTTTACTCTGCCATCTTGGCTCCACCCCCCTCCAATATATAGGTTTCTAAAAGAAGTCAAATACATTGAATATTTTTATTAAAATATTTTAAAAGTACATATTCGTGAATCCCTTTATAACTATCTGTTGACCCCTTGGTGATCCTTAGAATCCAGGTCAAAGACCAATACTCTGCAGGCAACAAAGAACTACTGGACTTTATTGAGTATGGAGTAAGATATCCAGAATTATTCTTTATGGATTGTAGAGTTCACTAAACCTAATTCCTCAGTTTTCAAGTGAGGGAACTGAGTTGAGGCCCAGAAGAGTGAACTAACATACTTAAATCTAGTTAGTATCAAATCCATGATTTAATCCATATTTTCAATTCAATGTGGGGGGGGGGAATACTATTTGTATAAAAGTAAGATAAACCTATGGGCACATCTTCTTTCTTGTCATTATCAACATGACCATCATCATTATTATCACCGTTATCATAATCAACTTCATTGTCATTTTCATGATTATCAATTGACTAGAGTACGTAGTTTCCAATATAACATTTCCAGTCATAAAGTAACTCTTTAATATATAATATAAATAAACATAGTATATAAATATGTGGAGATCCATATATATACATACATGCATGCATACATATATATGTATACATACACACATGTGTATGTGTATATACACACACATATATATTTATGTACACACACACACACATATACACACACTCTCATCTGTTTGAGTGTATTGCCAGTGAACTCACGGGCCCTATATGTGTAGGTGATGGATAGTGGTGTCTCTTTCACTGTTAAAATTGAATTCCTCTGAAACAAGTATTATCCTGTTCCTCCAGCCATATTTTACTACAGTTCTGTTCCTTCCTCTCTTACAGATTGGAAAATCAATATGGTGGTGAATATCTCCTTACTCACATTCTCAATAGCCAATCCCTCTCCACATTCAGGCTCTCCACACATCTACTCATTTCTGTAACCTCTGTAAAGAAAATGTCAAATTCATGTGATAAAAGAGAATCCCAACGATGAAAAATGATATATGTTTGAAGAAGTGCTGGGAGGGCAAAAAATGAAGCAAAACTATTACCAACTGCCTTTACTTACAGAAGAGACAAATATACCAAGAAGCAGAATTCTGCTTACACCTGAGAGTTCCCGCAATTCATCGACATTGATTTGAAACTTAGAGTTATTCTATTAGTCATGTTATTATTGGAAGGATTAATAAGATAAGTAATGATGCTCATAATGTGTTCCAGTTTTGAAATAATTTACAAAGGTATAAAATAAAGGAGAAAAAGAGGCATTTGTGAAGAAAACTGAGAAAAGGAGGTAAAATAAAATGATTAGTAACAAATGAACTGTCCTGGAGTCTATAGTGATATGGATATTTTTTAGTCCTTGAGGGGAAAGGACTATTTTGACATATGGAAAGTGTGTATCTCAGTGAGGGCATGAATGAAATTCAGAATGGCTAGTGGATCAGTCCTGTTTCATGCACTACCAGGGCTGGGATATAGGCTCTTTTTTTCTTTATTTCTTTCTTACATTCCTAGGGCTGCTTTGTGGCATAATGTTAAGGTGAATAGCTGGCTTTGTTATGACAAAGTTTTCAGGACTTAGAGAGCAGGTTTATATGCATTTTTGAATAATGATATTTGAAAAATGTTTATGATTAGAAGACATCTCCTTCAGCCATTTAAGGATGAACTTTTCAGTTGTTTCATGGTCTGAGTATTGATGTCATTTTCAAAATTACAGCAAGAAGACAAGACACAAAAGATGATTTCACTTTGCCTTTCTCTAAAGCCTGCAAACTGCCCCCCCACAGACACAGACACACACACACACACACACACACACACACACACACACACACACACACACTCATACACCTCTCTCCCAAAGGAGGTATAGAAATATTAACTAGTTGAAGTGCAGTGTTCACTTGGAGTAAGGAAGACCTACCACAGATATTTACTAGCTGTAAGTTATTTAAGGGCAAGTCATTTAACCACTCTCAGTTTTAGTTTCCACATCTATAAAATGGGCTTACTAATTACAACTACCCTACAAGGCTGTTGTGAGAATCGAATGTGTTGACATATATAGAGTGCTTATATAACATTACAGTGCTATGTAAAAGCTAAACATTTTGTTAGTAAAATAAGAAGACCTTTGTAACCTGATATAGACAACAAGCACTGAATTTGGACTCCGAGTACCTCAGTTTGAATACCATTTCTATTGTTCAATAGTTACACAAATTTGGGCAAGTCCATTCTACATCCAGAGGCGTTAGTTTGCTCATTTGTAAAATAAAAGGATAGGACTAGATGGACACCTTTAAGGTGTCTTCCAGTTCTAAATTCCATGACCCTATATTTGACTTTTGCCAGTTGTGTCCCTGGATGAGCCATTTATAATTTCTAAGCATAAATTTCCCAACCTGTAAAATAGTCATAATACACTGTTTTCCCTGCCATGCAGGGTTGCTGTGGTAAAAATGCTTTGTCAGTATTGTAAGGAGCTTTATCAGTGTTGTTGTTGTTGTTGATTTGTTTTGTTTTGTTTTGTTTTTGCTATATCATCATTATCATCATCCTTATAATTATTACTGTTTTTCTCCAATCAATTGCACCCAGTTGGAATTACTCAAGTTGTACACAGGAACTAGAATTTACACTAGAAATTTCTACATATTCTGTTACCATATATTAATATATACATCTGTGTGCATATACAGAATATTTGTGTATATTCAGAATGTGTATATGTTTATGTACATGCATATGTTCATACATGTGTGTATATGGAATATTTTTCTGATGCCATGACAGGCTTGTATCCAATTGCAGCCAGTAAGAAACATTTTATATTTTTTTAAAAAAAGTGAATCTGAGAGGTTCTTCAGGTGTCAGTGAGCAAAACTGCAATATGGTAAAAAAAAAAAAAAGTCTTGTCTAACACTTCAGCAAATGCTCCAATAAAGCACTCTACTTTATGTGAATTATGTCAATGATATATAATAGTGAAGAACTATATTTTTATTTTGAAGCCATTGCATTTCCCCTGGTTTTTCATTCTGCATTGACTTTCCACACAACAGTGTTACCCTTATTTGGAAAATCACATAAAAATGTAAAGAGTGACTCTGGTATTTTCTCCGGACTCACCAAGCAGAAGAGGCATCAAACAAAATAGTTTCACAATGATTATTTTGGAGATCACTGGTCCATGAGAGGCAGAATACAGAGCTGGAAAATGACTTGGTCCTGCAGCTAAAGCAACTGCTTATATCACATAACCATGCTGGTGGAAGCCCAGTTTTTCACAGGATACACACAGTGAGAGCAAAAGCTGGAATGGGGATTCCTTTCCTAAGCCTGACCACCAGGTCTCAAGCACAAAGGCTGTATATGGATTCAGTCTCCTTAAACCTTTACAAATTGTCCCCACCTGAAAAGAGGCTTATACAGAGGCTCCCCATGATACAGAACATGGCAGCCCATCTATTAAAAAGTGCAAGTTATAGACAGTGACAAGTCTGCCCGCTCACACACTGGCTGCCAGGTCTACTTTTGATCCATTTCAAAGTCTGATCTTCCTCTTTAATGCCCTACAAATCAAAAGAACCCTACCTTTCATTTCCTAACTGTTTCTCCTCTCTTGAACATTTCACTGCACTGTGTCTATCTTATAGAAAATTTAAAAAAAAATGCTAGTGAAATGGGGACAAAAAAGAAATTGTCTTTCTTTGCATAATATGTATGTACATACAAATAATAATGGAAACTTTAAGGAAAAAGCTTGAACTACGTATTTTGGCCCTGACATAGAAAAATTCCTCTCTCCATGCCCTGCATTATGGTGGGGGAGAGGGAGGGGGAAGGAAAGATGGCTTTTTAGGGTTTGAAGTTGGAAAGAAGACCAAATAAAGAAGGAAGAGAAACAAGTATAGAGAGCAGGGGATAAAGAACTATGTCCTAAGCTTTTATTTCAGTCAGAGAAACTTATAAAAAGTGCCTATTGCAAAAGACTTTTCAAGTCAGCAAAAATACATACCCAATTCTCTTAAATAAATATATTACTCTGTGATGACTCTAATTTTAGGGGCAATCCTCAAACATGTGAATAATGAACTTTAACTGTAAAATGTCATGCCAAATATTATTTTAAACCGATTGATTCCTTCTCTGTTTTGATATAGATATGTTTAAATGATACAGCTACAAATATAGATAGGTATTTTACTGGACAATTCATCATGTTAGATCAGTTGATATTTAATGTTTAAAACATGTAATCATATCCTATAAAATGCTAAATATTTGTATCTTTATTTCTAAATTTCATAAGTTTCTAGTGTTTTGATTCCCTTACTCCACAGCTCATACTCCATTTTTGTAACCTCCCATTGTCCCCTCCATTTCTCTGATTAAGTGACTTTTTGTCACAAAACTCATTAAACTTTCTACTAAGTCATGCATGTCTTTTTTTTTTTTTAATCTGTATTGGTAGGAGGAAGCAACCATGTTGACAGTCATCTCTTAACGATGTTCTTTTTGCCATGGCTAATGCTTCCACCTGTACTCTTGATCCCACTTTCTCCCATCCCCTTCAGGAACATGGCCTACTGATCATTTTTTACTATTTTTTTCTCATGTTTTTACCTACTGACTCCTAAAATATGTCCAAGACTCATCCATCATAAAAAAAAATGATATTATTAGGCCTTTCAATTATCCAAGGCTGACATCCTAAATATCTTCTCCCTTCTGTAGCCAAATTTGTGTAAAAGGCTATCTATGTACTTTGCTTTTATTTCTTAATCATCCACTCACTTCTCAGATCCTTACAATTTGGACTCTAAACTAACCACTAGAGAGAGATTGTTCTCTCTAAAACTGGATCAGTTTCTTAACTACTAGATTCAATGGTATTTTTTTAGTTTTTATTGTAGTTGACCTTTCTGTCCCTTTAACATTTTCTACCATCCCCTTTTCTTGATCATTGTTTTCTTCTTTGATTTCCATGATACTTTCCTATAATTTCTTTTCTCTCGTCCAATCATTCTTTCTCAGTATTCTGTGCTGAACCATCTTTCTTCTCCCACTCACAAAAATATCTAACACATACCCTCTTCTCTTTTCTCTCTATATACTTTCCGTTGATAAATTTATCAGCTAACCTTAGTTTAATTACAATTTCTATGCAGATGACTCTGAAATCTTTATGTCTGGTACTAATCTCTCTGGTAAATTCCAGTTCTTAATGACTAAGCATCTTTTGGATGTTCCATTGACATATCAATTCCAAACTATCAAAATAATCATTAAATCTCCACCACAGCACACCTACCCTTCCTCATTTCAGTAGACAGCATCCCAATCTTTCTAGCCACTTAGGTTCACAACCTTGGAATCATCCTTGACTTCTCTCTTGCTATCAACTTCTTAATCTAATTGATTACCATGCCTTGTCAATTCTATCATCACAACATTTCCTAACCTGATCCCTTCTTTCTACTCAGAAACTCTCTTATCTTGTTCTGAATTAGTCACTTTTCCCTTGAACTATTATTATAGCTTCTTAGATGGCCTAATTGCTGCCAGCATTTCTGCTCTACAAATAATTTTCCTTTTAATTCCCAAAATAATATTCACATTTATCTAATCACATCACCTCATAGTTAAAAGTCTTTAATGGTTTCATATTTCTACAGAATAAAATAAAAAATCCCAAGCATTGCATTTAGTGGCCTTTACAATATGGCTCTCACCTACTTTACAGTCTTATTTCATATTTTCATATGATACTGGCCTCTACTAAATTAATTTGAGAGGCAGCATGGCAAGGCATATGAGTGCTAGAAATTAGGACAACCTATATTCAAAGCACTCTTCAGACACTAGGTGTGGGGCCCAGGGAAATTTCTTAACCTTTCTGTGACTCATTTCCTTCATCAATAAAATAAGGGAGAGAGAGTAGATTTGAATTTCTCCAACATCCCTTCTAGTTTTAAATAAATAATCTTATGATTATTTCCTTTCATGTAGTCTCTATTTTGGTCAAGCTGGTCCACTAGTTATTCCCTGTAAAAGATATTTTATTTCTAGCCTCCACACCTTTGTCAAAGTGGTTACCTCATATCTGACTCCCTCCTCATCTATGCTTCACTGAATCCCTAGCTTCCTTCAAAGCCACCTCTTAGATGATGTATCCTCTTATCCTCTCAGATGCTGTTATTCTTTTGCTCATGAAATTATTTTGGATTAGTTGGTATGTACTTTTCATTTACTTATTTATATACATAGTATATCCCAAGTCCCATTAAAATTTAAGTTCCTTGAAGGCAGTCACTATTTTATTTTTCATTTTGTATCCCCTGAATCTATCACAGTGCCTTTTGCATAGTGGGTACTTAGTTTTTCTTAACATGAAATACATAATTTAGTTCATGGAACCAAAGTGCTGATTAGCTTGTCTTCCCAAAAATGTGTATAATGAGACCTGACAATAAAATAATGCTTTACATGCATTGTCTCATTTCATCCTGACAATGATAATGTGAGGAATGTAATACAAGTATTATTCCCATTTTTCTTTTTTAATATTAATTTATTTTTAGTTTTCAACATTTACTTCCACAAGCTTTTGAGTTTTAAATTTTCTCTCCCTTCCTCTCCACCTCCCTCTCCAAGATGAAGTGCAATCTGATGTAAACTCTACATATACATTCCTATTAAACATATTTTCACATTAGTCATGTTGCAAAGAAAAATTAGAAACAATAGGAGGAATCGACAGAAGAGAAAAAAGAGCAAATAGTATGCTTCAATCTGCATTCAAACTCCATAGATCTTTCTCTGGATATGGTTAGCATTTTCTATTCCAATTTTTCATATGAGGAAATTGAGGCTCAGGAAAGCTAAATGATTTGCTCAGGGTTATATACTTAGTGTCAGAAGCTGAGTTTGAAGTTTTTTTTTTCCCCTTCTGATCCAGCATATGATAATTATATCACATTAACTATTCAATTTAACTATGGTGAGCAAAATTTTATTCTAAAGCTGAAGAATTACATGGTCTTGAATATGTATAAATCTTGTGATAGTTATTTGTATGTGTCCTCATTACTTTGCAAGATGGTAAGTTCCTGAGTTCATGCATGCATCACACATCACTTGTGTTTAGCTTACTTTTTGAATTATTGCACTGAACTAATGAACACAGGATGAGGCTCATAGTAGATGCTTAATAAACACTTCTTGACTCACCTACTAATTGAAAAAGAGAGAACAAAAAAGTGATTAATAGCTCTGGAAATGTACATTTGAGTGAATTCTTTGAGCCTTTAGACTTGCCTTTATTTTGACTTCTATTATGACTATGAATCTCATTTGTAGAAGAAAAAAACAACAGAGCTGTAATTACATAGCAATAACTATATTTCATTCTGCACTAAGTGTAGAAATATTCATTTCTTAAATCACCAATGCAACTTTCTCATGGCCTTTCATAAAACAGGTACATGTCCTTAAATTTGCATAAAAATGGGCCAAGAGCCTGGGCTTTTATTGTGTTTCTCTAGTTAGTCATCCTAGCTGTGAATTTCATTGGTATTATCATAAAGATTATAAGCTATATTGATGGCCAAGTTTCTTTTTATCAGTATAAAATAAATAAGACAAGGTAGAATATTATTTATTGCCTTTTTTTTTGTTTGTTTAAATCTTCTTTGTATTCTAGGCATATAGGAAGAAGATTTAATCCTTCCACCAGATAATATTGAAGGTTCAATTTTACCAAAGGCTACATCTATGCTCACTGTAAGAGAGAAGGCAAGTTTTCAGGAAATCTTTTAACCAGAAGAAAATGTGGATTGTCAAGCACATGGGTATTAAGGGGTGGCCATTTATACTTAGAATAGAGGTCAAAAGATTATAACTTTAGAGTTAGAAAGGACTTCAAAAACTATCTAGTACAAATCAATTAATTGACAGGTGAGGAAACTGAGGACCACAAAGGTTAAATGGCTTATCAAAGGTCACATAGGTAATACACAACAGAAATAGGATTTGAACCCAGGTCTTTTAACTCCAGAACCTTTTACTTCAGGTTCTTTCGATAGTACCACACACACATATAAATAATTACCACTTCTTGTAGTGAATGTTGAGTTGGCATCTTCATTTTGCCAAGTTGTGGGAGAATGTTGGGGAAAACTAAAGATGTTGGAGGGAATGTAAGAAAACTAGAGTTTTTCTGATTCTTTTGGGAAAGGCTTCGTTGATGGAGACCATGATGATTGGCAAGTTTGGAGTCAGGGGAGCTAAAAAAAGGGACTTATCAGAATTGGTACTTGGCATACTAGGCTTACCTCATACTACTCTTATCCACCCCCCACACCTTCAACAAAAGACTGAACTACTTTCTATTATGTAAATATGTTCTACATTCTCTGACCTATTATATTTTCTTTGCTCACACCAAAATACTAGCCTGGAAGTCAGGAAGACCTAGATTTAACTAATGCTTCTGACACTTAATAGCTGTGTTGCCATAAGCAAGTCACTTACTTTCTCTCAACCTTGGTTTCCTCATCAGTAAAGGAGGAATAATAATAGCCCCTAACATGCAATTTTGTTGTGTGGATCAAATAAGATAATTCACTCAAGACTCTTTCCAAACCTTAAAGTCTTATAAAAATGTGTTGTAGTGGTGGTGGTAGATGGTGGTAGCTGTTTTTAGAGTACTCTCCTAACCATTCCTTTTGGGCTAATTCAAATGCCACATTATCCTTGAAACCTCCTCTCTCTAGGAATGGTCTTGTCCTGCTCAGAGATAATGTTGTATTTTGTTTTATGCTTCAAATTATCATTATCTGTATATATTTCATATTTCCCTACCAGACTATATGTTCCATGAAAATCAAAGAATGTTTATTATGTGGAGTTCTATCTTCCCCAAAGTGCAGAATAATACCTTGTTAACAATAAATAAATATAAATTTTAAATTTATTTCAATTAATTAATGATATAGCAAGGTTGTATCCATCCTGGTGGAGTCTGCATATGTCTAAGTGGCACAAAATAATGTTAGTTAGGCCCTCTTTGTGTGGCAATAAAGTTATGCCCTGTCTCTCTTTCCCTCCTTTCTTTTTTCCTTTTTTATTCCCTCTTTCCTTTCTTTATTCCCTCCTTTTTTCCTTTCTTCCTGCTTGACTTCCTGCCACATACATAGAGCACAGGCAATGGTGTTTACTGATAAAGAGAAAGGATTACCATTGATCCTGCCCCCCTCCCAAAATAAAAATAAAAACAAAAACAAACATTCCCAGGAACAACCAAGTCCTGTATTATACAAATCTATCCTTCTTTCCTTGCAAGAAATATCTATATAACTCCCACCTCTCACAAACAATTGTGCTTCTCAAGGGGGAAAACATAAGGCACAGATAAGATATTATCCCTGCTCACATGAAATTTATGGGCTGGTGTGTATGTTTGTGGAGTGAGGGGGTAGAGTGGATAAAACTGAAATGATGATAATGATTGCTATGAAACAAAGTAATGATGATAAAATTACAAAAGGTGTCACATATAAATGATACCTTAGAAGTCCTTTAGTTCACTAGGAGAAATTAACACCTGCAGAAGTTAAATGGGTCTAAGTTCATACAGATGGTTAGTGGGACAGTGAAGACTCAAACTTTTTTGGCAGCCTGATCAGAGCCATAACTATGTTGGAGTAACAAAAGCTTTTCCTAAGGTCAAGATATTTATAAGACTCACCACCATCAAAAGTCATGTTTCTTCCCCTGTCTGCCATTCACTGATGTCAGCAACGAAGACAGTCTAGTTCCAGGGGTACTTCTTCCCACTTTAGCATCTTAGAAACCTCCTGGTGTCCCAGGGTATGATATCTCCCTCTGGAGGCTGGAGCTCAGTTGTTTCTCCTTCCTCAGTCCTTGTTCCTTCTGCTTGCCCCAGGTTAAAAAAAAACAAAAAACATTGTTAGTTAAGGCATAGAGGCTTGGAAGCTTTCTTACACACTACAGAATCACAAATATGAGGGTATATAGGCTTATTAGAGAGTTTGAAAATAAACTGAAAGAAAAATGCCAAAGTAAAAGACAATTTCAATTAGGATAACTTTAGAGCTTCCATGATGTCATTCTTAATAGAATATATTTTAGTATATCATATCATATGTGAGCTAGTATTTATCTCCATCATCCACCCATCTATCTATCTATCTATCATTGTGGCATATATATATATATACCATTATGCTTTTAGCTAGAATACCCAATAAATGTTTTTACAGTTTTGTGTGTGATTTATCCTACAAAACATTGTCATTGTCACCTACCATTCACAGGCACATGATAGTGCCTCCAACTGTCAGACTCCTTGCTGTTTACTATTCTGATCACCTGGGCAGGGTCTTCTAGGGAGGTTGCCTAATTAGAAGCAGTGACTGGCTTCCTGGGATGCAAGAGGCTGCTAGCTGCCAAAAGCAGGTCTAGACAAGGTCAGAGTGCTTCTCACAGAAGAGAATGAACCTTCTGTGTGAGCACAGAACTTAGAAAGGCAAAGTTATTGAAGTCCTTGGCAACTATAGGTGACATCTGAAGGTTATGGAAGGCTCAGAGATTACAGATGGTGTGCTTTGACACTTCATTTTAAAAGGGATTAGTGAAGGCTGTGGGAACCTATGAAGAAAACAGTGAGTCCTACCCCACTGTGAAGGTGACTTGAGATTGATGGTGAGAAGTAAGAAGAATTCAAAAGGAACTCATAGGCTCATGAGATTTAGCAGTGGAAGGGAATTCTAGTCCAGTCCCAATTATGTCACAAGAGGAAACTGAGGATTTGTCAACTTAAGTAGCTTTCCCCAAAGGTATACTTTTCTCTGGACTCAGTCTCAATTCTGAAATCCCCCCATGCACCCCACCCCTCACCACATACACACACAATAACATGCAGCCTTTAGTCTCTTTCAACAGCTTAAAGAGTGATACCTTTAGGTAGTTAGGTTTTAATAAGCTAATTAAGTGAATTCTCTTCAAGAGACAACACTTCCTCATCATATCATTCAGAACTCATTCAATGAATATTTATTTAGTATAGGTAGTTAGAGGTTGGGCACTGTAATAGGAAGCTCACAGATTGGGGTTCCAGAAAGGTTTTATCACTTACTAGATGTATAACCTTTGGAAAAGATTTGATATCTCTTATTTTCAGTAAACTCAATTTAAAATTTGGTTGATATCACCCTTATGTTAATCCCAGTTTGATTATGAGGATAAAATGAGATAATGATTGGGACAGAGGTGCCCTGAAACTTGTAGACAGTGAGCAGAATGGGAGATATTTATTATTCTTCCATGAAAATCCTTCTCTGATATACCCTTCACCCTTCCTTCTCAGTCATGTGAAAGTGATCTTAGAGAGCAACTGCACACAGAAATTTGATCTCAAAATCCTGTAATAGAAGACTTTGCACTGAATGGCAGTAGGAGGGAATACTATGACTAGAAGCGTGGCAGCAACAAGGGAGAGACTGGAGTGAAGAGGAAGCTATGGGTCAAAGTGAGATTTACAGAAATGAGAGCCAGTAGCCATAGAAGTATTCCTGAACAGATAGAGGAGTCCTGGGACCAGGCTGGGGAGCAGAGGAAGAAGAAGAGGTCCAGGACAAAGTACAGAAGAGCTGATATCAGACAGCAGTTAAACCAGAGGAAATAACAAGGAACAGAGCCACCACGTGAAGTAGCAAACTGCAAAATTGACCTTTACTGATAACTTCCCCCTCACAAGACAATGAAGGCATCTGCCATTTTGGTGAAGACTTAGGCATGCATTATTTTCTGTTATTTCTAGGAAAATGCCCGAGTTTTGTCATAATGAGTAAAGCTTTTATGTTCCTACTAGAAAGAATGGGTGAAGGAATGTAACAAAGAAAAGTTGTACATATAGGGGGGGAAAATCAGTTCATATAAAATTGTGTCTATGTCTCTAGAGTACAGGTTATGTGTCAATAATGCATAAAGCCCCCTTCAGAGATTAATTGCTCAAATACCACCACTACAGACATGTGGGTTCCCCAGAAGAATGGCTGTTAACAACTCCCAGAGTTCTAGCAGTAATCTGTGGATAGTTATTCTCATAAATGCTACATGACCATCTCGCACTAGTATTCTGCCCATTTATCTGCCAGTAGACTTAGTTCTTTAGCAAAGGTATTTACCCAAATAGTACAACAAGGACAATAGTTGCAAAACATTTTTCCAAATATCAGGCTCACATTCTCCGACAAACACATCCAGAGTACAGAAAGCAGGAAGAGGGGCAACAAATTAAAGTACAACGATAATGAAGCTAGCATCTAACGAGCACACATGGGCAAAGAAATACACAACTCTGGTGAGGGCATTAATGTCTTTTTTTTCTCTCCAGAAAGTTTTCTCAAAGTTCATCATGATTTCACTGTTTAGCTGGGCTGGCTCTGTGCAGGATTGGCTCTTTATAGGGCACAGTGCACCAATAAGTCAAATGGTCTGATTCCTCCTCAGATTTCTCAGCTGAAGGTATCTATCTGCTGCTAGACTAGGCTAAACAATTCACTCCATGGCTGTGCAAAGTCATAATATTTAAGCAAGATGAAAGTTCTGCTCAAGGAGAACAGTCTCTTCTGGACCCATTGAGCTATTGCTCTCTGTAGATTGCTCTTGGATGGACAATTGCAGTCTTTTGCCCACCTTCAGCCACTAGCTGGGCTCCCTGTGGCAAGGCTGGAGGAATGGCACTGTGTTCTCTTCAGCTGGAGTGTTACTGAGCTCTTGTAGCTAAGGTTAACATTTTGACACATTCTTCCTCACTCAAAAGAACTTTTGCTTCTTAACCTGCTCCATGTTTTCTTAGAGTTATTAATTTCTGTTTAGGTGGCATTGTGAATAGGCTGCTGGGCCTGGGGTTGGAAAGATGTGAGTTCAAATCTGGTCTCAGAAATTTCCTAGCTGTGTGACCCTGGGCAAGCCACTTCATCTCTGTTTACCTCAATTTCCTTATCTGTAAAATGGGATAATAATAGCATCTACATTTTCCCCCTTTCATAACATACTTTTAATTTTTTTTATTTTACTTTTCATTAATTTATTTTGATTTATCAGCAATTACCTCCATAAGCTTTTGAGTTTTAAATTTTTCTCCCCCCCTTTCCCTCACTCCCTCCCTCCACAGGATGATGTGCAATCTGATATAGACTATACATATACATTTCTATTAAACATATTTTCACATTACTGATGTTGTAAGTAGGAATTAGAACCAATAGAAGGAACCACCAGAAAGAGGAAGCAAAACTCAACAGAATACAAAACAAAGAGCAAATAGTATGCTCTGATCTGCATTCAAACTCCATAGTTCTTTCTTTGGATATGGATAGCATTTTCCATCATGAGGCCTTTGGAGATGTCTTAGATCCTTGTATTGCTGAGAAGGGTTAAGTCTATCAATATTAGTCATTGCACAACATAGCTGTTACTGTGTACAATGTTCTCCTAGCTCTGCTCACTTCACTCAGCATCAGACCATACAAGTCTTTCCAGGTTTTTCTGGTCTGCCTGTTCATCATTTCTTATAACACGATAGTATTCCACTACATTCATATACAACAACTTGCTCAGCCATTCCCCAATTGATGGGCATCCTCTCAATTTCCAATTCTTTGCCACCACAAAAAGAGCCACTATAAGTATTTTTGTACATGTGGGTCCTTTTCCCATTTGTAAGATCTCTCTGGGAAACAGCCCTAGAAGTGCTATTGCTAGGTCAAAGGGTATGCACATATAGCCCTTTGGGCATAGTTCCAAATTGCTCTTCAAAATGGTTGGAATATAGCATCTAGATTTTAGGGTTATTATGAGGACAAAATGAGATGATAATTTCAAAGCATTTTATCACAGTGCCTGGGACATAGTAAGCACAATATGAGTTAGCTATTATCTTTATTTTTATTAGTTATTTTCAACTCCCATATTCCTTTAGGTATCTTATGGAGGTGAATGACTGGGATGGGGGATAGGAATGGAGTCTATACTCTGGATGTACTTCATTGTCTTATAGGCCTCTTTATACACAATTGAGGTACTCATTCCTTCTATCCGTTTTAGGGAACCCACCTCTTCACTTGTCCCTCCTTCTTTCCTCATACTCAATGTCTATTTTTCATCTGAAGGCTCTCCCCTTTGCCTTTTAATATATCTTTGTTGTTTAGCCTCTGAAAATCTTGAGCTATTATTTAAGGCTCACTGGAACCCCATCTCCCCCCCCCCCAAAACACATGCACATACACACACACACACACACATACACACACACACCATAGAAGTATATCATCCTCTCAGAAACTCAGGTTCCAGAGCTTGGAATTAGCCCTCTGCCTTTCTTTTCACATCTTATCCATCATCAAGACATACTAACTCTTGTATCATTATACATTACTACTTGATTCTTTCATCTAAACTCTCATACTCATCAAAACGTCAAGGCTAAATCTAAATCTCACCTCTTTCACCAAATCTCTCTCTTGCCTCCCTGAGGTCTTGCTCAGACCCCAATGACAACTACTACCTCTAAACTCTAACAGCACCTGTAGTCTGTACCACACTTTTGGCACCTAACATCTACGGTCCTGAGTGTTGTTCAGTTATTTGTGCTTCAGTTGCCCACTTCCCTGGCTTCCTAATGTAAATAATATGTATTTCAATGTTCCATTACAGTTTATATCTGAGATATACTCATGGATGCATTGGTGTTTTCATCTAACTAAATTAATGTTATACATATATATATATATATACACATATATATATACATATATCTATGTGTGTGTTGTATACATACACATATGCATGTATATATACATATATATCTGGCTGTCTATCTATCTATCCATACATTTTGTGATACCAATGGTATCAATGTCAATGGTAGAATGTAAGCTCTCTGAGAGTAGGGATTGTTTCACTTATTGTATTTGTATCCCTAGAACCTAGCACAGAGCCTGGCCCATATTAGGCACTTAAATGCTTGCTGATTGATTGATACGGTAAACTGTCCAAGGACAGGGGCTATGCCGTATAGTTTCCTGTATCTCTAAGACTTGGCAAATTACACAATAGGTACTTGGTAAATATTGTAAATGACAATAATGAGTTCATTATTTTTATCAATGTTAAAATGAATTATATGGGAAACACTGTAACTTGTATTTTATAACTTGGGAAAAGTGACAAAAAGAAATCAACTGATTTACTTAAGATTATATATAAAGCTGCTTGATTCCCAGTTAAGATCTTTATCAATTTTTTTTTTACAATTCTTATATTTGAAAGTTTTTGCTTATAATTCATTAATTGATATCTTAGGATGAACATCTAACATAATGATCTGCTATGTAAAGAACTTTTACAAAGGTATAAATATACACAAACATGTATACACACATATGTGCATGTGATGAAACAGATTTCATAATCCATAGAAAATTAAGTGTCATTACTGGATTGGTAGTGCCTACCTTAAACCAATTATGTGTGCTGTTCAAGTTATGATATAACTGTGTTGATACTTCTGTTTGTTTCTCTTTGCCTTATCTAAATCCCTCTTCTTAATGTCAGGCAACCATTGTAAGCATCCATAAATTCCAGCTGGAGTTGTAAAGTTACCAGTCTGTTTCTAGATGTTATGCTTGTGTATTAAATTGGAAAGACCTCTCTAGCATATTTATAACTCACTCACTTGTCCCTCCTTCTTTCCTCACACTCAAATATTCATATATGTTCATATAGTTTCTATTTCTATTTGTCCCACAATGAATAAGCTTGTAAAGTCAAGAGAGTACAGACACACAAATAAACACAGAGAGAAAAATGTGGAAAAGAGACAGTTTAGCTTTCTCAAATTATTATCCACATACTTCTATTAACTTCAGCCACTCAGTACCAAGGGATTTGAATGTGGAATGCATGAGCAGAAATAAGTCAAACTATTTTTGGAAAGAATAATTCTGTTAACTCCCAAAGAATTCAAACATTGACATTAATAGCGAAAATTTTCAACAGAAGATCAATAAGTACCCATTGTAGTGTACCAGTTATTGGGATTTGGCCCACCTGAGGGAGCACATTGACCAAAGCAGGGAGAAGTTCTTGATGAATGCTAGTGTATGTAGGAGGAAAGTAATTATAAGATCTAGAGAGAGAGAAAAAAAAGTCAGATCAATTTCAGGCATTAACATCATTGTGATTCTTTTGGGAAGCAAATGTCATATAGTGAGATGTATTATCAGAAGGCAAATTAAAAAAACAGAGGTGTATTATAGAATCACACATGCCCTTTTGTAAGCATTTATTTCCTAGTTAAAATATTTTTTCCATCCACCCTTTCATTCATCTAGCACACATTTATTAATCAATTAATATACATTTATTATAGTGTCTATAATATGCTAAACACTATGCTAAAAATTGTGCATTCATACACAAAAGTGCAACATCAATTGCATCAATGTAATCTCCCCAAGGAAATTATATTCTACTGTCAAAAAAAGCAAATGATGTCTGTTTTTTTTCAATATTGAAGTCATTATTACATTATTGGTACTTCTTCCTCTCTATTTTTTCCCAGTTGATATCTCATTTGTGACTCACAACAATCCTGGTAGGGTGATACTCCAGGTATCCTTATTTTATAGATGTCAAAATTGAGGCAGATTTAATTATTTGTGGAAGAATCATGTTCCAGTTACCCTCTCAGGCCACCTATATATATATATATATATATATATATATATATATAAATGCCTTAATACCTAAGGGAGTCCAGTCAAAATCTTTGTGGAAAATAATAATCAACCTGAAATCATACTTAAATGATGAACATATTTCAATCCTGTCATATCCTCCCCATTCCACTGATTCTGAACTCCTGATTACTATTGTTCAAACCTAATTCTCTACCGCTCCTGACCTCTTATTTTTTTTTCTCCCCAACTCTTCTTACTCTCAGAGTAAGGGACTAAACATAAACATTGATACTCCTTTAAATAACTTAACCTCACAAGTCATCAATTTATTCATTTCCCATGACCTACCCTTCCACCTCACCTCAGCTTGATACAGCAATGGTTACACCTTTGATCTTGCCATCTATCACAGGTGTTCCACTTACATATTCATGAACTCTGAAACTTTTTATTTAAATATCTTTATTTGTTGTCATTCCACCCTTTCTCTGCCTTGATACTTTAAACATTTATCATCATTCTCACTCCAACTTTCAGTTCTTTCCCAGGCCTTTCTCATTTTGACCCTTTAGTAGACCAGTTCAATTTGTCCTTGTCTTTCAAGTCCCTTGCCCCCTTATCCTGTTGAACATCTTGCCTTGCCAAACCTCAACCTCAGTTTACTTCTGTCAGGCCCTGCCTTCACACCTGCTCACATGAAGCTGAATGAAGCCAGACAAAAGTATGAAGTCATGATGATCAGGTGCACTACAAATTAATGTCACATAATCAAAATTATGACTTGACTGCTGAAAGGCAAACCTTTTATGCTACTCTATTCACTACTCCTTTTTCTCTACTCTATTCACTCTCCTATTTATGACAGTGGCATTTCCAAACATTTCCCATAGCTTCCTCCTTTCCACACTACCTCAGCTGAGAATCTTATCCTATATATTTCACTGAAAAAAAAAAATGAAGCCATTCACTAAGAGTTACATTTTCTGCTCCTCTATTCATTCTCACATTACTCAGATTCCTTCAGCTCCCATGTCCTCTCCTGTCTCATAGGAAAAGGTGGCCCTACTAGTTGCCAAAGCAAACCACTCTCTGTGCCCAAGTGACCCCATTATATCCCAATTCCAGCAAATTGTCCCCTGTATCATCCCAGTCTCTCACTTATGACTGCTTCTCTACTTATTGTAAACACACCTACAACTGGCAACACCTCCATCTTCAAAAATCTCTCGCTTGAATCATTCAGCTACACTAAAAATAAACACATATTTCTCCCCCTCTTTTTTTAAGCTCAACTCCTAGAGAAGACTGCCTATAATTGGTGCATCCTCATGTTTCCTCTTACTCACTTATAACTCTCTGCACACTGGCTATTGATCTAATGATTCAACTTAAATTGCACTCTCCAAAGTTATCAATGAACTCTGCCAAATTTAATGGCTTTTATCACTCCTCATCTTGACCTCTCTGCAGACTGTGACACTGCTGATCATCCTCTTCTCTTTGATACTTTCTTCTCTCTAGGATTTTACAAAGCTATTCTCTCCTAGTTTTCCTCCTACCTGCCTGATTGCTTCTTCTTAGTCTCCTTTGCTGGTTTAAAATGTAATATTATCTATATTTTGTTGAATTTTTGTTTATTTTGTTAAATATTTCCCAATTATGTTTTAATCTGACTCTACTGGACTCACAAGTGCTCTAGGTCTAATGTTGCCCCGGCTGGTGTTTAACTCTGCTCTAAGTCATGTTATCTCCCAGGAAAACATTTTAACGGTTATCCCATTTTGCAGATGAGGAAACTGAATACCAGGGAAGTTGTGACTTGCTCTTGATCATATCACTAGTAAGTGAAAGATCCAGGTCTGATCCTTGGCCTTTTGATTCTAAGAATAGAACTCATTTCACTATCCTAAAATGTAATTAGGAGTCAATGAGAACAAGGAACTGACTTAGGATCAAAGGGAGCAATAAAGCAGAACTACCTGTATGGTACCTCACCTAGGAGATCCTAGCAGGGTGTTAGCAACAAGGGATGAATATAACTTGGTGAGTACCCAGTAGGAGCTTTCCCCATGACTAATGCAACTTACCATAACTAATTGAAATGCCAGACACTTCAAGCATCCGGATGAGTTTAAACAGAATTTTCAGACTTTCCTCTAGGTGTGATAGCACACAAAAGAGCTTTCGATGGCTTAAGGTCAAGCATCTGGCCTAGTTCTATGCATTACATAGTAATTCAAATACAGTTTGTCTGACTGAACTATTTTTGAGTTTTCAAAAATCATGCAAATCTGTGGAAGAATTTCAGACATCAATGCAGGTGCTATGATTTTTATCCTTTTATATATTAAAAGAGTAATAAAAGCAGCTTGAACTGCTCTGACTATAATTTTTTTCTTTGTTGCCATAGAAACTCTAGAGGTATAGTTAGCCCCTTGATTAGCATCAGGGTATAATTATTTTGTCAGAACTTCTTAGGAATTATACATTATTTGCATTAAAATTTCTTCTATTTGCATACAGCTTTCCTTTTATAAGAACATGATACCTTAAATGTTTATCTACATCCATATACCCAGAAAGGTAGTTAATTAGTAAATTACCACTTATAAGATACCAGAGAGCAGTTGTTTACCTAAGGTAAGTGGACATTTAGTCCTATAGATAAGGAGGAAAAGATAATTTATTCATCTAAAAGGATATCTTTCTTCATCTCAAGTTACATCAGGTAAAGCCACCACTTGAAAGGAAAACAATATCAATTAACTTCAAGAGAGTGGAGAAAGGGGTTACAGTGCTTTTGGTTGAAGGTAGGAAACCAGTCAAGGGCCAGGTAGATCTGGTCTTATTCTTGAGTTAACTTGCCTGACAATACAATAAAAATTATCTGAGGTTGAAAAGAATCCCTCAATACCAGATCCACAAAACACCTTTTTCAGTTTTGCTTAGTGAAATCCTCAAGATGATTTAAAAAGGACCCAGGCTAGTGCCCTAGGCATATGATAGAAATAAAAGGAATTTGGAAACAGAATAGTTTAAACAGGAGATCTGGAACAAATGTGTGGGGGGGGGGGGGGGGGGGGGACTGGTTTATTCTAAACCAGAAGGATTGTACTTTTCTTTTTTTATTTTATTTATTTATTTATTTTTGTGAGCTGGTTGACTAGGTGTGGATGCAATAGCCTGGGTTTATTGATAAAAGTTATGCTTCTCCCTGGATAGGAGGACAAGCATCACAGCTGTCATCCAGCAGATGGCAACAGTAAGAGATAATGCACATATACTGCAGAAAAATGTCTCTTAGAGAGTAGTTCACCTGGCAAGTAACCTCACCAGAGGCCATGCATTGCTCTGAAGCATAATAAGAAGCTTGAGTTACTCCTGTCATTTGAGTTCTTGGCCACAAGTTTTGTCTACATTTTGTCCTTTTTCACGTATTTTCGAAACCTGGCCACATGTGTTCTTTACACAAGAATGTTTGATCTCATGTGGTCCTTTCCTCACTAGTGCTGTGTTAACTTTTGGTAGAGTTTGAAGCTTTAAGTATGGAAGATCTTTTTAGTTACTTATCTTACTGTGCTATTTGACTCAATGTATTTTGCTATAATTAACGTGTGGTTGCTCTAGTTAAAATAGACATATCAGTGAAGGCTCAAAAACCATGTATTTGAGCAGATGCTAACTCACAATGTGTTCTAAATCAAAGGTGACTTTCTGGAGAACAAAGAATCATGGTAACCTGAATACTACATATGAATGTTAGAATGTTAGAACAAGATGAAACTAAAGTCTGTCCTCATGTGCTGCTTTCTGTATGCTTACAATAGAGACAATATTTCTTTGTATTTTTCACTTTTTCACCTTCTGAGCTCTCAACATACATTCTCCTTCACTAATAATTAAACAAACAAAAACCTATTCTCTCTCTCTCTTCCTCCCTGTCTCTCCCTTTCTTCCTCTCTCTCTCTCTCTCTCATACATGTGCAAACACAAACACAAGCAAAATATTGCCTAAATTACACACACACATACACGCACACAGAATTTAGGTAATAATTTTAATTATATAGAAAAATTCATTGTTACTTAAAAATGCAATTTTCCATAGTAGATTTATAGGGAGTTATTTTAGGCTCTTTCCCAATTCAAAAAGACTATTTTCAAAATGGCTGAATGTTGTTAGAAGTTATATTCAATATTAATTTTGCCAATAGTACATCAAATAATTTCTCTGAAATTCTAAGGCCATACTCTGTATTTTGTTCCCTTTCTTTTACATAATAATAATATCCTAAAGGAATTTCAAAAATGTTAAGAGGATAGATACCGTTGTTTTCCTAAACCCTGTTAGTTTTTTCTTTTTCTTTTTTAAATTAATTTATTTTGAATTACCAGCAATCACTTCCATAAGCTTTTGAGTTTTAAATTTTTCTCCTCTTCCTTTTCCACCTCCCTCCCCAAGATGGCACACAATCTGATATAGGCTATACGTATACATTCCTATTAAACATATTTTCACATTAGTGATATTGTAAGTAAGAATTAGACCCAATAGGAGGAACTACCAGAAAGAGGAAACAAAACACAATAGAGGAAAAAAAAATCCTGTTAATTTTAACAATATGTTTTTCTTATGTTAACAAATATGTTTTGTTAATATAACCTTATTACTTGTTCTATAACCAAAGGGAAACTAATCCCCATAAACTTCTAGTCTACCATAAGGCATCAGTTAAAAAGAGTAATGAAATTATACTGACCATATTCCAATCTTCAGAGACTGATCCTGAGGGACAGAGCCTGTGGAGATGCTTCATGAAGTTTAGTCAATTTCTTTCAGTGTCAGGAGTACTCAGATATATGTTGTTCCTGGTTTTTGTGTTTTAATCTACCTGAAAAATTGTCCATTTCAGTGATTTAGCCTGTGAACCATACAGAAATTTCTGTTCAGTCTTAAAATTTGAAAGAAAGCAGTAGAAATTGCAGCTATTACTAGCAACTCAGATAAAGTAATAAATAACACAGTATGTCCAGAGTTTTATAGTTTTTAATAGATTGTGGAAATATATATATATAGTCTGCTGAGTTTTTGCATATATTTTTAAAAATATAAAATTTTATGTTTTTATAAATAATAAATACATTTTAAAAGTCTGAACAACAGACCAGGTACAAAAAAAGCATGCATATATATGTATACATGTGCAAACATATAAGCATATTGTGTGTATTCATATAAATATATAGACACATAGTTGCATGCATATGAAAAAGAGACACATTTTAAAACATAACAGTTACATGCATTCATAAATTATCTTGTGGTATGAAATGACCAAATTCCCCTCTGATGTCTCATCACGGAATGAAGGTGGTCCCAGATTCTTAAAGGCTATATCAATAGAGTTCAAGGTCTAGCAGGTTCTACCAAGCCAAAAATGCATCCAGTATGGGCCAGGTGCTGACTGATCTCATTCAAGTACTAGTTGAGGTAAGTTTGGAGAAGCTCATTATCACAAGACAAGGATCACAGGGTCATAGATTCAGAGCTCTATGTCACTTAGAGGTCATTAAATTTAAGCCCCAGATTATGGATAAAGAACAGCCCCAGACTTATAAGAAAGTCTACTTATTTGCTGAAATATTCACAGCATCACTTTTTGTCTTAGCAAGGAACTGGAGATAAAGATGCCCATTGGCTGAGAAATAGCTGAACAAATTTTTATACTTGAATGTTAATCACTTTAGTCAATAAGCATTTTTAGGCACCTACTGTGTACTAGGCATTATGCTAAATGCTTGGTATTAACTAAACAAATGAAAAAGAGACAGTTCTATCTCTAAGGGAGTTTACAATCTAATTGTGGAGACAATAAGCAAATAAATATGTAAATGCAACCTACATACATAGAAAAATAGGAAATAATTCACCCTCTGGATGCTACTGGAAAGAGAGAATAAGACTGACCCAGACTGGTTATTTTAAAGATGCAAATTGTTCCAGCTATGCACCTGGAACAGTGCTATGATGCAAGTAGTAAGAAAATACAGGACGTCTTCTCTCAAAAGCAAATCACTCTCATTTTCCACATGGGTGCCTCCAACTTAGGTGATCTGGTCCTGTACAAAGCCGAGTTGTACTCTCAAAGGACTTTGTAAACTTTAAATTGATATATAAAGGGGGAAAGGGATTGAACATGTGATTTCATGTGCAGAGGGAACTCCCAGGTGATGAAACTTCCTCTACTAATACAGGTCAGTGTTTTCTCTGCAACATAAATTCTTAGAGAGTTGCCAAGAGAACCCAGAAGTAACCTGCTTAAGTTTCACACAGCCATTTTATTTCAGAAGTAGAATTTGAACTCAGGGCTTCATGGCCACAAGGTCAGCTATCTAACCCTACACAATTCTGCCTCTACTATATTAATGTTAGCTCTGATTATCATGGTTTGCTAAAATGTATAAGATATTCAGGATATTCACATTACTAAATCCATGGCTTTTCCTATTCAGTTCAGCAAACATTTACTAGACACTAGTATAAGAGAATAGGAGAAAAGGTATGAATTACATGTGTCTTTGATATTTGTGCTGTTGGGGCTTGATGATCAACTTTAAGCTGAAATCTCTGAGTGGGTGACTGTGAGACAGTCTTGTACTGTAGATATTTCTAAACTTTGCAAGGATTATTTATTTTTACTTAGATTAATGAATGTCAAGTGTTTGGAAAGGTTCTTTCTTTTTGCATTCCAATAGTTTTATTCACACTATCTTCTTTAATTAGTTTCTTCTCATAAGGAATTAAAAAAAATACAATAGATGTGGCTAATGTAGAAAATGTTCTAGAGGATAGTTTTCTATTTACTTAATATATAGTCCTATAATTTGCAGAGTGATATTATTTAGATTGCCTTGTGGCTTGTTCCCAAATATCTGGGTTTCTGCATAAATTGTCAGTTCTGTCTATTGAAGAAAAAAAGTAAGTAATGCTATTAATTACACAAAAACATGTAAATTAAGGTTACTGTCATTTACATTTAATGGTAAGTTGCCTGTCATTCCAAAAGTTTTATTCTCAATGGGGTTTTTTAAATATTTATTGGCTATCTTGCGATGTACAAGAAGAAAGAGAAACAATGGAGATAAAACGGTACCATTTCAGTCCTCTAGAGCCTCCAGCATATGCATTAAACCTGATGTACTCTTTAATGTCATCTACTTCACAGTCAAATCATTCCTATAATTTTGTCATTGTTTGAATCCTAAAAAGATAACTGCCAACCATCATGTGGCATATGGATTACTATGGAAGTCCATATGCTTTGAAACATTTGGTGTTCAAATGAAAATTTGTGAAGTTAAATAAGAATGGGGCCCAGACACCAAAATCCAATTACCAACAGCTTCACCAGACTGCAGGCTTTCCTTCAAAGGGTTGTGTCCCTCTTTATGCTCATTTTCAATCACTCACCTGCTGTATTCTACAAATCTTGTAAAAGCATATACCTAAAAGAAACAAGGTCCACTGAGTTATCCTGATAATTTCTCTTTAGTCAATCTTTTAATCTTAATGATAGCATGTGTCATTCAAGCAATGGAGGATATTGAAAAACTGACCTTAAAGAAAGTTAAAGAAAACCAAAATGTGTTTAAAGTAATTTGAAATGTTTTCAGTTATTCTCTCCATGCTCTTTTTTTTAAAATAAAAAAATGCTGGTAGAAATCTGGAAATTCTAAATCCTGCAATAAACTTTGCAGTTATGCTAACCTCCAACTCTACATTTCAATTTGCAATGTTGCTCCTAAATTAGTACTTCTGGCCAAGAAGCAGCTATACAGTAAGAAGAATTTCTCTAACATTCCCTCAACTGGGCTTCCCACCACTAATCTCTGCTCCCTTCATTCTATCCTTCTTATAACCACCACATTAATAGCCTTCAGATCTGAAAATGAATGAAAAAAAACATGTATTAAGCACTTACATGCTGAACATAACGCAATGTATTATGTTTTTGGATAGAAAAGAAAGTCAGGCACTGCTCTAACATTCTAATGGAGATGGGAGGTCAGACATTTGGTATTTAAGACCCTCCATAGTCTACTGCTTCACAAACCTTTCTAGAGTTATCACATATTTCTTCCCACTACATGCACTTGTTTCCTGTCAAAGTGAACTAGTCTATGCCCCTATTCCCATGCCTTTGTTCATCCCATTCTTTATGCTTGGAATATCTTCTCTCTGAACTCTACACAGTTTTTTAAGACCCAATAAAAATCATTTGTTACAGGAAGTTTTCCTTGATTCCCTGAATTAGAGATTTTCTTTTCTTTTCTTTGACTTCACAGAGCACAACTTACATGGCTTATGTTCCTATTCAGTTCACTATCATTCTTATATGGTATCATAAGTTTGTTCATACATCATATCCCTTTCAATTATTTCATGAAGGGATGTTGTATGTGTAGGGGAGAATGAGGGAGGGAGTAGCAGGGTATGTGGATGAGTGTAAGCATGTAAAATGAGGTAGCACCAGGTCGTAATTATCATAATCTCATTCTGAATTCTAACTATCCTCCTTATCCATCACCCACTCAAACTTGAAATCTGCCCTCTAACTGATAAGCATTCCCCTTTTCCTGCCCAGAACTAAGCCAGTACAACATTTACCAATCATTTTCAAACACCTACTCACTATTTTAGTTCCCCTTTGTATTTTGTCTTCCCCCATAAAATGTAAGTTTTTGGGCTCAAGAACTGTCTTGCTTGTTTATATTGGTATACAATACAAATATTATTTGTTCCTGGCATAATGTTAAGGACTTAATAAATGTTTTTGTATTTATTCATTCATTCTTTATCCTCTGCCCCTAGCACCATATTTTCCACATAGTAGATGCCTAATAAATGCCTATTGAATGAATGAATGAATAAATGAATGGTGAAAGCACATTAAAAATAAATAATTGTGCTATAGAAACAGAGAGATGATGGTGCTAGACTAATATTGTTAACATTTATATAGAGCTTTAATGTGCATGAAGAACTTTTACAAATATTAAATCATTTGTTCTTCACAACTCTGTGATATAGGTGTGATAATTACACAATTTTTGCATATAACAAAATTGAGGATGAGAACAGTTAAGTGATGTAATACAGCTAGTAAATGTCTGAGAGGGATTCCAACACCAAATCCAGAACTCTATGTACAACAATGCTTTGCTATTTTATATGAATCCATGGACTCCAATTACTTTTAAGTTTTTCATGGAAGGAATATTGCAGTGACACAAGCTTATTCACACTTTCTGTCATTCTTATTTGCAAATTAGATATTTTAGCACAAATTTTCTCTTACATCAGAGCTATCAATCAAATATCCACCTTACAGTCAGCGAAAGCATTCCTTTTGATCTTTATGACCCAATTCAAACAAGATGGAATATTATGTTCTCCACTACATTGATTCTGAAAGGCCTCATAAATCCCTTGTATGTTATCTTGGATAACATTAAGTTTGGAGTGGAGAAAAGTTCTCCTAGCCTTGGGATAGGTATAAACAATTCAAAAAGACTTACTATTCTAAAAGCATATGGGATAGGACTCTCTGAAATAGAGAAGTCAATAGTCCTGAATCTTATTTTAAGTGTTTCCAATTTTATATTTGGCAGACCAATGACAGCAGGAAGTGCAGCCTAGGGACATGTAAATATCCCCACATGTCACTTTTCAGTAAGCCTGAAGCAGACTTCAGGCTAGGTGACAGTACTAGGCAGCTACAGTTGTTGATAGGTTTCTGACAGAAATAAAATATGTCTATGTACATATTTTCTCTGTGTACACTCTCTCAAAAGTCCAGTGTGTCAACTTGCTATAGAAAGATGAAACAGATTTGAATCAGACCACTACTAGGGGGCTGCAGATACATGAATATGTTTTCAGAAGCAACACCAAA
This sequence comes from Vombatus ursinus, assembly GCF_900497805.2. Taxonomy (NCBI): domain Eukaryota; kingdom Metazoa; phylum Chordata; class Mammalia; order Diprotodontia; family Vombatidae; genus Vombatus; species Vombatus ursinus. The sequence goes on from NW_020940360.1 coordinate 29,229,869, forward strand.
TGAGAAATAACAAAACATGTACTCATTTTCTTTTGGTTAATTTTAGAATACAACATGATGCTCTGTGAGCCATGTGTAATTGAGTATTGTGTTCTTCTCTGGAAACAGGGTACACTAAAAAAGCTAATTATAGTCATTTCCTTAAAGTATCATGTTTGGGTCTCAACAGCACTTTTCTTTTATATTCCAACTGAATTCTGACATCTGATTCACAAACATATAATATTCAATTTCATTCCAACAGTGTTCTGATTTTTATCATGCTGACAGTAACAAAAGGAAGAAAGACTTGTAGTGCCTAGAAACTCTAATCTATAAGGTATAATAATCATTATATGAACTCAACCCTTTGCTGTATCTCTTCTACAAGGGATCTGGCTGTTACTGTCCATGAAAACCACCTAAAAAAAGAAATCTCACCCCTCAAAATTTTTTTTTATCCTCTACAAATTTCTTATTTATTAACAAGTGAATGTGCTTATATAATTTGTTATTCTTCTATCCTCCTTTTGTTAAGAGTTTTTCATTAGGCCACACAATATAGGCTTAAGTGATTTTTTTTTTTGTATTTTGCTGTCTACCTGCTTGAAAAGATTGAATAACAATCAATGTTTCCCTTACAGTTAAACTGTTAACTCCAGGGAGAAATTTTTGGTTCTGGAATTCATTGGCTAGTTGGTGACTTTGGGAGAGTCACTCAGTTTCCCTACATCTGTTTCTTCATCTGTGAAGTAGCAATGGCAAGACTTACAGTATCAACCTCAAAGGGTTGCTGTATGGATCAAGTAATATATGAGGACAAAGTTAAATATGAGTTGTGCCAGTATTAGGACCTAGGTTTTCTGACCCCAAACAAGTTTGTTTCCTTTTTCCAAAAGGTCAGACTTTCTATTTGCTTGGTTTAACTCTTCTAAAACTTTAGAAGATCAGAAGGCATATATTCAACTATGAGCACTAAAATATTACTATTATACACAAGTCATTAAAATATAAAAAAGTTAAATGATATAGTTATCCAGAATGCTAGTACATGTACACAGGAAGATAATGACTTTTGAGAAAAACATGAAGGAGACTTCAAGGCCCCCTTGATGGTTGGTGACTTTAAAGCACTTGAGGGCTGAAAAAGAAGTTTTCCTATGGTAACTGGGCAAGAAGAGCTGCAAGAAACAAAGTTTGAAGTGATTGCATGTGAATGAGCAAAGAAGAAATTCACCTGGGATAGAAATATCTAATAGAAGGCAGTAAAACATAGAAAAGAAAAGAAAAAAATGTGTAAAGCATGGTATGTGCATGTTCCATTTAATAGGGAATAAAGGAGATGGTGGAAAAAGTCATATTGAGTTACAGAATTCTAAATAAATTCTAAAGGTGATGCTTAATCCTGGGGTGATTTTTATATTAGACTAGCATTTTCTGGAAAAAAAATAATTGTATCAATGGAGAAGGACAAAATGTGTAACCATCTATGCAAAAGTATATAGTCTCAATTCAGGGAACATAAATATATTTCAATGATTTATCACAGGAACATTTTTTCATCATATATACAAGCTAAAAGTGAATCTTTATTTGTAATTAGCACAGAAAACTGAATCTATTTATAGGAGAGGGATGCTAATTAATTTAGTCTTGTTTAATTAAAGTAAAAGAAATGATTAGTTATCCACTTAGTTCAGGCAACATTTTTTAAAATGTATTTTTGCCTGAGTGTACTTCCCTGTACTAGTAAAAAAAATCTATGAAACAAGGTAAATGATATTGAAGGTCTCTTTCAAAAGCTTATGTCATCATTGTCTTTTTACCAGTTTTGGCTACATAGAGGATCTCAAAATTTTCCCATAAGAGATTTACTTAAAACATTTAACTACTATGCCTCACTTCTCATTATTTATTTGGAGAAATCGAATGGTGTACAGCAGGAATTTTCCTGATTTGTTTTCCCTTCCTCTGTGTCCAACCATTAGAACTAATTGGAATGATGCTAATGCTGTATCACTATATTTCTATAAATCCCTTACATTAGGGACAAGTTGAGGTGAGAATATGTTTCTCTATAAAATTCTTTGATGTTTCTTAATCTAGGTGATTTTCTGATGTCTCCTAACCCTTATCTCAATATTCAACTCCTCATTTGTAACTTTCACTTATGATACAATCCCATTTCCCCACCCTCACCCCATGCCTTGGCCTCCCCTGGCTATGTGTTCTGATAGGCTACTATCCCTGAAATACAGTCAACACTTCCAATGTAACCTCAAAGCTGGGACATTGGATGGATCTTCTCTATTCTACATCTGGAGATAAGGCCTATAGTTGTTCAGATGCTCAGAGAGAATTGTTTTATTCTTATTTTGAGGTTCAAGAGAAACTTTTCCTTCTTTGGTGAAAAGCAAGGAGGAATGCCTCATTCCCATCCAGATGGTCAAATAGGAAAATGCCCTCCAAAATAATACTACATAAACTCCTAGCCAGCAAAGCAATTGCTGACAGCCCTGGACTACCACTTTCAGTTAATGCCCAGATGCTTCCCTCCCCATCCATCATGGATCACCTGAACCCCTGTAAAGGACTCCCCTGAGCTCTGCCCTACTTCCTCTCACCTGTCTTGATTTAATTTTCACTGTTGCTCTGCTTCCTGCCTTTAGAACTACTGCTGCTTACCCAACTGATAGTGCTGTTAACTGTCAATGAACCACCAATAAAGCTTCTTACAGTGCCTGAGAGTCAACCCTTCTTGACCATTTCCAAATGAAACAGCCAGCCAAATGGGCAGCAGGTCAAAGCCAAGCCATGAATACTTCTCTTTTTGTCTGTGAGTCACAGGTCTAGCTGTGACTAAATGCCTTGCCCTCTACACCTCCATGAATAGGCAGCCTTGCAGCTACCTCTTATAAATCCTGGAGAGAGTAAGTGTTAGATCACTGAATGGAATGCTCCAGTTAGTGAACCTCCCATGCAGAAGTGGGGCCCTTGAACTCCCTCCCCATTACTCATGAATCATTGTTCTGAGTAAAGATCCCTTAGCTAGGTTGATGCCCTGATATCTTGATGAACATGACACTGTTATTCAGGACTTGAAACTGAAGGGCTTTACTTGGGGACCTTGAGGCTTAACTGAGGGCTTCCTCTATCATGTTAGATCCATAAATTGCTAGCCAAGGCTGAGAATAGGCCTCTTGTAAGGCACCCTGATATCCTGATGAACATAGCACTGTGATTCAGGACTCAAAGACAAGGGCTGGAAGTCTCAACTTTCCTCTCATCATTAGGAAACTCCTTCTTCCTTAGATCTATGACTGCTGACCAAGGCTGTGACTAAGGCCTCCAGCTACTGTGCATTTGAGAGCAGATTTTTTTTTTTGTCTTCACCAAGTCTGAAATGTGCCTCAGCAACAGAAGATCCCTCCCCTCCCCTCTCCCATGGTGAGGGTAAGGTGAGTGCTCTCCAGGCAATGTAAATGACAACATCAGAAGTATGGCCACAGTCAAAGCACAAGTGGACCCAGAAATTGAAGGATTAAAATATTAAACTCTAACACCAATAACCCCTACTAATTAATATCTTCTTAATTATCTTCTTTGTCCCCTTTTTTGTTTCATATTAATATAGTGCTATTATTTTTGAATTCTAGGTTATTCATGTACTCTTTTTCTCAATTAAGAAATTTAAACTGAGGCAGTTCCTAAAGAATTAAAGATGTCCATAGGATCACAGGTGCAGTTTTCTCTGTTTGCCTGTATGAACACAAAATGACTAACTATAATTAAAATAATCTAACATGCCTATGATTGGCATCTCCCGCCAGTCTCCCAGTCTGCTTCTTCCCTCCTGGACCAACACCACTATACTGGATCTGGATCTCCAGAATCCTTACCTTCAGTCTCTGGGACTTTAAAGCTCCTTTCCTAGAGTCCCGCCCTGTTGATTAAGAAGAAATAAGTTCAAAGTACAGTAGTCCACTTTCCTGACTATATTTATTAGTTGGTGCTAAGGGGAGAAAGAAAAAAAAACAACTATGCTTCATCTCCACAATTTTTCCAGGTATCTACCCTTCCACCCAAGCCATCTTATCATTTGCCTCCCTGAGCTGTACCCAATCACTTCCTTTGGGTACAGTAATCAAATCAGTAGAGTGATTGTGTCTTAAAAGGCCATGTTAATTTACTGCAATAAACACCCACTTATCTCCATGAGTGCTCAAATCAAAAATCTGTTCCCTCCTCTCTGATTTTTCTTATCATATAGCAATAGAATAAACCATATTAAGGACAGTGACTTTCTCTTTTTATATTTGCATTCCTCCCTTACTTAGCATATCAGCTGAAACATAGTAAGCACTTGATAAATGACATTCAGTCATTAAATTATTTGTACAATTAGCATAACATTATTACCCTTTTTATCTTGATAGTGACGACTCAAGCTGAGCAATAACTAACAATTCAGTATTCTGTAATTTTTTTTCAAGGAACATAAACCCATTATTTTCTTTGTTAATTTCTATTCTGAATCATGGACATAGACTATACTGAAAAACAATCTTTTAGATTAGTTAGTATAACAGAAGCAGTGTAGGCTTAAACTGATATCAAAATTAACTTTCACAACTTTTTATTTTTCTTGTGTGCATATCATTAACTTAGAATACCTTTCAGTCATATATTATATGCTTTAAATCTGTGAATTTCATTAAAGATAAAATTGAAAGAAATAATGTTTGGTTCACTTTATGAATAGTCTTTCATTCTATAAAGCAATTTTTAAATCAAATTTATCATTTCTGGAACATCCCCCTTGCTTCCTTGCATCCATGACATGTTACACATTAATATCTTCTGTTGCTGTAGTTAGAGTGTTCCCTTCTTCTTCTAAATCCTTTTGCCACTTTGCACTTTGTTTCTATCCTGCACTGGCTACATGTCATATTCTTCCTTAAATTATAGTTATTTATATCAAGGTCTGGGCAGCTAGGTTGCACAGTGGATGGAGCAATGGGCTTGAAATCAGGAAGACTCATTTACCTGAGTTCAAATCTGGCCTCAGATACTTACTAGCTGTCTGAACCTCGGCAAGTCACTTAACCATGTTTGCCTCAGTTTTCTCATTTGCAAAATGAGCTAGAGAAGGAAATGACAAATCACTTCAGTTTCTTTGCCAAGAAAACCCCAAATGGGATCAGAAAGAGTCAGCATGACTATGAATGACTGAACAATAATAATATCAGTGGCCTATCTCCCTTATTACATTATATGGGCATAGACCATATAATTACTTATTTTTTTTTTGTTCCCTACAGCACAAACTATAACACCTGGCCCATGGTAGGTGATGAGTGAATATCATTGAAAACTAAATAAAGTACATCAATTTTACTGTTTTAATGAAGGGTCCAAATACATCAGTGTACTGCCACAGCTCCAGATTAAACTCATTTTTAGGAGAGAAAGGAGAGAGTAGAAATGAGATTAGGAGCCTCTTTCCTATTTGAAGACCCTCACCTCTCTCGACAAAAAGTGAGGAGATCCTACAAGTGACTACTAATATCTTAAAAAATACTAGACTACATATCTAATACTTTGTCTGCATGACTCACTTCTCTCATTCTGGACATTTTGCCTCTCTTAATACAGTTTGTAAGGACCAGGATTCAACCTCTTCTTTCTGATTCTAAATGCAGTTCTCTTTTTATACTATCAAGCTGCTCACCAATCCTAAGAATGAACCATTCTAATTGTATTTAGGGGCCAGATTCATTAGTTTCTTAACAATATGTAAGAATCAGTGCCATTTATTGTGCTGTTGTCAATCCAATCCAATTTAATTTCATTCCACACACATTTATTGCATGCCTACCATGGGTAAGGTGTCATGCCAGGCACTGGATAAAGATCTCACCCATCTTTTGCCAACAACCACAGTTGGAATAGTTCTCAGAGTCCTTCTGTCACTGAATAGATAAAGCCATCAATTCAGTGAGATGCTCATGTGAAATGTATTTCAAAAAAATACTTATATTTCATTCCAGGTTTATCTGTACAATGTCTTTGAGAGCACTCTTTTGTGCCACACTAAAAGCAATCTTGTCAAAAAGCCCATGACAGATGCTATGTGTTATATAAATAAATAGAAAGCATATAAAATAATAACCAGTTGGCTTGAGCAAGAGTTGTTGTACAAGTATGCATATAAACATGCTTACATTTTCAGAATATATTTTAACAAATCATATTAATGCTGCCTTTTGCCTTTAGAAATGAAAATTATTTTAATGCAAATTTAGTTTTTCATTCTAAAATAAGATTAATTTGGATCAAATTGATTGGCATTTCTATTCATGTTGCTTTAATATTTTTGACTAAATATGATTTTCCACTTTGGAGAATTGTCTTTTGGTAAAGACTGGAGTATTTTATGTCCATTTGATTAGAAATAAAATTTAAGTTGAAAGTGCTATTAGATGGCAGAAAAAAAAAAGAACTTGTGCTATACATGAATTTGCACATTGGCCTCAACCAACCAATTTTACCAGGAAGGTCTAGAAATTAATCATTGATACCATTGGCAGAAAAATTTGGGGTATTATTATCTCAAACAATATCTCTACTGGTAAGTATGAAGAAAGACAAATGTGGGCATATCATGAGAAATAACTATAAATTTTCACAGACAGGTTGATTTGAATAGGAAAATTAGCCAGTGATTGTCAATATTTGCAATGACTTTTTTTTTGACATCCTTCTTAAGACTGTTATTTACTCATGATGACAGAATTATTCATCATTTTTACCAGATTTTTCAGTGTGTGACACTGCAATATCAATCAAAAGGATTTTTTTAAGAAAAAAAGAACTGAGGAAGGGCAGGAAAGGAAGAGGTAGGAAATGTCTTACATGGTTTCAAGAACGGGTCTTCATACAGATTAGAATTAACTTTACCAGTGTCAGGGTTATCATTTAGGGATATATGTTCCCACTTTTATCACAAGCATTTTTGTCTCAAGAAACACAGGTATTAAAATAGTCTTTTATGTGGCTTAAAGCAGACTCCTTGGTTATTAGCAGGAGGTAGGATGTACCCCAAAAATGTCCATGAATGCAAGCTGGCAAAGCTCAGGTCAGTATAGCCAGAAGGTAAAATGAATCTTTGGCATAAAAGCATAAAAAAGCAGTATTTTAATAACGGTGGTGTTTACTCCCTGGAATTTGATTAAGCATTTTAAGGATTTTGCTAGTATATGTTAATGACATCATATTAAGATAAAATGGTGACAAAGTCAGGGCTTTAGACTTTTTCTTTTGTTTCATTCTATTTTGTTTTTCTCTGATATTTTGGGAAGGTTGAGGATTGAGAGATGTCTACAGATATCATAGGAATGAGTCACGGGAAGCATGTGCCTTACTAAACCTATAATCTTATATTTCAGGGAGCAAATGAACTTTGGTAAGCTTTTTCTTCATAACTGTTACTGAACCAATAAGGAACTTATATAAACCCAAGCTGCTTCTATGTTATTATGCAGGCCTTACCCTATAGCCAAAATGAAAGGAGGGCTTGGGCAGCAAGAAAAAGAAATCTTTTTGAAGTAAAGAAAATGACTAGGGGGACATTTATTGTGGACCTTACTCTAATTTTAAGTCAGTGCTTTTTCCTGAGGTACAGTTGGTGGGAAACCTGCAAGAAATACCTTCATCATATGATTTTTTGATAGAAGAAGAAAATAGGAGCTTTAATCTAAAATGAACACTAGGTTTTGTAAGAGTAGATCTACTTGATTCCAGAGAAAAGAAATGTAGTAATAGTAATATCTCATGACCTGAAGTTCTAAGGGGAAGTCAATTCAAGACAGAAAATTCACAGGCAAAAAAGAAAATTATATATATGTATATATAATGACACAGATACAAATACATACAAATAGAATAGCAACAACAAGAATTCATTGACTTAAAGATGCAAAAATAAGATAGACACAAGGAAAGGCCAGAAACTTCAACTCAACATACTGAAAGAACTGGCAGACATGATTAGTGATATGCTATAAGTGATTTTGAAAAAAAAAATATGGAGAATAGCAGAAGTATCTCAAGACCAAAAACTGTGTTTATGTCCTAATTTTTCCAAAAGGGAAGAGAGGGTAGTCTTCAAATTATGGCTCAATGAATTTGAATTTGACAAACTTGATAAAATTTGGAAAGTATTATTAAAGGAATTATTTTGAGGTGTTACAAATCTATGTTTGGTCTGTGCTGATCATTTATTGATTAATAATGACAGATTCAGGATCCAAAAAGATTATAAAAGGTTGCAGAATTAGACTTAATACAACAAGATGAAACAGGAAGAAAACGTGTAATAATAAACTATGAGTTACACTTGGGTTTACAAAATCAACTTCAAAAACACAAGAAAGGAGAGACATGGAAAGACATCAGTTTGTCTGAAAACTATCTGGTGCAATGATGTCAAACTCTATAGAAATGGGTCCACTAAACTGTACTTAAGTGACCTTGATGGCTTCATATTGACTTAGAAAACTGCTTACTGACATTATCTATATTCTATTACATTTTTAAAAAATTTTGTTCATTATTTCCCAATTACATTTTAATTTGCTTTGGGCTGCACTTCCAGTGTTGCTGGCTGTATTGACCAGTTTGATGCCTCTGATTCAATGAGTTTAGTGGATTAAGCACTCAACATTAGTAAGCAATGTGTTGTGAAAGTCAAAAATAAGGAACAAGATATTATAGTCTTTTTTCTATTCATCCCTGGTCAGACTACATCAGGAATACCATTATCAGTTCCGAATACCACAATTTGGGAAGGACATTAATAAGCTAGTGAGTGTCCCAAGAAAGACTACCTGTGAAGTGCCTTGAGTCCATGGCATGTGAAAATTGGTAGGAAGAAATAATGTTATTACATTGGATAAGAAAAGACTCAAGGTGGGCATGATAACTATGTCTAAGTATTAGGACAATCTTATGGAAGGGGGATTAGATTTGTTCTGTTTGGCTCCAGAGGGAAGAGCCAATAATACTGGATCAGATTTGCAAGAAAGGCTCTGTTTTGTCCCTGATGTTAGGTGAAACAAACATACAATACTTCATAAGTATTAGAGGAGTCTAAAAGTGGAATGGGCTGCCTTGAGGAGTTCCCTCTCACTGGAGCTCTTCAAGCAGAAGATTACTTGTCAGCTACATTATAGAGAGATTCATTTTGGGTGTGAGTTAGACTATATGGCCACTGAGGTCCCATCCGACACAAAAATTATGTGATTCTTGCAGTACATCATAGTCAATGGTCATTGCCCAGTTTTATAAATATGTGACTAGTGGGATTATATCCTGATCCCAGGATATTTTTGAGAAGTTCCTTTTTTTTTTTTAAGAAATCCCTAGACAGTTTGTTTTCTCATCACTGACCTTTCTCTCACAAAAGGCGAATGCATAACAATAAAAATCTAGTTAATTGGGATTTATTGTACTGACCTTTCCAAGTGTAGTAGGCTCCTTTTTTCTTTTTCTCTCATTTTATGCCAAAGTGAAATAGCAAGACGAATGTCCTTTTTCCATATGCTTCTTCCACACAAGTAACATTTTTTTCCAATTAATATTGTGTATGAAACTTTGAACATTGGAGTATCACACAGAAGTCTGCAGCATTAAAAAGAATTCCTAGGATAGAAAGAAATGTATATTGAAATGAGAGAATAAGAAGACAGAACTGAAGATCTGAAGAGGTAATAGAGGCCGCAGGATTATAAATATGGAGCAGGAAGGGACCTATAAGTCATCTAATCTCACTCTTTCATTTTATTGATAAGGAAACTGAGACCCAGGAATATCAAACAATTTACTTGTCCAAAGTAATGCATTAAGTGTTTGATCCAGGATTTGAACCCAGATTATCCTGATTCAGATCCAGTGCTCCTTCTAATGTACCATACTACTTCCTGTCTTCTCATCTATAAAATGATGATAGAGATCACTCTGATTTCAAAGGATTGCTTTAAGGATCAAACAAGATAATTTATGCACAACATCCTGAAAACTTTAAATAACACCATAAACATTACTTATTATTGTTGTTATTAGTAAAATAAATCTTTAACAAGCCCTAAGGAAAAAAAAAATCCTCTTCATTATACATAACACCTTCATTTGAATTACCATGTACCAACTAAAGACAACATCTCTGTATGACCAATAGATCCGAGGGGATTTGTGTTCCACAGTCTATCCTAGGTTTTGATGGGACCAATAGCACATATATTACATGACTAGAAAGTCATAAGCCTTGTATTTAGGAGTCTAAACTTCCCTTCTGTTTGGTTAAGAAAATTAATAAGTAGAGGCCCTCTATCCAAAGTATAAAAGCTGAAAAAGAGGCAGTTAAGAGCAAGGTGAACAATGACTTCTTATTTTAAAATATAAAGTCATCCAGTAGAAAATGATATGGGGAAAATATAGGGTAGCAAGCATATTCATGGGGAGGGAAAGGAAGTTGTAGGCTTTACATGGATTAGTTCATCCCAAAGAATTTGACTGGCACATAGTACTTAGCAAATTTTGTTGATTGATTGATCTTCCAAAACCAAATTTATTAGAGGAATTTCACTCTAGGCAGATATTAACTGAGTATCCAGAATAAGCTGGCACAGACTAATGCCAAACCTAGTCCTATCAGAGTCACTTAATCTGCCAACTGGCAGCTTCCTTTTAGAGGAAAAGAAGCTATCATAAGTCCTTTGAAAATCCACCAGAGAATCTTCATACTGACCCACTAGAGGGCCCTTTTCCACATTTAAGCAGGTAACTTGAAGCAGTATTTCACCTGTGAATTAAGTCGAGAATATCTATATACTTTTAACTCATCTGAAGCAGACTCACCTATATCACAGATTCATAGGTTGCTAGAACTAAACAAAGAAGCCTCAAAGCTCCTTGTCCAAACATGAAAAAAATATTATGGTGATGTATGGAACCTTAGGTAGATAGGCTGAGAAGAGATGTCATTGGTAGCCTACTAATCTGTGTGCACTGAATCTTTGCAGATATCTGTATAAGGTTGAAACCACTGCATCCTATTTTAGTTTTGATTCTTTAACTATGTAAAAACAATTCTTAATTAGTCAATCATATACCTTAAGATCAATTGTTTTGAATTTCATTTGAGGAAGTAAAATGATGCTATACAAAAGTTATGCTCCAATTAACTGACGGCTTTTGGAATGTCTTGTACTTCTTTTATAAAACCATTATCTGAAAAAAGGGAATTTTTTAAAAAATGAAGCAATTACACCTTTAAAGAACCACCTGGAGTGGAAGGAGTGGCCTCAGCCTCAGTCTTGACCACATTTCACAGACTTCTTTTCACCACTGGAGGAGCTTGCTAGCTTTGAAGAGACTTGGGATTGTTGAACCTCCTATCTTCCTACCAATGTCCTATCCTAATTTCATACTCCTAGGATATCAGTGGCTTCCACTTACCCATCGCTGAACTAATAGTGTCCCCCACAGTCAGAAGGTCTCTGCATCAGGAGAAAAGGACAGGTAATCATAGACCCATCTTATTTAAGGAGAACTCTTTGACCACTTTGCAAGTGGGAGGAAAGAACTTGCAGCAATCAGAGTCTGTGAGTTATCTCTTTGCTACATTATCTCCAAGTCTGAGCACTCATTACCCTGCACTCTCTATATACTTGGGGGAGAGTGTCACAGACTTTTTGTGGGGAGTGCTTTGTACTAACTCTACTTGATGTGCCACCTTAGCAAATAACCTTTTCTAAAAGCCACTATGAACTTAGTAAATTGATTTTATTTATTTATTTATTCTTCACTGATGATCTTGGAGGGGAACACACTCAGTTTCAATATGAGATGAAAATGAGACCTTAATAAATCATTCAACATTTAACAAAATATATTTACTAGCCATATCAGAGAAGGATATTCAACAAGGATAGGTATTGAGGATACTTCCAGTTAATTCAGGTGAATGAAGTTCCTTCCCTTCCTTGTTGTGATCCACTAGTCAAACTTCAGAACCCCATAGAGATGTTCTTGGTTGCTTTGTACTCAGTTGATACTGAGCCCTTAGTCAACTGATAATAATAGCTAACATTTATATAGCATTTACTGTGTTCCAGGCACTGTGTTAAGCACTTTGTAATTATCATGTCATTTGATTCTCACAACCAGGTTGGGAGGAAGATATTATTGCCATCCCCAATTTACAGATAATGAAACTTAGGCAAAGAGAAATTGAGTGACATACCCAGGGTTACACAACTAGTAAATGTGGGAGGTTAGATTTGAATTAAGGTTTTCTGGACTGAGGCCCCAGTGCTCTATCTACTGCATCACCTAGCTTCCAAGACTAAAGAAATGTCTCAACACCTTTAAAGGTAAAATAACAACAACAACAACAAACTAACCCAACTTGATGGGGTGGGGGTGGGGTGGGGGTTAGGGTTAGGGTACTGCTACTACCACAGATGTATATAAACCATGTAATTCTGAGTAAGTCACCTGACCTCTCAGCTTTTTTTACTGCTAGGGCTATAAATTTCACAGTCATTGTAAATATGCTTTGGTAGAAGGACTTTCATCATCAGGATTTTCTTACACAAAAGAAATCTCAGGTCAGACAAAACAACAACAAAATCATAAATCAAAAGTTTTGAGAGGGCAAGTCCATGAGATATCCTCAACATCTTAATGCTTAGACCACATCTGGAGTTTTGTATTCATTTGTGGATGCCACATTTTAGAAAGAACTTTGATAAATTCATTAATAGAATTAGAATTCCTTAGTCAGTTGGTCAGTCAATAAGTATGTTTCAGGGCCAGCTAGATGGTGCAGCGGATAGAGCACTGGCCCTGAAGTCAAGAGGACTTGAGTTCAAATCTGGCCTCAGACCAAAGACGTGACACTTACGAGGTGTGTGACCCTGGGCAAGTCACTTAACCCCAATTGCCTAAAAAGCAAAAATAGCAGAAAACAGAATGTTGGAGGAGGAGAACATTTAAAAAAAGGGGCAGCTAGGTGACACAGTGGATAGAGGTCTGACCTTGAAGTCAGAAGGACATGAGTTCAAATCCAGTCTGAGACACATGACACTTATTAACTGTGTGACCCTGGGCAAGTCACTTAACCCCAATTGCCTCACCTAAAAAAAAAAGCAAAAAAAAAGCATGTTTCTATGTGCTAGTCACTATTTCAACTCTGGGAATAAAAAATACAAGCAGAAAGAAAGTCTCTGCACTCAAGGAGCTTTCATTTTAAGGAAGAGAGTAAACATTACATAAATGGAAGTTGAAAGAGGAGGGAGGGATGAAGATACAATGCGAAATCTTTGAGGGTCAGAGATTTGGAATGGAGGACAAGTCTTAGAACATAGTTGGCCTATGTGCCCTCCTTAATATGTTCAGGGAGCAGCCATCTAATCAAGGGGAGAGGCCACAGAAATGGAGAGAGCTTCCATTCTGTGAATTCTAGGACTGGAGTGAACTTTCAGAATAAAAAAAAAAATTCTGGAACATGGTAGAGAAAATCTAAGAGAGTCAGGAATGAGAGCAGAAGATAACCAACGTGGTGAAAGGTCTCAAGTTTGTATCATATGACAATCTGCTGAAAGAATTAGAAATGACAACTCTGGAAAAAAGAAGTTTTAGGGGGAACTTGAAAGCTATCTTTACTTCAAAAGTTGTTGCTAGGCTAGCTAGGTGCTCTAAAAAGAATCTATTATCTGAAGAGATAGCATCAATGAAGCAAAAACCCAAAAGAAAAGAAAAGAAAAGAAAAAAAAACTCTTTACTAAAAGAAACAATAAACATTGAGTAGGGTTATATGGGAGCAGCTATGTAGGTATGCAGTATTATTGAATACCACAGTAGAGTTCATTAAATCCCTAAATCCATAAAACTTCTACCCATCCCCTTCTTGATTTTTGTTTACATTACACTTTCTCAAAAGTAGGCCTTAGTATATTTAGTCTATTCTCTTTACAATTCTCCATGATTAAATGATATGCAGACCTTTTCACTCATTAGCCTCATGCTTTGAACCCAAGGCCTGGGGAAAATGAACAATACTTGGGAAAGCTGTCATGTGGAGATGGAATTAGATTTGTTCTATCTGGTCTTAGACGGTAAAACAGGAGCAGGCAGAAGGAATACTAAAAATGCAAATGTATGCTTAATATAAAGGAAAACTTGGTAGTATTAGAGCTTTTCTAAAGTGGAATGAACTGCTTTGTGATGTTAAAAAAAAGTTGTATAACTACTTGTTAGACATGTATTACAGGTGTGAACCTTTCTGTATCTCACTTTTCCCATTTGTAAAATGGTGATATTAATAACATCTTCTTCAAAATGCCTTCTTCATAGGTTATTGTGACAATCTAGTGAGTTAACATTTGTAAAGTGCCTTTCAAACTTTAAAGTTCTTACTATGGAAGTGTTTTGCATAACTACACATGTATAACCTGTATCAAGTTGCTTGCCTTCTCAATGAGGGTGGGTGGGAGGAAGGAAGGGAGAAAATTTGGAACCCAAAGTTTTACAAACAAATGTTAAAAATTGTTTTCACATACAACTGGAAAATAAGATATACAGGCAATGAGGTATAGAAATTCATCCTGCCCTACAGAAAAATAGAAGAGGAAGTGGATAAGAGAAGGCGGCAATAGAAGAGAGGGCAGATTAAGCAAAGGGGTATTCAGAATGCATGTCATCTTGAGGTGGGTGATATGGGGAGAAAATTTGGAACTCAAAATCTTGTGGAAGTGAATGTTGAAAACTAAAAATAAATTAATGAAAAGAAAAAAACAAACTTTAAAATTCTCTCTCTCTATCTCTCTTTCTCCCTCCCACACACACACTTTATATATATGTAAATAAGTATATACATATATACATATACATATAATGTGCTATCTAGTATTGTTACTATTAATTTTTATATTTGTGAGCCACGTGTTTTCTGAGATTGTACATTTTTGTCATTTTCCTAGCAACCTAGACCCCTGACAAACCCCTATTTAACCAGATTTGAAATTAGTACCACTACCCCATTCCCTAAGCATACCAGGTTTTACTCTTTGCAATGTGGTAAATGTTTTAAGCCTTTAGTTCTATGTAAAAGCATGACTGCAGTTCTTCTAGGGCACTGTTCATTTTCCAATAATGAAGTGCTCTGGAGTGATTACATTTTAGAAGTTTTATGAAAATCATCTGGAATAATTGACTGAACTTAACTCATTCATCATAATAAAATGGTTGCCAAAAAAAAGAAAAATGTTTCTACACAGTCAACCCATGTTAATCCATGATAACGGGGAGGATAGAAAGCATAGGCAAATTTAATTTGCAGAAAACTCAAAAACCTCATTTTAGGAAATAGTTTCAACATTTTCATCCACTAATCTTTTATTTGAGCCCCTGGCAGGCAGTAAAATTGCCTGACTTCATCTTTATCTCCTTTTCTTTTCTTCTTTCCCTACTGTGGTAGAAGTACCAAGGAGCATTAACGAGTCCCCAAAACTAGTCAAGCAAGAGAAGGACAACTAAAGTGTCAAGAGTAGATTTTTTTGTTTTATTGATTCCTTTTATTTTTTATAATGTGTTAATGTCTATGTATTTATTTCAACATTCCCTCTACCTTTATATCAAAAGTTTGAAAAAATAGGAAATATAGTAATTATTGTCCCCCACCCACTACAATGAAAACTAATTTTCCCCAACTCTTCTTTGGGCTCAAACTTGGTCATTATAATTACACATTTTTAAGTTTCATTTTATTGTTCTTTTCATTTATTTTTTCTAATCTACATTATATATACATATGTGAGTGTATTTATAGACACACAAACACATTCACAGATGTTTGCATATGTGTATACACACATATACATATGTATATTGTTGAAATAGTAATAGGTCACTATAGTTATATATCACAATTTGTTCAGTCATTGCCCAATTGATGGACACCTGTTGTTTTGCCAGTTCTTTATAACCACAAAAATAGATTTCTGGGTTAACAGATGTGGACATTTTACAATAAGTAGATACTGACAATACTCCAAAGATTAAAGGTTAAGAAACATTTCAATTAATTCAAAATGAGAGAATATCTACAAGATATATAGTAGACAGTCAGTAAACTTTTTTTGAATTTTAGAGCTCAAAGTGAATTTGTCCTATTCTATCATTTTACAGATAAGGAACTGTAGTACAGAAACAATAATAGTTATTGATACAATTATATGTGTATGGCAATGATAGTTGACAGCAAAATTAAGGCTCCAGTTTTTTGGCTTAGTCCAATGGTTTTCTCACTATTTTGAAGAGGCTTTATTTATTTTGTTTTTCTACTATGATGTACTCTAGCTCTAAATTTCTATTGTTGAAGAATTTTATAATATAATCTATATTTTTATCTTAATCACTACCCATACTAGATAGACAATCAATTCATACTTATTGAGTGATTACATTTCCTCAAACACAGACATTGTGAAAATTATTGATGATGCATAAGATATAGAATTGGCCTTCAAGTAGCTGAGGCTAAAAAGCCAACATATATGAAATAAGTATGGAACAATGATGTGCTATTTTTATGGTACTGACTCTCAAGGCAATTATAATTTTAAAAAAGAGATGAATTTGGGTCAAAGAAGTCAGATAAATCCTCTTGGGGGTAATGAGGTAAGTGTCAGTCAGTCACACAGTGCTGAAAAAAATTAAAAGACTTCAGGAAAAGGGTGAGTAGTGTGGTAGACACAGATTAGGAGACTGATGTCAGGAGGTCCATGAACTTGGATGAAATTATGTATGTACATATGCATGCATAGTTTCATCCAAGTTCACATAAACCAACTTTTCATACATGTACATATATGTGTATATACATAAGTGTGTATTTACATACATACATATGCTATCAAGCAACTCCTATCTAAAAACAATATGGGATGCAATTACAAGAATGAAAAAAAAAATTAAAAGCACTACCATTTGACCACAATGCCCCTTAGTGCAGAAAGCATCTCTTTCACTCAAATTGACTTAGATTTTAACTAACTGGGAATAAGAAAAGAGAGGGGAGTTGGAAGGGAGACAGTAATACTTTTTGTGATATTGTCAGTGTATAACTGTTGATATGCTTCACTCAATTTATTCTGGCATTTATTGTGGAAATAGAATTATGATGGATTTTACTTTGTGAAAATCTGAGGATTCATTTTCTAAAGACCCCCTGAAAAAATTGTTCCAGGAGGCTAAAGAAAACCTAGATATTTCTAATGGTTCTATATTGCTACAAGAACCACCAGAGGCATTCCTTTGCCAAATGATCAGAACTGTGGTGCTGCTATGACACCAGTATCATTCTGGATCTTGTATGACACAAGCCTTTTGACCTTCCTTATACTATTAGGAACCCAATTTTCTTGAGCAAATTAGAACTTGTAGAGCTAGTGAGAGATTAAAGATATGTACACAAATAATTACAACTTGATGTAGAATATTGACACATGAGAAAGTCACTAAGTGTTCTGGCATTTCAGATGGAAGAAAGATGCCTTCTGCCTGGCCGATTTTAGAAGATTTCAGAGAGCACATGCCACTTGAAAAGGACTGGGAAAAAGTGTATTTAAATTGGACAGATTAAGACATAAAAGAGGATATTTTAAGAGCAGATAATAGCTTGAGTGGAAGAACAGAGGTGGGATTCCAAGAGAGGGACACATTCCAAAAAGGAGAGAATAGATCCTTATGTCACAGTGGAGTTTCATTTCCTTGTGATAGTCAAACTAAGTGGCCACTGAGGTCTCTTCCAAATCTCAAGTTCTGTAAATTAAATTAACAATATGAATTCTTGGATTTCTACAGTAGTATTTGGCAAGAAAATGATTATTAGTGAACCTTGAGAAAGCAGTTTTAGGAGAAAAGAATGATTCCATAATGTTAGAAAAGCAAAGGTTGCATGGAAAGTATAGGCACTAGAAATATATGACACCTGAAGAAATGAACTGAAAAAAGAAGATAGGATGACAGCTAGAAAGGGTTATAAGATATTTTAAGAGACCTGAACACTTACATACATAAGAGGAAAGAGACTATTTAAATGAGAGAAACAGATTCAAGATGCAAGATATTGTGGGAGTAAAGTCCTGTGTTAGCATAAAGTATTGTGGAGATGAAGTGGATGGGGTCAGAATATTACTTCTTTTATAAATATAAAAATAATGCAAAAAATAAAGAAACATACTCCATCCTAAAATAATAAATTTATCCAGAAAGACTAGTGCTCCTGGTCTATTCCTTAGAAGGTAGTAATGGGCTGCACATATCCAGGCTAATACAAGTTTATCTGAGTGTCTGTTCAGTGTGTGTGTGTGTATGTGTGTGTGTGTTGGGAGCAGGTAGAGAACTGGGGTGGGGGGAGAAGTTGTGAATGTAATCCTAAATGCTATTGTCTGCTACATCCTTCTGCAAAGAAGAATGATTCAAGTGTGTCTGAAAATCTGTCACCTGAAGGGTATAACTTCTACCCACACACACAATAGCATTTGCATTTCACTGGTGTTGAAGAAGGAAAAAAAATTATGTGGATAATTACTTTCACTTATAATATCTTTGGAATGATGTCTAGGGGCATGAAGAAGAATTTGGCCCACTTCCATGTTGTTTTGCTTGAGATGAATGTATTCACTACCTTATTAATACTTTACCTGGTAAGAAAAATGCTTATTAATAACTAAAGATTTGGGAAAATTCAGATTTCTCTCTTTTTCTTTTATTCTCATTTCAAGACCTCAGTCTCTGAAGGTTGAGCTAACTTCTCCTGTATCCAGACCATACATAGCAGAAACAGTTATTGTGTTCCACTCAAGTTTGTGTGGGGAAAAATTATTTAAATAGATTGTCCAAGGGCTGGGGATAACTTAGAAGCAAATGACATAATCAAAGTTCAAGGCCAGCCCCACACTGTAATATTCATTCTTTCATTAATTGTTAACCAATCAAAGTTGGTTACCACTCTCAGGAACACTCCTTTTCTAAAAGAGCATTATGAGCCATGAGCCCTCTTCCATGATTGGCTTTGGTCTAAGATAAATTGTCTTTGGTCTAAGAGAAAGATGCCAAATGACCATCCTTTTGTTAACAAATATGCTGGCATTATTAAAAAAATGATTAAATTACCGAGAAATTATGTCTCTTGAACCTCTTTAAATGTCACACTAAAAGAAACTTAAAAATCCATCTAGTCCTTCCCAAGTACTAGATAGTGATCTCAGAGATAAGGGTCTTCATTGCTTTTAAGGATCTTCAAAGTTATACAACTTTTTAGGTCCTAAGTGGAAGAATTAGGAGCTAGAATTCATAACTCTTCTCTCAATTGCTGTTCTAAAATTTAGCATAGCCTTCAAGATACCGTAATCCTCTAACTTAACTCCAGAAGCTGTAGTTTAATTTGTTCTGTAATGAATCATTGTTGATGAATTTTGTTTTGCATTTGCATAGTTTATATTCAAAAATACTTACCTGATGAAATATATGAATAACTTCCCCTAACTGCAATATCCTTCATAAGGAGACTTTATCATTCAACATCAGACATGGAAACTTCATGTACAGGTTTTAACCACTTCTACTGAGATCTGTTGTATCATTGTAAGATTCATTTGCTACTTCCTCTTTAAGTACTTCTTTGAACTGTTCCCCTACATTAACCCCAGGAAAAGAAATGAATGAAGGTCCTTGTTTACAAATTTTGGTGGCTATGTTATTTTTTATCTTATATAATCTTTACATTTCCTATTATCATAGTTAATTTTCTTATGAATATTTATCTCTATATGTAAGTGAACAATTTGGAGGGGAAACCAAATTGCAACATAAAGCAATCTGGTGGGGGGAGGTGGTGGAAGAAATAAGACTTTACTCATTTTTCATCAATTGCTCTGCTTGGTTTTGTCTCTAGGAATACCATGTTCTCACAAGGAATATCCCCTTCTCTCTCCCTCCTCCCCAATGAGCTTTCTTTTGTTTAATGTCTTCCCTTGTTCCTTAAAGTTCCTTAAAGACAGGGATTATATTTTTTTCTTTCCTGTATCCCAAACATTTATAGCACAGTGTCTGACATAGTAGGTATTTGGTAAACTTTTATTGAATTTAATTGAAGTGATCTTTATAAAAACATTAGTTTAAAGAATAATATATTATACGTATTACATATACACATATACATATACATCTATACACTTATACAGAAATGAATGAGATGAATCTGTGATCTACTTTCCCTCCCATGTTTGTTGGTTTCTATCCCTGTGTTCTTATGTTTATGTCTCTGTCTGTCCATCTTTTTCTGTCTCTGTCTCTCTGTCTCACTTTGTCTCTGTGTCTCCATGACTCCATTTAGGGTTTTCTTGGCAGAGATACTGGAGTGGTTTGCCATTTCCCTCTCCATATCATTTTACAGATGAGGAAACTGAGGCAAACAAGGTTAAGTGACTTGCCCAGGGTCTCACAGCTGGTTAATAAGTATCTGAGGCTGGATTTAAACTCGTGTGTTTTTACTACCAGGCACTCTATACACTGCACCACCTAGCTGCCTTTCCAGAAAAATAAGTATGCCAAATAATCTGTTTTCTGAAAGCAGAATTTGTAGCTACACCAATTGTTTTATGAAGTACTTATCGCAATGCTATGTGCATAAGGAAGTTTAATATTTTAATGGTAGTTTAATATTAATTCATAGTAAGGATGAGTGATACAAATTTGAAAAGCAAGAATATTTTGAATTATTCTTGGGTATTTGCACTTACAAAATTAGGTGGCACCATTAATTCTCCTTTTTACAGATGGAAAAAGAGATGAGGCAGGACAATAAATCTGCAAGTGAATGAGTCATGAATTAGAAGCTATATCATAATAGCAAGAAAGGAGTGTAAGTGAATGATTTTTATTAGAATTTCAATAAAATTTAAAAGCTTCAAGATTTTTGCATAGTGCCTAGGCAGATAAAATCATTTTTTGTTGAACAACTATGTTACCCATAATACCTTCAGATAACTTTCCTCTTATAAGGAAAGATTTCACTAATCATAAATTTTGCCATTTGGATGCCTCCACACATTTATCTTTCAGATGATAATTCATAACACTTTATTTATATCCCATTACCTTTTATGAGCACAATTCCATACTTGGTAAAAGAAGCTCTGCATAATTCAGGTATAAATACATCAGGTTTCAAAACAGGATTCTTACTTTCAAATTGACCCTGAAACCATCTCTACACACTCAGATTGGTTTAACCATTTTCCATGAATCTAGCAGTCTTGTTAATGTTGTCCTATGGATAAGAGGGACTCTTTTTTTTTGGAGAGGGGGAAGGGCACATTTATGTAAGGGTAATAATCTATATCAATGTATACATATATTTGTATATTATATATGTGTGTATATATGTTCACAATTTAGGTAGATAGATATAGGTATATAGATATGATATTTACACACATATATATATATATATATACATATATATATATTATATATATTGTCCCTGAAACTATCTCTTCATGCTCAGATTTAATCATTTTCCATGAATCAAGCAAACTTGCTGATGTTGCTTTGTTAGTAAAAACAACTCTTTTTCTTTCTGGGAAAATAAGGGATACATTAATGTAGTTTTTAATGTTTGCAATGCATTCTATGTATATACATGTGTCCAGATCTTTATGAATTCATACACATAAAGAAAGATAGTGTCCATGAAAGTCTTTAAGTCTTAATAGTTTAAAACTGCACTAAGACATACAAACGTGTGTGTGTATACATATACCTACATGTACACACATATATACTCATATGCTTACATACATGGACATACATACACACATCTATCTATTATTATTACCACTGACATTAACAGATTAATACACTGAATAAACTGAGACCTTGGCAAGAAGCAAAATGATTTTCCCCAAATTACCCAGCTATCCATAAGTGGACACAGTAATCCAGTCAAGGTCTTAAGATTTGTGACTTTAGTTACAATGGTCTTTCCATTACACCAATTACCCTCTCAACTCATCAGGGAGAGTGATTTCCTGAAGTTTGTCAACCTCCTAGACTGTCTTCATCATTTCAATGGTGTTTGTTGCTAGGCTTTGATGGGACTTAATATTTTTTTTCTATAATGGATCCTTTTGGCAGTCTAGTAAAGTTATTGAAAATTTCTTATAATAATTTTGTTTATTGCATAAAATAAAATGCTATATATGCAAATGAAAACAATTATATTAAAATATAATTGTCATTTTAAAATGTTTACAAGTCCCAGGTTAAGAAACCTTACTCTATAGAGAAGCAGAGAAAACTAGAACCAAATAGTGGTTTCCTAACACTCTTACCAATTTAGCTCTTTCTTCTTGGTTCCTCCAAACCAAGGGCATAGGGTGAAAATATGTTGAAGGATTGTAGCTTGCAAGTCACTTAGGATATAATACCTTTGTTGTCTTGGTTTGAAGGATGTTGCCATTATGCTTCCACACTCTGATTCTTGGAGTCCCTGAAACATGTGTTCTTTTATTTAAAAAAAAAAGCTTTCATTTAGAAAAAAAATAACTTATATGTGATTTTCCCTCTCACCCACTCAACATTGTAAAGAAATAGAAAACAAACATGGTTAAAAAAAGAATTGTGTAATTAAACAAAGCACACTTCCATATTGGCCCTCCCCACAAGTTTGTCCGATTTCCCATCTTGACTCCATCAACTTTCCATCAGAAGTTGTGCAACATGCTTTATTATTTTTCATTTCATGTCATTTCATTTCTTTTTCCCCTGCTTTACTGTCTATTACTTTCTGTTGTGTACAAAGTAAACAAAATTACTGAGGCTACTACTGGAAAGCATATAGGTAACTTGGAGAGCAAAAAAACAAAAA
This sequence comes from Vombatus ursinus, assembly GCF_900497805.2. Classification (NCBI taxonomy): domain Eukaryota; kingdom Metazoa; phylum Chordata; class Mammalia; order Diprotodontia; family Vombatidae; genus Vombatus; species Vombatus ursinus. The sequence goes on from NW_020940360.1 coordinate 29,252,847, forward strand.
AACAAAAGCAAAAAAAAACAACAGCATGGTTTCTTTTACTTTTTTTTGTATTTTGCTTTTGTTTTCCTTTTAAACACACACACACAGAACAACTACTTCTACACTTGAGCAGTCTCTCTAATCTAAAGAAATAAGTGGGAGAAGGAAGAGAAGAAGGGGAGGGGAAGTTGACTCTGATGCCAAAAGCTGGGGGAACAGCAAGGTGGATGCTGCCTCAGAAGGTCCAGTGCTGGTTTTGCTGAGCTCATTGACATACTGTTTCCTCATGGCCTCCTGAGCTAGGTCACAGGTGATTGTGCCATGAACAACCTGAAAAATTCATGAGTGCTTTGGAGAATATAATATAGTTGTCATGAGTGGATGTTGTGCCTTCCAGGAGAAGAAGCTTGCCCACTAGTGTCCTGGGTATGATTTGGGAAGACTAGGATGGCAGGGGATCACTTCCTAAGAGTACACAGAACTTCCACAGGAGTTGTTGCTGAAAGTGGAACCCAGATGCCATGTGTAGTTGTCATGGTCACAAGTGAACTGCAAAACAGGATTGTTTCCATGTTGTTTTTTTCTTTTTGTGACTATGTTAATCTTAGTGGTGGCTCCTAAGCAGCTCCTATTAGGCAGTGGGCTGCTGAAGACAATCAAGGGTGACCTGGCTGGGGAAAGGGATGCTAAGCCACAAAACTCATTTGTAAAGGTTATCAAAGGAGGATACTTGACTGCAAGGGAAAATGTGAGAGTTCTTTGGGTTTTACTGCTTTATTGTTCTATGGGATAGTACTATCCCTTCCCTTCCTCCACCTTTTGTATACCTAAATGGTTCTGTTTCTTTTCAATAAAGAATATATTTCCAGAGCCTTGTCTAATCATGCTTTTTATTCTACCAAGTCTCAGTGATACCCATTAATTGTCTCCTTGCTTTGAAACCATTTGGTTTCCTTAATTTATTGCCTAAAATTTTGGACATTCGAGACTATAAGATTTACTAAGCATCCTTTCTTGAATTTTGTCTCCTGTGAATTCCTGGGTGGCTAAGTTGTTATTCTTCTTCCTTCTCTGGCTATTCTCCCAGTGAGTGGTATGCAGTCTTCTCTCTTCTCCATCATTTTTGGTTAAATTCCCTTTTAATAGAATTATGTCAGCTGATAATGAAATTCTAACAAACCTTTGTTTGGCATATTCCATTACTTTCCAAAAATGTCATCATTACATTTTAATCTTTGATACAGAAATCTGAATGTCTTTATATTAACTACTCAATCAGCTGTTGACTTCCCAAAACAATTTATTCTCTTTTGCATCCCTTGTCTTCAATGGACAATGGTGAAGACAGCCTAAGGGTCTTCAGTTTCTTGCCAAAAGCTGCATGGTTATTGACAATAAATTTTATCTTCCTATTGGTGGTACCATTTGTGATCACAAGAATCAATAGAAATGAGAAAGTCACATGTTATTCTATCTTGAAAAGCTCACAGTCCTATCTTCAATACTTGCCCCTCAAACAAACAAAAACAACAAAAAATGGTCCTGGCTAATGTTGTTATCAGATCAACAAATATCTTCCTAGGAACCCCTGTGCAGGGAATCAACAATCATTTCTCTTCTCTTCTTCCTTTTGCCTTTAATGGTTGGTAAGTTGCCCACTTCTTTCCCTTTTTCCTCTATGCATTACATCCACTCTCCAAAATCCCAACAAGGATCATCTCTCCTCCACCACCCCTCACCTGTTTTCTCTTTCTTTTTACCTTATTGAAACTTCATTTCTGTTTCCTCTTAGAATACTTCTTTTATGCTAACTACCTGGAGTGTAGAGAAATATTCTTTGAGTCACTTTACATATGGAGAATCTCAAAGCTACCTTCAAGTACTGCACACTGAAATTGAACATTATACAAGCAAAATGCCATCCCATAAGGCCACTTGGAACAGATATAGCCCATGTAAACTTTGAAGTTTTCTTACACCAACACAGTGTAGGAACCCCTTTCATTAATGGAGACAACAGCTCCTCCATGACTTGGTAATCTATGTCCTGAGAGCATTCAGAAAATGAGCATCTTATCAAGACTGGTTTTAGGATGAACATCACAGAATCTATTCCAAGGCCATGTATGAAATAGTGGTGGTAATAAGAATAATAAGAATAATAAGAAGAAGGAAAACAAAAAGAGCAACAACAATAAGAACATCTAATATTTATATTACATATAGAGAGAGCCTATGATTTGTCAGGGATTGTACTAAGCACTTTAAAAATATTACCTCATTTGAGCCTGGGAGGTAGGTGCAATTATTATTCCATTTTATATGGAAGGAAAGTGGGACAGACATAGGTTAAGTGACTTACTGAAGATCAGAACATGACTAGTAAGTGTCTGAGACTAGATGGCTGGATTTGAATTCAAATTATACCCTTATCAGCATGTTATATGTGTGTATACATATATAATACATACACATAGGCATCTATGCATCATATGTGTATACTACCTGTGATATATAAATATATTATCACATAGATGTGTGAGATAGGTATATGTATGCACATGTATACATGTTCTGTATCATAGATCTATCTCAATCTATACTTTAGCATGAGTCAGCTAATTGCAATGTAATGAAAGGTTATAAGCAATTAAGGGTTCAGGAAGCACAATGAAGACTATAAAAGGTGATGCCTGAGATACATTTTAAAGGAAATTTGATATTCTGTAGGTCAGAGGAAGGAGGAGTGCCCTCCATTATGAGATATGATTAATATAAAAGCACAGAGACAAGACATGTATTATGATATGTAAAACAGAGAGACAAGGCCAATTTAACTAAAATGTAATGTGTAGAAAGGGGAGTGATATAGAACAAGGTTGAAAGGATGGGTTTAGGCCAAGTTATGGAGGGTTTTAAAAGTTGAAGATAGTATTTTATATAAGAGGCAATAGGGAGCCACTCAAGTTTATTGAGCTGAGAAATGGTATAGTCAGTTGTGCACTTAAGGAAAAATCACTTTGTGAGCTGCTTGGAAGAAGTACTGGAGTGGCAACAACTTTGATATTTGATTAAAAGTCTTCTTTTAATGCAACATAAATTGCAAATAATTTTAAAACATTTTATTTTCTAATAATAACAACAGAGAATAATTGAAATAGAAATAGGATTAGAAGGCTACTATAAACGTCCAGTGGTAGTTGATAAAAACTGAGACCTGCAATAAGGTAAACTAAGGTGAACTAAGAATTATACATGCATGAATGTATGTTTTTGCATGTGTATATATGTTAGAACAGTCTTAATTCAACAGAAAGTGAGGCTTACCTTAAAACTATTTTTTATTTTCTACTAAGAACAACTCTACTAAGAACAACACAATAATGACAATAGAAGTATCATTCTGAAATAGCATTAAAGGTATTTGTGAAAATACTTAATTTTAAAATTAAAATAATACTTAATAAATAATACTTAATTTACCCTAAAATAAAATATCTTTATCAATATTTTAATTATATTCATTTTAATATGGTGGGAAATCTTCATAATACTTCATTACTTAAAAGTAAAGAGGCACTTTAAAATTTAAAGTTCATGCAAGTTTATACTTGAAATTTTTTTAAATACTTATGCAAATAGTAAGTATGATTATTTCAGACATAATGTATTTATTAAATATAAATTGAATTATATTTTGAAACATTGAATTTACTTTAACAAATGATCGATCCAATTTTTCAAATCCAAGGACAAAAATTAAAACATAAATATATTGCCTATAGAATCTATAATTTGTATGGCCAAATGTCAAAAACAAAATGAAACAAAAAGTCCTTATCATCATTGTTCAAAAATCTTATCAGAAAGTCTAAATTACATTCAGGAATAGTTAACTTCATCTATAATTTCAGATTATTTATACTGAAATCATCATGCTAATTTTTATGTGTTTTAGAGAAACATATTTTTACCTTGTATTTCTGGTCTGCAACCCTTTGAAATAAGCCAGTTCTGTAGACAGCTTGGTGGCACAGTGGATAGAGCATTGACCCTGGAGTCAGAAGGACCTTAGTTCAAATCCAGCCTCAAACAGTTGACATTTGCTAGCTGTGTGAGCCTGGGCAAGTCACGTAACCCTGATCGTCTCACACACACAAAAAAAAGAAGTAGAATAAACCAGCTCTGCCTTTCTATTTTTGCCACAGATAATAACTAACTATAAATAGATCATTTAAATTGCTTCCATTTCATAGCTTAAGCTTCCTTTAACCAAATGCCATATGCTCCCTTACTAGGACAAGACTTAATTACACCATAATATGATTAATTTTGATTTAATATCTTGAAAGATCCATTATTTCATTGATAAAAGTACTCATTCCATTTTAACAAATAAAACCACCTCCCTCTACTTATTTCTTTTTCTTGGTGACTCAACCATGTTTTTGCATAATGCCCCCAAGTTGGATCTATTCAGCTTCAGTAATTTCTTTCATCCTTTAGAACTTCTAGTGTAGCCAGGTACTAAGTGGAGAAATAGAAATACAAAGAATAAAATAATCCTCACTTAAAAAAATAAAACTTATATTCTAATATAATCTAATATTATGATAATATAATTCAATTTCATCATTGTATAACTACATGAAATAGTCTTGGAAACATAAGACTTTCTTGCACTTTTTTCCCCCTACTTTGGATTGATATACTAACCACTTTCAAGTCACTCTAGTATTTACTAAGGGGAGACTTTTCAGAGTTCTAGTGATCAACAAAATTAGGAAAACATCATCTTTAAAAGAAAATTTGGGGAAACTGAGGATCAGAAGGAAATCCTTCTTTTGTTTGGACCATTTGCAAAACAAGTTTCATGTAATTGGTGTACATTTTAGATCAAGATTTCTCAATTTAATAGTATATTTATTGAAATGTTCAGCTGAACTTTGAACTAACAGCTCCATCATTATGATTTCTTCAGAAATATATATATATGTCAGTGATATAACACTATATATATAGTCAGAGTGATATAACACTACATATATATATATATATATATGTATATATATGTATATATAGGAGGCACCCTAAGGAGAGCTTACAAGAATGAGTTTGAATTGACTAAGGTAAATTCTTCCTACAGTTACTGTCATCAATCAATTAATTAATATATATTGTGCATTCACTATTAGCAAGGCACAGGTAGATAACAACAATAATGGGTACAGTGAGGTTACTAACAGCATGGTTGTAGGTATAGTAGAATTATGAATAATGCATTGAACTTGAAATCCAGAAAATCTAGCTTAAAATTGTAATCCCACTTTGGAATATGGCTAGTTATATCACTATGGGCAACCCAAACTTCCTGAGTTTCAATGTCCTCATCTATTAAATGAGAATAATAATATCCATAATATCTACTTTACATGAGAGTGCTCATGTAATATACTTTGGAAACTAAATCATTGCATACATATTGATTTTGTGTCTTTTGACTTTATACTTCAGCCTCCATTTCCTTTTTCATAGCAATCTCATCGTTAATATAAAACAAGGTATTTTTTGAAATTTCTTGCTTAAATTCAATGAGTCAATATTTTCTGAAATCCTCAATATAAACAATGGAAATACTGATATTTCTGTCTTATATGTTGTATGTCCTTATTCTTATCACTTAATTAATGTTTTGAGAACTTTGAAGGCAACAGAATTTAGGAGATTAGTTTAGAGTAATCCTGCTACCTGTGATGTTAATTTAATAATGAGTTGAGAATATTTTCCCCAAAATATTAATTCCTCCAACTATTATCTTCCTGTTTTTCCCCATTATGCCTTTTACTCCTTAGAATCTTTAACTATCCTTCCAATGCTTGTTTTACCCTCTCATTTGCATTAAGAAAATGTGCAAATGTTCCTTATTTTAAAAGTTCAAACTAAAACATACAGTTACTCCCACACCAAATTGAACTCCTATTCAATTTCTGGCCTTTTGAAAACAGATTTTTTTGGGTGGGGGGAGCAAAGCAATGCAGGTTAAGTGACTTGCCCGGGGTCACACAGCTAGTGAGTATCATGCATTGGAGGTCAGATTTGAACTCAGATCCTCCTGACTTCAGGGCCAGTGCTCTATCCACTGTGCCACCTAATATGCCCCATACATTTTTTTTTATTTCTTAATCTTCCGTTACTATTGGAAATTATTGAACTTTCTCCTATTTGTTTAACTTTCATGTTGAATACCCTTTAATGTGTTAATTTGAAGAACTAATCCAAATTTGTTTATTTATTTAACACCACAATACTTCCTTTCATGATTAGACTTGGCTTTGCTGTTTTTGATTGCCAATGGATTTACTTTCTCCTTAAAGCATTATATTTACTTTTACTTTTAGTTTTTGCGATCATGGCATAATCTGGAGTGATTCTGATTGGTTGTCCATGGAAATTTAAACTCCATATCCAACCTTTTGTTCCTTGAAAAAGTTTTTTTTGATGTCACAGAAATTTGACCACAATATTTCTTCATGAATTGAGCTTAGGTTTACTTTTTGTTTATATTACACGATTTCTCTCAATCTCCATTTTCTAGAAGAAAAGCATCCTATTATTCTTAGATAGATTTGTCACCTCACGTCTTCAGGTTTTATATTCTTGTTTTATAGACCTCTAAAGCATTCTTTCAAATTATTGCCTTTGCTTTATTTTATTTCATTATGTTTATTGAATTCTTTCTGTTCCTGAATTTTTTTCATTTCAATTCTATCATTCTTTTCTCCGCTTTCTCCCAACCCCAGAGAATCTAAAGAATATGTCTGTGTCTTGATCTAAATTAGATTAGACTCTAATTAGACTTGCTGGCTTCTTCCTGATCTTCATCTTTGTTTGCCAATGCCTTTCTTCATAAAATTATCTTGTGTCTCTGTTGTATGTATATACACATATGTGTGCCTTATTTTTGCACATGTAACTTCCTTGAGGGCAAAGACTGTTTCTTTCCTCCTTTTCTTTTGACTTATGTATCCTTATTGGCTGGTACAATATCTGGAATATAATAGGTGCTTAACAAACTCTTTTTTTGTGTGTGAGGCAATTGGAGTTAAATGACTTGCCCAGAATCACACAGCTTGCAAGTGCTGTGTCTCAGGCTGGATTTGAATGCAGGTCCTCTTGACTCCAAGGCTGACTCCACTGCACCACCTAGCTGCCCCCTGCTTAACAAATTCTTGTTCATTAATATGTTAGGCTTTTTAATTCTGTCATTCCATATTTTCCCTTTAATTTTATTTGCACCTTTGTACTCTTCTAGAAGTATTTGGAATTGTTCCATTTCCATTTCAGGAAGGCTTGCCAAATTTATGATGGTATATTTACCCTTCTCAGATGATTTTCAGTAATTTTGTATTTTTGTTGTTGTGAAGTGCTTGTCAACAGAGACAGCTCTTTTCATCAATTTTGAAAGACCTTCTCTTCAGTCAGCCTTTCTGTCTATATCAATTACATTGATGATTTTTCTATGGTGTCCTTGCTGCAAACTGTTCCTTACCACTGATCTTTTTTCTTTCTCAAGGCCAAGTAACACCTTCCTCTCAGTTTTAAAGCCTATTCTCTGTTCTTTTAGACTTCTGGAGTTGGACCAGATATGTTTTCCTCAGAAAGTAGGTAATCAGTTTGGGCACTAGTTCAGGGGGTCTCCCACTGGCCCTTGTAACAGGAATGATTCTTTACTATCTCATTAAGTAATTTCATCCTCTTCTATGGCTGCATTTATTAGCTGCATGCCAACAATTCCCCAATCAATATATCCAGCCCTAACCTCTCTCCTAAACTCTATTCTCACATCACTAGCTACTTTTCTTACATTTTAAACAGGATATAATTTAAGTTTCACAAAATCAACATGTTCAAAAATAGAATTAATTATCTTTCCCTTCAAATTTTCTTCTGTAATATACTTCCTTTATCAGAGGGCATTTTCATCCTCCAAGTCACCCATGTTCACAACCTCAAAGTCATCCACTACTCCTCCCTACTACTCAGCCCACATACCCAATCTGTTATCAACTTATCATTTCAACTTTCACAACATCTCTCATATTTATGACCCCTCCTCTCCACTCACATAGCCACAACCCCCATGAAGGTTCTTATCACTTTTTTCTTGAATTATCCCAACAGCCCTCTGGTTGATCTCCTCACCAGAAGTCTCTCTATCCTCCAATACTTCCTCTATGCAGCTGTCAGTGTGATCAAACTAAAATTATTGTATGACCATATCCTTCCCCAATTCAATGAAATCCAATGACTCTCCCAGGATCAAATATAAAATCCTACTAGGCATTTAAAACCCTTCACAATATGGCCTCTTCCAGAGTTTTAATTCATCTTAGACTTTATTTTTTTCCACACACATTAAAATTCAACAATATTTGCCTTCTTGATATTCTTCACATATGACACTCTATCCCAAGATTCCATAGATTTTTAATGACTGTACTCCTTTCCTAGAATGTTCTCCTCCCTTACCACAACCTCCTGGTTTCCTAAAAAAGTAATTGAAATACTCAAATTCCATGTTGGGAGATGATCTGCCATGTTGTTCCCCCTCTCTCTGTCTCTCTCTCTCTCTCTGTCTCTCTCTCTCTCTCTCCATCTCTTGCTACATAACATGCACACACATACACACCTATGAACACATTTTATAACTATATTTTATAACTATATGTGTCCTTATTGCATGTAAACATGTTTATGTTTTATTTCCCCTTTTACTATGAAGACATTAAGTGTGTTTTTTTGCTTTCTTTCTATTCCCAATTCTTAGTAGCATACCTAGCAAATAGTAGATACTATTTATTGAATAACTGTCAATCCTTATAACTTACTTTAGTACCTGGGATATCATAAACTCTTTAAAAATCCTTGTTAACTGAGTGATAACATTATTTTTATAATGTCTGTATTTAAAAGAAGATTCCCTAGGAAATGCTGAGAAAGTTGCTTCTTTGACATCTTGTACTTCATTTTCTTCCCTTTCTTTGATTTTTCCTAATGGTTCATTCTGTGATAGGCTAAATAGTTGCTATTAGTGCTGCTGCTTGTCTTCTCCATGGCTCCTCTATGACTATCTCTTTTCTGTGTTCTCCAAGTTTAAGACTGTCCCTGTTTATCCAGTAATGAACCTACACAAGGATAAATTTTATTCTTGAATTAAATTTTTGTACATGTTTTAAAGGTTCTTTATTGAATGTAATTTTGTTGCATCATGATCTGAAGAGGTGCATTTAATATATTTGTTTTTGTGCATTTTTGTGATATTTTTATGTCTTAATAAGTGGTAAATTTTTGCAAAGGTGCCACATAAAGCTAAGAAGGAGTTATAATATTTTCTATTCCCATCCAATATCCTCCAGACATTGATCAAATCTAACTTTCCTACAATTCTATTCATCTTTTTAGCTTCTTTATTTTTATTTTAAGCTGAGATTTATATAGGTTTGGGAGGGATTAATTGATGTCCCCTCTCAGTATATTTTACAGTTTATTTCCTCCTGTAATTCATTTAACATTTCCTTTAAGAATTTGGATGCTATGCCAGTTCAGTACTTGTTTTCCTTTCTTGTTTATGATAGTTTTTAACAAAATGTAGTTTCTTTTATTATATCTTTTAATTAGGTCTGTTTTAACTTGTGTTTTAACCAAGATTATGATTGCAACTCTTGTCTCTTTTACTTCAGCTGAAGTACAATAGATGCTACTCTAATCTCTCATTTTAACTGTGTATGTCTCTTACTTTTTCAAGTGTGTCTCTTATAAACAACATATTGAAGAGCAAGGAATAGTTTACCTTTCAAATCTATAAAGAAGGGAAGAATTTATGACCATACAAGAGATAGAGAACATTATGAGATGCAAAATGAACAATTTTGATTACATTAAATTGAAAAGTTTTTGCACAAATAAAGACAATGTATCCAAGATTAAGAGGGAAACAGAAAACTGGGAAAGAATTTTTACAACCAGTGTCTCTAATTAAGGCCTCATTTTTAAAACATATAGAGAATTAAGTCAAATTTGTAAGAATACAAGTCATTTCCCAATTGATAAGTGTTCAAAGGATATGAACAGGCAGTTCTCAGAGGAAGAAACTAAAGCTATCTACAGACATATGAAAAAAATTTCTAAATCCCCATTGGAGAAATGCAAATCAAAATGACTCTGAGGTACCACATCACATCTATCAGATCAGTTAACATAGCAAAATAGGACAATGATAAATGTTGGAGAAGTGGGAAAATTGGAACACTAATACATTGTTGGTGAATTGTGAAATGATCCAACTATTTTAGAGAACAATTTGGGGCTATGCCCAAAGGGCTATAAAATTGTGCATACTCTTTGACCCAGCAATACCACTTCTAGATCTGTATCCCAAAGAGATCATAAAAATGGGAAAAGGACCCAACATGCACAAGAATATTTATAGCAGCTCTTTTTGTGATGGCAAAGAACTGGAAATTGAGGGGCTGCCCATCAATTGGGGAATGGCTGAACATGTTGTGATATATGAATGTAATAGAATACTATTGTGCTATTAGAAATGATGAGCAGGCAAACTTAAAAAAAAAACCTGGAAAAAACTTACATGAACTGATGCATACTGAAATGAGCAGAACCAGGAGAACATTGTACACAGTAACAGCCACATTATGGGATAACTGACTTTGATAGTCTTGGCTTTTCACAGCAACACAACAGTCTAAGACAACTCTAAAAGATTCATGATGGAAATTGATGTTCACACCCAGAGAAAGAAATATGGAGTCTGGATACAGATGGAAGCATACTATTTACTCTCCTTTTCCTTTGCTGTTTTGTTTTATTGCTTCATTCTTATGGTTCCTCTCATTAGTTCTAATTGTTCTTTACATCATGACTAATGGGAAAACATTCTTAACATGAATGCATATACAGAGCCTATATTAGATTGCAAGGCATCTTAGGGTGGAAGGGAGAAATGGGAGAGGGAGAAAATTTAAAACTCAAAATCTTATGCAAGTGAATGTTGGAAACTAAAAATAAATAAATTTAAAAAAGAAACTTAAAAAAATAAACAATATATTGTTGGATTATGGCTTCTAATCCATTTTGATATCCTCTTCTATTTTATGGGTGAATTTATCCCATTCACATTTACAATTATGATTGCTAACTCTATATTTCCCTCCATCCTATTATCTTTTATCCTTCCCTTTTTTACCCTTTTTTCTCAAAAAATCTATTTAGATTTTTATTACTGCCTCCCTTAATCTACCCTTTCTCTTACCATTCCCCTTTCATTTATCCCCTTCTCCTCCTACTTCCCTGTTCAGTAAGATGAAATTTATCCCCAAATGATTCTTTGTGTATATGCTTATTTTTTCCTTTTAGAAGCAGTTCAGATGAGAGTGAGGTTCAAGTGTTTCCTACTCCACCCCCTCATTTTCCCCTCCATTGTAATAAGAGCTGTCCCTTATATGATTCTTCCATGGGATACATATATTTTTCCCATTCTTCCTCCTCTTTCCCCTTTCTACCAGTCTATCATTCTTTCTCACCCTTCCATTCTTTTTTTGAGGAAATTCCAACATAATAGACTCACACCCATGCCTTTTGTCTAAGTAGACTCCTAACTGCCATAACAAATGATAATGATGTCTTTAAGAGTTATGAGCATCATATTTACATACAGGAGTGTAAATAGTTTAACCCCTAAGTCTCCTACAATTCCTCATTCATGTTTACCTTTTAATATGTATGCTATTCTTATGTTTGAATATCAAGTTTTCTATTCATCTCTGGTCTTTTAATCAGTAATGCTTTGAAAGTTTTCTCTTTCATCATATATGTAGATATATAAATAAATGTATGCATATACATGTATATGTATTTGTGTGTATGTGTGTGTGTGCATGTGTGTGTGTGTGTGTGTGTGTGTGTGTGTGTATCCCACCATTGAATTATACTAAGTTTTGTGGGGTAGGTTATTCTTTGTAATAATCCTAGCTCTGTTATCTTTTGTAATATCATATTCCAAATCCTATGCTCCTCTTTAGTGCTAGATGCTAAATCTTGTGTGATCATATCGGTGGCTCCACAATATTTGAATTCATTCTTTCTGCTTCCAATATTTTCTACTTGACCTGCAAGCTCTGAAATTTGGCAACAATATTCTTAGGCATTTTCATTTTGGGATCTCTTTTCAGGAGCTTTTCACTGGATACTTTCAATTGCTACTTTACCCTCTGATTCTATGATATAGGTAGTTTTCTTTCTCAATATCTTAAGATACGAATCTAGGCCTTTTTAAAAAAAAACATAGAATTCAGATACTCCAATTATTCTTAAATTATCAATCTATTTTTTCAGGTAAGTTTTTTTTTAGATGATATAGATCACAATTTTCTTCTATTTTTTCATTCTTTTGATTTTGTTGTGTTGTTTCTTAATGTCTCAAAGAATCATTAGGTTGTACTCAAACAATTCTGATTTTTAAGTAGTTTTCTTTAGTGAATTTTTGTTCCTTTTTTGCTAAGCTGCCAATTCACATTTCATAATTTTCTGACATTAATAAATTTATTTTCCCAATTTTTTCTATATAACTCATTTAAGTTTTAGATTTTTTTTTTTGCTTTTAAAAAACTCTCTTTTGTTACCTTTTCTTGGAATTCTTGATTGCCTTGAGTCTAATCTGGATTTTTCTTTGAGGGTTTACTTGTAGTAGCTTTCAAGTCATTATCTTCTTCTTAGTTTATGTCTTGTGCATCCCTGTCCCCATAGAAGTTTTTATATTCAACTTCTTTATTGTTTGTTCATTTTTTTCTAACTTATTTCTTGATTTTGGACTTTATGTTATTGATAGTCTGTGCTCATCTTTTGAGGAGGGACAGGGTCAAAGGAGAGAATAGAATAAACTGAGGGTGGGATAGGATGGAGAGAAATATAGTTAGTCTTTCACAACATAACTATTATGGAAGTGTTGTGCATGACTACACATGTATAACCTATATAGATTGCTTGCCTTCTCAATGAGGATGAATGGGGAGGGAGGAAGGAAGAGAATTGGGAACTCAAAGTTTTAAAAACAAATGTTAAAAATTGTTTTTACATGCAACTGGGAAATAAGATATACAGGCAGTGGGGTATAGAAATCTATCTTAACCTACAGGAAAATAGGAGAAGGGGATGAAAGAAGCAGGGAGTGATAGAAGGGAGGGCAGATTGGAGGAAGGGGTATTCAGAATGCTCACCATTATGGGGTAGGGGTGGGGGAGAGATGGGGAGAAAATTTGGAACTCAAAATCTTGTGGAAAGTGAATGTTGAAAAATAAAAATAAATAAATAAATTGGAAAAAAGAGAGTCCCATACCAATGGACTTTGGGACTCAGGTTACATACATGGGGTGCTATAAGAGGCAATGTGCCACAGTAGAAGGTCAGCAAATCGCAGAGTCAGCAAAAACTGGGTTTAAGTCCTGCCCCAACACATACTTTTAATGTGACCTGGGGCAACTCACTTGATTTCTTAATCCTTAAAACAACTCTAAAACAACCTTAATCCTTAAAACTAATCCTTAAAACAACTTAAAAAAACTAGAAGTTGCATCTGTACTATGAGAGGAAACTTCCACCTGGGAAGTGACTTATACTAGCAACTACAGGGCCAGTCCCAACCAGAAATAAGGTCTAACACATAGGCACTACTAAGGAGACAGCTCAGTGCCTCTTTGGGTGGTGGGACCAAGCAAACCAAATATTAAGTATTTCTCAGGGAATATTTCCAGATTTTATTGTCCTAGAAACTGAATGGCTCAGTTTTGGATGTTACTACCATGTATTATCAATGTTGATTTGAAGACATAAGTTGTTCAAAATATTTCATTCAGCAAAATTATGATCAGAAATGCCTGTGGCATGAATGGAGGATAAAAGATGCAGTTTCCATTATTCTTTGTTGCACTCAGAATGTCAAAAGACCTGAAGGCAGTCCTACAGAACAATGGGTTGATTATCTCTGGAGGACTGTGACAATGAAAAAGATTGCATAGAAGAGAAGAGAATGATACAGAAAAAATAACATAGTTCTAGAGCAGGGTTGGGGAACCTGAAACCTTGAGGCCACATGTGGCCCTCTAGGTCCTCAAGTGCAGTTCTTTGACTGAATCTGAACTTCACAAAACAAATCCTTTCAGGGCATTTGTTTTCAATGGGATCCTTTTAGAGGATTTGTTCTGTGAAGTTCAGATTCAGTCAAAGGGTCCCACTTGAAGACCTAGAGGGCCACATGTGGCCTCAAGGCTACAGGTCCCCCCCCCGGGTGGGGAATAAGACCTGGGTTCAAATCTTATTCCTTAAGTTTACAAGCTATATGACCTTGGGCAAGTCACTAAACATTTCTGGAATTATTTGATATGAGGAGGTTGGACAAAACAATTTCTCCAGTTTCTTCAATCTCTGATCAATAATGTGGGTTCTTATCACACCTGTCCTTTAAAAGGTAGCAATAAGGAAAATATCCAAAATCAGCACTCCATTAACAGTTAACCAAAGAAAAATATGCTGTCCAAGGACAAAAGTTCTCTACTACCAGGCAGTAGGTGGTCCAGTGGATAGAGCACTAGGTCTGGAGTCAGGAAGACCAAAGTCCAAATACAGCCTTAGACACTTACTAGCTGTGTGACCCTGGGCAAGTCACATAACCCTATTTGCCTTAGTTATGTGGAGAAGGAAATGAGCTGGAGAAGGAAATGGCAAACCACACCAGTATCTTTGCCAAGAAAACCCCAAACAGGCTCATGAAGCATTAGATACAATTGAATTGACTGAACAACAATAAATTCTCTACTACCAAATATTTAGAGTTTAGTTTATTCCTGTAAAAAGCACATTTGATGATTCAGACAAAATAATTAAAGGTAAATATGCAAAGTTTACTTATTGAATTCCTCAAAATCAGTGAAACATGAGCAAATCTGATTCCATAATTTAGAAGCATATTTTGTTAGAATAGAAAGATGATAAAATTACAACCATTATCTAAAGTTTTTATACAAGTAGGCAAGTTGATTTCCCAATTTTTTTTTATTAGGAAAACTCTTTGTAAATTTGCATTCTTGACTGTCAATCTTATAATTTAATGAATTTTGGAATCTTTTCCCAACAACTCATCCTATTAAAATAATGGTGAATATAAATGCAAAATTTCCATCAGGTCCTATAACCTGTGGATGATTTTCATAATCTGTCAAGCAGTGACATGTGACACAATTTCATAATCAATCAATTTGTGATGCAGAAAGCAAAGTAAATAGCAAGAAGTCATGTATTGAACCTTTTTTTTTATGGATTGTGAGTAATCCTAGGAAAATAAGAACCATTCATTGCTTTAATCAACTTGTGTCTACCCAAGAGTAGTGAAAGTTTTTTTTTGAAATTAAATGAATGGTAGAGTCAGTGACTATGTGATCCTGTAGCTGTCCAAGATATTCTGTTTTCCAGTCTTGATTAAATCTGTGTTTAAAGGGGTATATTGGTTATCAGTTTATATGTCTGTTATAGGACAGTAGGATAGCAGAAAAAAATAGCTTATATAAATCTCCTTCAGATCCAGGTAATTTTATTACTTTAATCATAGGAGCAATAGATGATATTTAGTATATTTTAAAATGAAGAAAGAAAAGAGAAAAACAAAGAAAATAAACATTAATCCTTGGTAGATAATAAATTCAAATATGGGTCTACAAAGACCAGAAGTGTAAGTGAGAATGTTGAAATTGTCAAAATTCATCATATATTAATGAATGATTTTTAAAAAGCCTAAACTTTCAAGAGGGAAATAAAAAAGCCAAAGAAGGGAGATGACAGAGATCTTGTAGTTTACAAAAAACCTTAAATTGATGAACAAATACCTTCTTCACACAATCACAGCATTTAAGAGTAGGGAGGGATCTTTGAGTCCATTTCTTTCCCAAATAGAAATCTTCTAGAGCAGTTCTCATCCAGTGTTTCTGCTATAATTCCTTTTGCTCAGTTCTCATGTCACCCAACCTACATTTAGGTCACTCCCTAATCACCCTTTAACCACTGTTTCTCAAACCTAATGGTGGGAATGCTAAATTACAAAGCACATCACAACACCTAACTACATGCATTCATAATTGCAATGAATTGCCATCTACCCACTATGCTTTCATATCTTACCTTCACATATATATATACATATATATATATATGAATATATATATTATCATAAAGTTTAAAGGAACCGATAAAACTCAGATGGATATCTAAACATAATCTACTCTCACTATTCTCTTAGATTTACTTGTTTAAGTGTTTCTTTCAGTTGTCAGTTCACAAACATTTATTAAGTGTCTATGATGTTTCCAGAACTGTGATATACCCCAGGGATACAAACACAAAAGACAGACCCTTTTCTCATGGATTTTATAGTATAATAAATGACACAACATGCAAATGGACATAAAACAAAACAAAACAAAAATATAGAGAGAATGAATGTGAATTAAAGGTGATCTGGAAAGGTTTTTTATAGGTGGCCCAGTGGGTAGAGCACCAGGCCTCAAGCCAGGAAGACGCATATTTCTGAGTTCAAATCTGGCCTCAAACATTTACTTAGCTATGTGACTCAGGGCAAGTCACTGAACCTTGTTTGTCTCAGATTCCTCATCTGTTAAATGAGCTAGAGAAGGAAATGGCAAACCGCTCCAGTATCTCTGACAAGAAAACCCCAACTGGGGATAATAAAAAGTTAGACATGACTAAAAAATGACAGAATAACAGTTTGGATATTTTCCTGACTCTGAAAGGAAAATAGAGAATCCAGAAGATGAAGATGAATTGGGAGAATATTCCAGGCATGAAGGACAGCCAAGAAAAATGTCCTGTGCCAAAAGATGGTGTCTCAATCTAAGAGTGAGAATGACAATGTCACTGGATCATGGAATACATAATGGAATTTGAGGTGTAAGAAAATGCAGCTATGTGACGAAGGTGATAGTTAGTGAAGGACTTTGAATGCCAAATAGAGAATTTTATATTTGATCCTGGAGATTATAAGAACCAATTTTTTTTAGTGGAGATTGGGTCAAGGTGACACAGGGAAGCCCAAACTTTATGGAAATTACTTTGACAACTGTTTTGGATTGGAGTACAGTGAGACTCATCATAGGGACACCAACCAAAAGACTATTGAAATAATCCAGGCATAAGGCGATGAGAGCCTCACCAGAATGTTGGCAGTGTCAGAAGAGAGAAGGGGTCAAGAGAAAGATTGAAAGTAAGACAGAAGGGGTCAAATGAGAAAGATTGAATGAAGATAAAATCAAAAGGCAACTTGGTGACTGATTGATTAGACATGCGGGGTGAGAAAGGATGAGCCACCAAGGATGATACCTAAGATAAAAACCTGGCAGATTTGAAGGATAGTGGTACCTTCAACATTAAAAGGAAAATTAGGAAGAGCAGATGCTTTGTGGAAAAAGATAATAAATTCAGTTTTGGACATGAGAAGATTACAATGTCTATGGAACACACAGCTTGAGATGTCCAATAGGGCATCTGGAAGTCATCAGGGAAATTAATACTGAATAAGCATATTTTAGAATCATCAGTTGATGATTGAGAACTGATGACATCCCAAAGTGAAATAGTATAGGAAAATAAGAGAAAGAGGATTAAGGCAGAGTGCTGTGGGACATCCAGGGTTGACAGACATGACCAGCATGGAGCTCTAGCAAAGGAGGCTGAAGAGTGATGAGGTAGATAGGAAGGTAACCTAGAGAAACTGGTGTCACAAAAATCAGAAGATGAGAGATTATCAAATAAAAGAGGGCAATTCACAGTGTCAAAGGCAGCAGAGAATCAGGAAAATTGAGGATTAGTAAAATGTCAACAATTAAGACATCATTAGTAACTATGGAAAGAGTGGTTTCAATTGAATTATTTAGTCTAAAACCAGAAAGTAAAGAGTTAAAAACAGAGTGCCTCTCCAAGAAGCTCAGCCACAAAAGGTAGGACAGGTATGAGACAATAGTTATCAGGGACAGATGGATCAAATGAGGATTTTTTAATGATGGAGGAACTGAGAAAAAAAATCAATATTTCTATAATCATGCAGTGATCCAAGCTCTACCTTTTGACATTAATATGGAAAGAAAAATAAAGCCAAGGATCAGATTTTTTATTGTAATCTCACACTGGTACACAGCTTAAAATCAAGTATATGTATGTACTTAAAGTCAAGTATATATACACACATATATACATATATTTTTGTATATATGTATATGTATGTGTGTATATATGTGTATATATATACATATGAATTCTTGTCTGCACACAATTCTTCTATTTTTACATATAAAGATGAGTTTTTTAAATATGTAAAATAGGTGGGTCCCTATATATATATGTGTGTGTGTGTGTGTGTGTGTGTGTGCGCATATGTATCTGTCTGTCTGTCTGTGTTTATCTGTCTCTGTCCCTGTCTTCCTCTCTTTCTTTGTCTCTCTCTTCACTCTCTTCTCCACCATTCTAGACTTTTGCAATTTTTTCCCAGATCTTTAACAACTATCTTTATATTTCATGTCATAGGCATATTTGATAACTACCACAGTGATGGTTTCACCCGAATTATGGGCAAAATTTTAAATAGCAATAAATTAATGCTATTTTCTTGTAGTAATCTATTAATGATTTCCTTCAAGATTGACGTATTATCTTTATGGACTATTCTTTAGCTTTGGTCATTGTCTACAGTAGTCCCCTCTTCTAGTAATCTAATAAATTTCCCAACAAAGAAATTTAGTTAACTCTGGCATGACCTGTTCTTAACATAGCTATGTTGACATTTAGTTAAAACTTTTCTCTTTTTTTTCAATGCTTATAAACTATTCTTTTATATATCCTGGAAATTTGCCAAGACTCAGTCAAGATCCATGGCCTATAGAATGTAGGATCTAACTTTTTTCTTTGTTTTGAAACATCTGTCAGTCCCTGACCCTGTTGTACTTCTCACTTTCTCTGTGGTATTTCAAAAATCATTTATATTAGCTCAACAATGAAGCCTCTCAATTCTTCCAATGGCCTGGGAGGTAGTTCATGCAGGTCTGCTGACTCCATCTAACTGAGGGCAAATGAAAACACTTATCCTCTTCTTACTTGCCTTGAGTTTCTCCTCGTATTTTTTTTTAGTCTATCTTTTCATACTCAATGTCCATATGCTCCCAGTCAGATTTTCACTTTGACAGAAGAAAAAAAACAATAAAAAATAAAAGTAATAGCAATCATTTAAATACTTTAAGATTTGCAAAGTGATTTATATATGTTACTATTACCTGCCCTTGCCTTAGATTGGTCAGTAAGTTCCTTTATAGTCACATCAGTCTTTTTAGGCAACTTTCTCTTTTCAGAATAGTACAGTGAAAGGGATACTGGTTTCAGAATCAGAAACTGATTTTTAAATCACAACTTTAATAGATTTGCAGTTCATGCGTGATCATCTTTTTCATTATAGTATTTATGGAAATACTTGTTTTATTCCATAAATTAAAAATAAATAAATGCAGAAAAAAGAAATCACAACTTTATAATTTGCTTGTTTGGGACTGTGAACAAACTCCTTTCCCTCCTTGGGCCTTTGCTTCCTTACCTGGAAGTGAATGAGCAACTAAAAAAAAAAACTAATTGAATTATTTGGATGAATACAAAATCTGAAATCCAGGATTTGATTGCAGATCTACTAAGATATTGCACTTTTTTTCTACTATTTCCTGCTGCCTACTATGATATGCTGTGTCTATGATGGATAGCCTTTCAACAATCAATTCATCTTAGTTTACTATAAATATTTTTTATTTTGCATGACACAAACAAATTTTGATTTTCCCCCTCAGCTTTCAGTATTTATTGACATTGTGTACTTTAGCAGTCCACCTGATTCCAGTCTGTTTATTCATATACTACTAGTTAGATTTTGTGTAAGTGTTGACAATTGTACGTTGGGATTTGATTTATTGATATGAATGTACGAATAAACATGTAACCTTTAAATATTTGTGTAATTATTCAATAAAATAAAGACATGTGTGTCCTAAATTCTAATGTTTGGCTCTTTTGCTCTTGAATTTGACCACTTAGAGCCACTAGGAATTGAAAGGATAATTTATCTTGATGAATAAAATATGTGTCTTTTAACTAAGTGTCACCTTGGGAAGAAGAAAAAATAATCCATAAACAGATGGATAAGTTCACTGTGCATTAGATTTATATAATATTGAGCTGCACAAAATGTTCTAATCCATATATCTTTGCATAGTTCAAGGACACCAGTGGAGAAAAAATTGAATTTTCTCTTGTAGCTTCATGCATTAACAAGGGAAGTCACACAAAAAACTCTTCACTAATTATTTGAACCCTCTCTCCAACTGTTTTTTCCTTCTTTTCTTTTTGGAAAAAAATCAGGACTCTTCCCAGGTACTTGATCTTTTCTTTCAGTTAATCTCTACTTTTTCTGAGGTTCAATGTCAGATAGTTAACATGGTAGAATAGCAGCACTACTAGTAAGTATCCCATCTCCTTTCCAGCACCACCCTACTTCTGAAAATTGTTACATCAAAGAAGTTTTATAGCATTTTCAGAATTTCTGTTATTAAATTGAAAATTGTCTTCTTGAAATAGTTATTCTCATTGAAAGAATATCTAAAGGATATCCTCCAACTAACAGGTAAAATTAAAATTAAAACAGTCCCCTGATTAACACCTGAAATAGATTTCAAAAAGAAAACTCCCATGAACATTGTAGTCAAATTGCAGTGTTCCCAAGTCAAAGAGAAAATATTTCAAGCGGCCAGGGGAAAAAAAAATACACTCAGATGCCATGAAGCCACAGTCAGGACCACACAAGATTTAGCAGCTACCATATTAGAGGAGTTGAGGGCTTGAAATATGATATGCCAGAGGATGAAAGAGCAGGGATTACAACCAAGAATAACCTATCCAGGAAAACTCAGTATAATAATTCAAGACAAAAAAGAATATAAAATTTGACTTTCAAATATGACTCAAGAGAAGCATGAAACAGTAAACATGAAAGGAAAAATTGCAAGACACTCAATAATGTTAAACTGTTTATCTCTCTATATATGGGAAGATGATACAAGTGTCTTCTAAGAACTGTATCATTGTCAGGGTAGTTAGAAGGATTCTATGTAGAAACACTGTGGGGATGAGTTGATTACATTGGGATGATACCAAAAAGTGGATATGTGAGAAAGAGGATACTCTGGGAAATGGCTGGGGAGAAGAGGAAGAATAGAGAAAATTATCTCACATAAAATAGTTTCACAAGAAAGATTATTTATAGTGGAGGGGGGAAAAGTGAGGAGAGGTAGGCAATGCTTGAACCTCACATATAAATCAATTCAAAGAGGGAATATATAATATATATATATATATATACATATATGTGTATATATATAATATATATATATATATATCCAACTTGTAATATAAATTTGTCTTACCCAAGAGGTAAGTAGGAAAGAAAGAGGGATAAGGGAAATGAGGGGTGAGAAGAGAGGAAAAGCAAAAGAAGGTGGCAGTGGTCAGTGTCAAAACAGGCTTAAGAGGAGGGACAAGATAAAAAGAGAAATTAAAATAAACAGAAGAAAACAGGAAAGATGGAAATGTCATTAGTAATCACAACCATGAATGTTAATGGGATGTATATAACAATAAAATGGAAGCAATAACACAATGGTTTAGAAACCAGAATCAAACATTTTGGTTACAATAAACATACTTGAAACAGAGAGACACACACAGAGTTAAAAATAAGGGGTTAAAGAAAAATCTGTTCTTCAGTTGAAATAAATAAATCAGTAGTAGCAATCATGATGTCAGACAAAGCAAAAGCAAAAAAAAAGAAATAAAATACAATATAACTAATTAAAAGGAACAAGCAGGAAAATTGTATCTTGCTAAAAGGAATCATAGACATTGAAGTAATATCTATACTAAATATCTACTTGTACCAAATAGCATAGCATCCAAATTCTTGAAGGAAACGTTAAATGAATTACAGGAGAAAGTAGACATCAAAACTATAGTAGTGGGAGATCCCAACTTTCCCATGTCAGTGCTAGATAAATCTAACCATAATTTAAAAAAAAGAATCTTAGAAAAGTTATATATGGTAGGTTTCAGGAGAAAAAAAATGAATGGGAATAGAAAGGATTATATCTTTTCAAAGCTGTACATGACACCTGGAAAAAAAAATGATCTTGTATTAGAGCATACAAACCTCACAACCAAACACAGGAAAGGGGAAACATTGAATGCATTTTTAGACCAGAATGTCATTACACACTTAATAAAGGATCATGAAAGCATGGATTAAAAGTTAATTGAAAATGAAATAATCTATAATAATCTAAATACCCTATAATAAAAATGAGTGAGTCAAAGAATAAACCATGTTTAATATAATAAACGATTTCAACTATTTACAACAATAAACTATTACATTAAAATAATGACAACAAACAGATAACATTCTAAATTGAAGCTTTCCCAATAAGATCAGAAGTGAAACAAAGATGTTCATTATTATCAATATTATGCAGTATTGTACTATAATTTCTAGTTATAGCAATACAAGAATACAAGAACAAAAATAAATTGAAGTAATAAAAATAGGTAATGAGAAAATAGAACTATCACTCTTTGCAGATGATATGATGGAATAATTAGAAAATCCTAGAGAATCAACTAAAAATAATTGAAACAGTTAACAACTTTAATAAATTGCAAGATATACAATGAACTCACATAAATCATCAGGATCTCTATATCCTACCAAGAAAACCAAACAGCAAAAGGATAGAAAAAGAAATTCCACTTAAAATAACTAGACAGTACAAAATACATACTTGGGAGTCAACCTGCCAGAGCACAATTGCCTGTGGCTCAAGATTCTTACCCTAATAAAGCACTCCATTTGCCTTAAAGAAGTATCTCAGGTCCCCTTCAATTTGCAAAATTCCTTTTCTCCATAATGATTAGGACAACTCTGAGAAAAGACTTGGAGCATGAAAGGATGGTAACAGTTTCTTTCTTTTAAACAGTGTAGTGGGAGAGAAATTGTTGCTTTATGATATGGTGAATATATGTATATTTACTTCAAGGAAAGAAGGTCCCCTAGCTAAGTTGATGGTAATTCTGACTCCCTGGTTGTGGATAAGTGAGAGTCCTAATTTAGTATCTATTGAAAAATGGGACATTTGCTTCACAGAGATTTTTAAAGGATCAAAGATATGGTGTCATTTCTCTGATGGGGGTGTCAGGTTAGAAGGGTGAGAGGTTGGTAGGCAAGCAAGGAAATACTGAGTGGTGGTGGTAGGGGGAGGGTCTCAAAATTAACCTAGATCTAAGGACATGTTATATGTTAGGGGTGTATGAGTTCTTGGCCACTTTAATTCAGATCACTCATATGCATAATGCAGAATTTTTTTACTGTTTTGGAAGTATCACTGTGTTTCTATAGTAGCACTGATTTCCATGATACCACTCTTTTTTTAATGAAAATATGTTTTAATCTATACTCCTAATCCATTGGTTCTCACTCTGGAGGTGGAGAGCAGTTTTCATCATGAGTCCTTTGGGATTATTCTAGATCATTGTATTGATCACAGTAGCTATATTTTTTACAGATGATTATCAATAATTTTTAATTAATTAATTTTTAGTTTTCAACAATCACTTCCATAAGCTTTTGAGTTTTAAATTTTCTCCACCTTCCTCCCCACCTCCCTCTCCACCTCCCTCTCCAAGATGGCATGCAATCTAATATAGACTCTACATATACATTCCTATTAAACATATTTTCACATTAGTCATGCTGTAAAGAAGAATTAGAACCAATAGGAGGAACCACAAGACAGAAGAAACAAAACAAAACAAAACAAGAAAAAAAAGTCAATAGCATGATTCAATATGTATTCAAACTCCATAGTTTTTTCTCTGGATGTGGATAGCATTTTCCTTCATGAGACTTTAGGAGATATCTTAGATCCTTGCTTTGCTGAGAAGAGCTAAGTCTATCAAAGTTAGTCATCACTCAACGTGGCTGTTACTGTGTACAACGTTCTCCAGGTTCTGCTCACTGCACATCAGTCCATACATGCCTTCCAGGTTTTTCTGAATTCCACTTCCTCATCATTTCTTATAGCACAATAGTGTTCCATTACATTCATATACCACAACTTGTTCAGCCATTCCCCAATTGATGGACGTCATCTGAATTTCCAATTCTTTGCCACCACCGAAAGAGCTGCTATAAATATTTTTGTACATGTGGGTCCTTTTCCCATTTTATGATCTCTTTGGGACACAGTCCTCGAAGCTCTATTGCTGGCTCAAAGGGGATTATCAATTATTGATTATAATATGTAGCACCACTCTTACTCGTTGTCTCTATCTTATATAAGTAGAATAATCTCTAGCTTTGCTGGACTTATCTTAAATTGAGCTAAGTACCTGATAAGCCTGGTGCTCTTTGGATTTATTTTCATTCATGATCTTGCATCTGGATATCCATAGTGAATGACAAAGGTTTAGTATCATCTAGTACATAGAACAGATTGTAGAAATCTGTAACTAGGTCCTTTAGAAGGGAGAAGAAAAGGTTTGATTTCTGTCTTTTGCTCTCTTTCAAATTTTTATTTTCTTTTATTTTCTTTTTTGCTTCTTTTATCCTTATTGCAGTGCTTGGGAGACTCTGAAAGAAAGTATGGGAGAGAAGAAGTATTAGACTGACTACCAAACTGAAGATCTGCAGAGCCATTGTGCTGACCTCATTGTTGTATGCTTGTGAAAGCCAGACAGTATGCCAGCACCATGCTAACTGAATTGCTTCATTTGAATTTGTTTTAGGAAGATTCTGAAGATCACCTGGAAGGATAAGTTACTAGACACTGAAGTCCTTTCTTGAGCTAAACTGCCAAGGAGTCAAACTCTACTTTGGAGAGTACAACTCCACTGGGCTGGCCATGTTGTTTGAATGCAAAATGTACACTTGCCAAAAAAGAATATTTTATTGAGAACTCACAGAGGGCAAGCATTCACATGGTGATCAGAAGAAGTGATACAAGGACACTATCAAGGTTCTTAAGAACTTTGGAATTGATTGCGTGACATGAGAGACACTGTCACAGGACCACTCAGCATGGTGTGTCCACATCAGAGAAGGTGATGTCCTCTATGACCAAAGCAGAATTGAAACAGCTCAAAGGAAATTTGTAAATTTAGAGAAACTACCCCAAATGTTCACACAGACTATTTGTGCCCAACCTGTGGTAGAGCATTCTGAGCTTGTATTGATCTGATCAGTCACAGTTGGACACACTGAAACTTGACTCTAGCATAATGATGTCATTTTGTTCCTCTTCAAGAATGAAAGACAGCAACCAATCTTAATTGCAATTTCATCATGTAGGTGAATGAGTATTGTGGGTTTTTTTTCTTTCTTCCTTCTTTAATACTGACTATGCCAAGATAATTGCCCCTTAAAAAATCTACAGAATGTTAAAATGGTGTATAATCCTCTAGAAGATCATTAAGATCTTGCCATCATGTAGTGATATGTAATAGGAACAATACTTACATAGATTCTCCCCTCCCTGAAAATCCTGAGTTAGATTAAATCACCCTGCCCTCTTGCAAGAAAAAAAAAAGAGCCAAACCTGGTACTTTATGAGCCCAAGTATAAGACAAGGCTCAAACTGTGCTTCATTTCAAGTAACTTCCTTCTGACTATATTGATATGGCTTCCTTTCCAAGTTGGGTTCTTCACTCATTTCCACAGAATTTTGAAAAGCATGTCACAGATACCTTTTCATCCTAGAAACTCATTCTCTCCATACGCTATTTATCATATTAGACGTAACCTATACCCATGACCTCTCCCTCTGATGCTCTTGTTCCTCCCAGAAACTCAATTTTAAGGAAGAACTCAGGTCAATAATGTTTTAATTCTCATCCAAGTTGTACTCTTGGTTTATATAATAGAACTTTGTCTACTATGCCCCTGTGAAAGATATATTCACCTCACCTCATCCCCCTGACTTTCCCCAACTCTGATTTTCAACCCCTTTTTTGTTATTTCTTCCTTCATTAAAATGTACACTTCTTGAGAACAAGGGCTCTCTTTCTTTATACTTATATCTATATTGCCAGCACTTAGCACAGTATCTGGCACGTTGTAAGTGCTTAACATGTTTATTGATTGACTGGTTGATTGATTTTCTTTTTTTTTAAGGCAACTGGGGTTAAGTGACTTGCCCAGGGTCACACAGCTAGTAAATGTCAAGTGTTTGGTCTGAGGCCAGATTTGAACTCAGGTCCTCCTGACTTCAGGGTTGGTGCTCTATCCACTGTGCCACCTAGCTGCCCCCATGGTTGATTGATTTTCTGATCACATACTGGAATTTAAAATGTCTACTCATGTGAGGTCATCTCTCTTCAAATTTATTTGACATACAGAGATCATACAAGTGTCCACTGCCTGCTGTGCAGAATAGATAATATTACACAAGAAGATAAGGTTGAGGATGAGGCTGACTCCACTGAAGCTAAGTATTATAGAATGCTTTTGAAATATTTTTGTTATTTTAGATGTATTTAAAATGCTTTTTTGTTATCTGTTCAAAGACATATGAGTAGCTCAATTTTTGAACAGCAAACCTTAACTAATAAGGTGCCATCAGGCCTTCCCCTAACACACAATGTAAAAAGAATTTGGCTAAACTTACACTGAAAGGAAAAAAAAAACTCGTTAATTTACTGTGTGTCCTATTTCTTCAGTATGTTAGAGAAATTACTCCGCTATGTAGAGGATTCATAGGAGACCATACTCAAGAGTTAAATAAGATGAAGAGACTCAAATGAATTGCTACTAGCCTCATCAGAAGGGGTACTCACATTGATGAAATTGGAAATTTTCCTTTTGAATTAGCTAAAGTAATCATGATATAAAATTATAGTTTATTTTCTAATTTATGCAGAATTATCTTTTTGAAATAAAGATTTTTTGTTTGTTTCTTTTGGGTCTTTCCTCCATCTGTATCTTTGTAGTACTGCTGGGGACAAAAAGACAAAGTCTGATTTGACACCTGTGTATTTCCACTGTATCACACACTGTTTTCTGGCTTTGTTTTATCACGACAGCTACATTTCACTTTATGACATGTGCAACTTGTGTCAATGCTTTTCTCTGCCCAACCCCATCTATAAGTTTTGTAATGTTAAGTGATACTACTCCAGGAGAAAAGGAAATGCTTTAATTACTTTACTCTGAGAGAAAACAAAGAAGACCCGCTAATTGAACTTAGATGTTTGCAAAAGCAAAATGATAGGAAACAATGCGGTGAAAAACCTCTGTTCCAGCCTGATTTTATCAGATTGTATTATGTAATTTTACTCAAGCTACAGTATTTAAAAAAAAACCACATTAACTTTTTTCCATTTTTCCAGTTTATACAAAGCTGTATTTATCATATTCAGTGCTAAGACCTACTATTCATCAGATTATGAAACTGGATTCAATAAGGTTGAAAGTAGTTGTCTGTCAGTTGAGGCCATCTTCCAGAGCTCTGGCAACTCCAAAGAGTTAATTATTTTTTGACATGGTAATTCTAAGGGGAAATAAGAACAAAGCTCAAGGGTTAGATGATATATAAACAAGCTGTAAACTGAGGTACGGTCCACTGGGAGCAAAATCCTCCTCTCCTGAATGGGAAGAAACCAGAGATATTCAGTGTCTATGAAGTAAAAGATAAGTTTTATTAAATGAGGCTAACATGCAGGTGGATCAGAGACCTAGGCTGCAACTGTTTGAAAAGAGAGTTTTAGAGTGCATTTAATATAGATTTCAGCCAGTACAGTAAGGCCACAGGGATGAAGGAGGGCAGATTAAGGATGATACTTCCTGGAACTTCCAGAACATGGAACCAAGGTGTTTAGAAAGTGATATCGGCCCAGTAGAAGTGATCTAAGACACTTACTCAAGATCTCATTTTAATATAACCCACCTCCTAGTATTTCAACCAATCATGGTTGATTGGCACCCCCTGGGAACACTTACTCCTCCAAGAGCATGGAACTCCATACCCCAAAAATCCCAACTCGAGTCAGTTCTGAACTGGTCCCCTTAGGGGGGCCCAGTTTTGGACTGAACTCCCAATGCAATGCATGTCAAGCCAGCTTGAGAGAAATTAAACCATGGACACACACAGCCTGATTTCATTTTCTTTTCCTTAGAGCAGACTCTGTAATAAATTGGGATACACAGCAGGAGCTGAAATGGAACTATTATTTAAATCAATACTATTCAATATAGGCAGATGACAGGGCAAAATATGTGGCCCCTGATGTTTAGGAAACCACCAACTGCCAGGGACCAAGAACAATCTTGAGATCAGGAACAGAAATAAACAAGAAAACCCTGAGTAATCAGACAATTTTGTTCAAATGAACATTGTTTTAAAGTATGAGTACTGTAAACCTTCAGAGTTTCATCTAAGGAAGACAAACAGGATTTAGGTTGTATCTATGTTTATTTCTCTCAAAGTGGATGGCATGCATACATGCATTCATGGGAGCCAGTCTAGAAATAGACTCCCTAAAGGAGCCAGTCTGCAGCTGGGCTCTTTTTGGGATTAGGGAACACAGTTTATATATCTTTTCAACAGGGGCTATCACCCCATCATAATTTCACTTCTGGATCAAGGAAATATCTCTATACCAGACTATTTCCAGCCATACCAGACCACTCCCAGCCTTGGGCTAGCTAGATAAAAGAATTTGTCTTCCCCCAAGCTTGAGTAGAACAGAATGGGCTTCCCTATCTTAGATTAAATTACTTGGAAGCTTGGGTGGGGGCTGATCAGGATAAGGAGAGTCAATGCAATCTCATTATCAGTAATATCCTTCTAAAGAAAAACTGAACTTTGGAAGAAGGGAACTGGGAAACTATGAATCTCATTTTTCACAGTACTGAACAGCTCACTATGCATAGGTTGTAGCAGATATGAAAAATCTAACAATCCCTTTCCTCAATGAATTTCAAGTCAAGTATTATATGTAACTGACACCTTAGAGGTAGAATCCTCTGATTTGTCTGTGCAGTTGGAATCATATAGAGAAAAGAACTGAATATAACAGTGAGGAATATAAGGAAAGACATAGTAAAATACTTGTGTGAGAGGTTGTGAGTATATCTAGCTTTTTATCATAATCTTAAAACATTAAAAAAATCATGGTATATAAATGAACAACAAGAGAAAAGAAAGAAATCTTTGCAAAGAAAATATCACATATAAACTATGAGACTCAATAAATCATAAAACAAATAAGCAAACTCGTATAATAAAGAAGAAATACTATGTTGTAAAGTAATGGAAAAATTCTCCAAAGGAAGAAGGGGATAACACTTCAGTAACTAAGATTTGATTCTAAGAAAAGAAATTGAAATAGCCATAAGGACCTACTCACATAATTATTGAGAAATTCAATAAAATAAAGGTAGAGGTAAGGAGTAAAATTGGAGCTCCAAAGGAAGCACTAAAGAAGAAAGTCAATGGTATAATAGTACAGAATTGATGAAAATTGTGTTAAGATAAATGGCATTCTTTAAAAAAGATCATGGAAAATATAATTTAAAATAGATATTAGAAATATTCAAGGAAAATCAAAATACTGAAAAAGTAAAAATATGATGTGAAGTCTCAGCAAAACAAAACATCTATCCTTGAAGACAAAGTTCATTAATTCAGTATAATAAGTACTGACTTCTCAAAAAAACATAAATAATTAATAAGCCTGGACTTGGGGAAATCATACTACAAAACTAACTGGAAATTTGGAATGAGAGGACATAATGAAGTTTTATAAAATATAAATAATGACAAAGAGGAAACTGAGGTTTGACACATCTGCAGATATGCCTGTCAAGCTAGAAATCTTGACAATCAGTTTTCTTTTTTTCTTTATATTTTAATGCAGGTATGTAGTAAGAGAGGACTCATTTACAATGGATACCAGTAATTGTGAATCAGGATGACATTGTAAAAATGAAAATTAAAGAGAAGTCTGAAATCTGATATATTGGAATGGAAAGAACAATGGATGACTCACCAACCTTTCTCATTCTATACATCTGAGAACATTTCTAAAGTAAAATGATGCATTTTTGGTGGAAATAGTAATTTACATACATTCCTGGGAAGGTCAAACAAAATCTTTGAAATACAAAATCAGTGAAGAAAAATAACAGTCAGCAGATTTTTTTTTCCTTTTTTGAAAATCCAAATAGTCTAAAAGGGTGGGTTGATGGTTTAGTTTATTTAAGCTAAAATTAGCATACAATATTATTGTGTTTTAAATAAACTATTGTAAATAGCATCAGATTTATTAACCATTAGGAGAAAAAAAAAGGAGGAGAGCTATAGATTTGGGAGATCTGACTAAAATGCACTACAGAATGAAATGACTTTTTTTTAACCTCAGGAGACCACAGATGAAGGTGAATCAAATAGAGAGACAGAGGTATATGGAATGACTCACTCTTATCTGGGCTTTACTTTATCTGAATCTAGATCTGGTAATTTGGATGTAGATGTAAAATGACATAGCTATAGCTCTATCTTTATCCATTTATACATACACAAATACATAAACCTATCTATAAATATATATACATATGTCTATACCCACATGCATATATATTTAGATTAGATTATTATTATTTCATAAAGTTCCTTGAGTATCAGCAGAAAACTTAATTGAGATAAATATTGGATGCACAGTCTCAGAATTTCAAAGTCAATTTTACTAGAAAAGGGATTCTCTCTACATTAAAATGTAACTGACAATTGCTCACATGACCTTTTTCTGAAAGCTCTCATCATAGTATTAACCCATGATCCTCAAACTGTTCATTTCACTTTTAAATAGCTTTACTTTTTAGGAAGTTTTACTAAGTCTGTTTCCCTGCAACATGCACTCATTGTTACTATTTGTGCTTTCTGAAGTCAAGCTGAATAAGTCTGATTAAAATTCCATGTGGTATTCCCTCAAATATTTAAAGACAGATATCATATTCTATGTGATGGCTAGTTGATGCAATAGGTAGAGTGTCAGACTTAGAGTCAGGAAAACTGATCTCAAATTCAGTCTCAGATACTTATTAGGTATGTGAACCTAAACAAGTCACTCACCCCTGTTTCCCTCAGTTTCCTCATCTGTAAAATGAACTGGACAAGGAAATGGCAAACCACTACAATATCTTTGCCAAGAAAACCCAAAAAAAGGTTGGACCTGACTAAAAACAACTAAACAACAACAACAACATCATTTTATATATTCCATAATGTCTTCAGGCTAAGCATCCTTTTATCTTTCTACGGTTCATCATAAGATATGAAACTGAAACAATTATTTTATTCCCCTTTTTTTGGATAATCTTGACCTTATCCATGTTCAAAGAAAAATATGACATCCAGAATTGAATGCAATGCTCTATATGTGGTCAGTCTGGCCAAGGAAGAGCATGGAGGTAATCACCTTATTATTCTTAGGCAATATGTATCCCTGGGAAGACAATTTTGGATTTTTGTCTCTACATCATCACACTATTGATTTGATTTATTTGAAGCTCACTAAAATTTCCACTTTTTTTAAAAAAATGCATTTAAATAAACTACTTTCTGGCCATGTGTCTCCCACGTTGTACATACAATGTTAATTTTAAAAATACTCAATTATAAAGCCTTGCATTTATTTCTAAAATTTGATTATCTTATGTCATCTATATTGTACTTGTTTCAACCTGTCAATAATTTTAAGTATCTTGATTCTATCACAAACAGTGCATTATTTCCCTCCATATATGTTACCTGCAAATTAGAAAGGAAACCATCTATATTTTCATCAATGACACTAAAAAAAAAAAAAAGTTAACTGACTGAGAAGCCCAAAGGATTAGACTGGAGTCTTCCTACTATATTGATATCCAATAAATAATAACTATTAGTGTATGTTAATTTAACCAGTTTCTTATCCAACTCATTACATTGTCATCTAACCTGCAGCTTTTTGTTTTTCCCCAGAAAAAAAGTAGCGTGAAATTTTTTATAAAATATTCTGCTAAAATTTAGGCAAACTATTCACAGTCTCTTGCTAATCTACTAGCATAAACACTCTGTCTCAAAAAGAAATCATTTAGTCTGGCATGATAGAGTTTTGATTAATCCATATTACCTATTCATGATAATTTCATTTTCTAACTATTTCAATAACATTGATTTAATAATATATTATACAATTATTATAGGAAAAATAGTTTGAACAATCCATACTTTCTTTAAAAAATAATAACAAAGGAAAAATTATTGTTTTCACAGCAGTGGTGGTGGTGCTGGTGGTGGTAGAAGTAGTAGTAGTAGTAGTAGCAGTAGCAGTAGTAAAAGCTAGTGCTTTTATAGTGCCTTAAAGTTCACAAAGCACTTTATAATTATTATCTTATGCAATCCTCAAAACAACCTTTGTAATTAAGTACTATTATTTCTCCATTTTACAGATGAACAAAATAAGACAAACAAGTTAACTGACTTGCCCAGGGTCATACAGCTAGTCAGTGTCTGAGGCTAGATTTGAACTGAGGTCTTCATGACTAAAAGTCTAGCAATCTAACCAATGTACTGCCTCTTGTATTACCAAAGATCATTTATATATTAATAAAAGTAGCTTAGCAGTGACATTTACCAATGCTTTCAGTAGCTAAGGTGTCATTTGTCCTTGCCAGGTCACATGAATGTATCAAGGGCAGGTATTTTAGATAGTGCACATATACTAAGAAAACATATGTCTGTATACATACACACACATACACACATATACACATACAATATACACATATGCATGTATGTATCTACACACATGTATGATGTGTAATATACATATAAACACATATACTGTATAGATAGATATAAACATCTATATTTAAAAAGAAAAAGTTTTGTTTCATTTTGTCTTATATTTGAGGTAAACTTGGTTGAATAAATTATATCAAAGCTTCCTTTCCCTTCTAAGATCATGATTATATATTAGAAAGATATGTTTTGTTTAAAATAAAATAATGACCCAAGGCATCAAATATTTGGCAGTTAACCTACCTGCTAAGACACATATGTAAATTTATGTATGTCGGTTAATGGATAGGTAAATGGGAACAGAAAAGGGCCTGTAATTTCATTCATACAGGGAATCTCAGATGAGAAAACTCCCTCTACTAATTTAGATCAGCAGGTTCTCTGAAACTTATTGTCTTAGAAAGTTGGGTAGAGCACTGAAAGGATGATTAATCTGCCTATGGTTACCCAGTCAGTATGTTTCAAAAGGCAGATCTTGAATCTTGGGCTTCTTGACTCTATGTATTATACCATGTTGCCTCTGAAATGGAAAAAAAAATAAAGATTTCTTTCACAGGCATAGAATCATAAAATTTGAAGAGAAGTGTGGCAATCTTACCCTAAGGGGATAATTTACAATGAATTATTCATGTGTAAGCAAACAAACAAACAAACAAGAATGTAGAAAAATATTTATATTATGGCAACAACATGGAATAGTCAATATCTTGAGAATTGGGAAGACCTAGTTTTGATATATCCTTACATTTATTGGCTATGTACCCTGAGCAAGTCACTTAACTTCTCAGCCTCAGTTTTATAATCACATGTTAAGTTTTTTTTTTAAATGAAATTGGAAAATTTCAAAATGCTATATAAATGTTAGTTACATTTATCATTTTTATCTTAATCACAATCACTATCAGCATTACCTTCAATATTAAATATTTGAAAATAAATATGTTCAATGATTGGGAGAATGGTTTCCCTATTATTATTTAGTAAATATTTGAAGGATTCAAACAAAACATTTCTGACAGTATCTACTATTTCATTCTGCTACATCTTAAAGAACTCATTACTCACAAATCACTCAGCTTTCTGTCATGCTATGCACACAGGAGTTTTTTTGTTTTTGTTTTTGTCTGTGAGGCATTATTTGCCTCAAACATTCTTGCCTTAGTATTAGTCATACGATAGAGATTGTATATAGCATTTAAGTTTCTTAAAGAAAATATGTTTGTGACACTTAAAATAGATAATCTAGATAAAGAATTGTTCAAAGAAAATGAATAAAAAGGCCTTTTATGACTCTATTCCATCTGGTCAAACACTTAATAGTTTTGAAATAAGCCATTCTTTTATCTTTTATTTTTCTAAATACATACTACCTCTATGCTATATTTGCTATTATAGAATCAGCTCCTTTTATTTTGGAACATAAGTAAAGTTAATGAAAACAAATTACATATTTATGACTACAGGGTATCTTATAGGAAAACAGTTTTTTTTTTATTCGAAGTGTCAAGAGAACTAAAAATGTAGATGAAATCAATACAATATTGAAAATTTTCAAGGGTTAATGAAGACTTTGCATTTACCAAGTAAAAAATTTTAAAAGTTAAAAGCAATACAGAGGAAAAATATTACAATTCAAACTAACTTCTTTTTCTAGTTCTCACGATTGAATGTATTTGGGTTATATTCAGATATAACATAAAGCTAAAACTGGAAAAAATAATATTTCTTCAAAATCTACTAATGGAATTAAATTTTATCTTTGTAATGCTTTTTTTTCTTTATAATAGATAGTATTTAAGACATTTTCCCTTACCAAAGGCAAAGAATGTAGCTGTTGACTTCCATGGAAATTACAGGCTTCCATCCAGGATGGAATTAGTTTTAAATTAGTATTTAATGCACACTTCACATTATATTGAAGTATATTTCCCTAGTGTCACTCAGGGACTTAATGAAAATATGAAATAAAAGGATTATAATAACATAGCTTAAATTAACTCAGCATACATTTTGTACATATTTGGAAATTCAATTTTAGAAACAACATTTTGAGGATAATTTTTGCTTTTTAATAAAATGAATTATAAATATCTGCATTACTAATATTGATTTTTCAAAAATGTAAGACATGTTTAAAATAAAAAGCAAGGAATAGAATAGCAAAGTCACTTCAAGCAAATGCATTTGTAAAGATAAATACCCAAATTATCTATAAAGGATATATGAAGGAAGATGCTATCTACATCCAGAGAAAGAATTCACAAATAGAAAGTCTTACTACACATTAACTCATGCACATACACAAAATATGTATATATGTTTTGTATATGTATATATATATATATATATTTGTGTCTGTGCATGTGTGTGTGTGTGTGTGTGTGTGTGTGTGTGTGTAATAGCCATCTCTGGGGGGGGGGGAAGAAAAAAAAAGAAAAAAAAGAAAGTTACATGACAACATTTTTATATTTTTAAAAGGAATGCCAAGTTGTACATAACAGATTTGCAGTTTCATTACAATCATTTTTTTTCTATTCTGCTATGTTGTGGAACAGCTTCTTTTATTTCTTAAGTTCAGAGTAAAATAAATTAAATTTAAAAATAATATAATGAAAGATTATTATGTAAAAAATGATTTTGTTGATTATACTGATGATATCATCTGAGATGTGACATTGGTAGATGAGATGTGTTCATGAGATTACTACAGGTGAAAAAATTAAGGTAGTATGAGGTTAGGATTTTAGATTATTTATCAATGTAGATTTTGAAGTCATTGAGGAAAACAATTTATCAAAAAAATTATCAAAAATTTATCAAATAAACTTATCAGAATTTGAGACCATGAAACTTGTGAAATAGATTGCATATTACAGCATTTATTAACTATTAACCATATTATATTACCAGAAAAAAAAACAAATATTTTAAAGGGAAAGTTTTGGTACACAGAAAAATACTAAGTATATTAAAACTGCTATCCCATTTCTCAAATGTATATAATATATTCTGGGCTTAATTTAATGCTCATTTAAATTGTTTCAATTCAATATTCAAGACATATGCTGTACTCAGGGACTAAACCCAAAGAATATTGATTTACTT
This sequence comes from Vombatus ursinus, assembly GCF_900497805.2. Lineage (NCBI taxonomy): Eukaryota > Metazoa > Chordata > Mammalia > Diprotodontia > Vombatidae > Vombatus > Vombatus ursinus. The sequence continues at coordinate 29,288,981 of NW_020940360.1, forward strand.
ACATATAATATTCTTGACTATGGACATTCTAATCCACTTACTTTTGCCCACCCCTAATTTTAAAAAAAAAGTCACTTAATCTTATTATCTCTGCAACTTATCCTGCTACTCTTCTCCTCTCTTTTTAAATCAAACTCACTGTGGTGAGGGAACTGTCTGTCCATGTTGCCTCCACTTTTTCTTCTATCAGTTACTTTCCAATCCTCTGCAGTCTAGTTTACAACTTTGTTAATCAACTGAAATTACATTCTCCAAATTTTCCTTTACCTCACATTTCATCTAAACACCTTCATTTACTCAAATTAGTCATGGTCTATGAACTTTTCAATACTTTGTAAAAATCATATAGATCATAGGTTTAGAATTAGAAAAGATCTTGAAGGTTATCTTGTCCTACCATCACATCTTATTGATAGGAAGCAGAAGCCCAAAGAGGCTGTAGTGCCTTTCCCAGGCATGTGTGTAGAAGTGCTAGCATTTGAACCTAGATGCTCTGACTCTACATCCAAGACTCTACTACAGAGATTCTTGTGGCATAGAAGAGCCATGGTTTTTTGCCTTCATTCCCTTGTGAAAAGTTGGTATGTGAAAATCCAGGTTGTCCTATTACAGTTTAAAATAATAAAGCTCAAAATAGTACCAAGACTTTTGGTATATGCTATATACTAGTCATCATAAGGTCTAGACCCTATAGCAATCTATAGAATTTGAACAGGTTCTGCCTCTTCATAAATATAACAAATGTAAATTGACCCCTCAATTGTAAGCTCAATACTATGTTTTAATTGAGCTGACTGGTTTGAATGGATGAATGAACATTGTTTAAAATAAATATTTTATTAATATTAATAAATTGAAACAAACAGTATTATTATGTACCAATTAATATGTTAATCACTTGAATACAAAGACAAAAAAGATAATCCCTATCCTCAAAGAGTTTATATTATAATGAATGAATCAACTGACTTCAAAATGTACTCTAGGAAAAATATATAGAGTGAAATTTTCCATTGTGCACTGAGAAATGTGTATATTCTAATTGCAAAGGAGAGATAATCTCCTTTGCCAAAAGAATGATTTTAACACTGAAGGTTTATTCTAGAGTCTATGCAGACATTAGGCAAAAATATTCCTTAAATTTGATGGCCTCCTTGAGGTCACTGGTTCAACTCCCCAGTTCATCTTTCAGTTATACAAGAAATCTCAGTGAGCTGAAGGATTCTAATCTGACAGTATGAGAGATTTGTCAGAAATGATAATGTTATCTTTTGAGCCCTGTTTGGATAGAATGTAATAATGCTGTTTGTATGCAATGATGGAAGAAATTCTCCCACTATTACTATGTAAATCCAGAGATTTTTCTGTGTAAGTTTATTAGGTTTCACCCTCTAACCCAGAAACCTTAGAATCAAGCAGAGCAAGCCTTTTTCTTTTACCATACCAGTTTCCCAGGGAATGGTCATTTTCCAGAATGATATAATTTTGGGTTCTGTCATGATTTCACTACAAAACAAATTTTAATAATAGAATAGAATACTAAGCTGAAGAGGCAGGGCTCCTTGACTTGGAGAAATGTAAGAAATGAAGTAAGATATAATGTACTTTTTGAAATTAGTCTGCTTTTTGAAAACTTAGTTTTCAAGAACATTTACAATCATCAGACTATAGATATTTCACAAAGAAAAAAATCTGTTATGCCTGAAAAATAGAGTTTCCAGGCTGCATCTCCTTTCCTGACACAGAGCAATGGTAGAGAAATTCACTTCCCTTCTGTTTTATTCACAGAACACAAATGGGACCCAGTTTCTATGCATAAAGAGAGAACACAAATCTAGTGGCAGAGTGCACAGAATGCTGAACTTGGGCCCTGGAAGACTTAAATTCAAAAATTGCCTCAGACACTATTACTCAGGGCAAGTCACTAAACTCTCTTAGCCTGAGCTCCCCCTTATGTAGTACATGATAAGAAAAACATCTACCTGTCAGGGTTGTTGTGAGGTTCAAATAAGATAACATGTATACAGTGCTTTGTAAACTTAAAAAATGCTGAATAAATACTAATTATTATGGTTATTATGGTTATAATTGACAAAGAGCAGTAATTCATCCTCCTCAGTTCTATTCCCAAATATACTTATGTCTTGTATCTGCAAAGGAAGAAGAGAGATTAGACACTTCCCATTTCTGTTGGCTACTGATCAAAAACTATAAAAACTATTTTTTAAATAAAAACTTGAATACTAGGAACTTTAGCCTTTCTATTCATGAAGTGACACATACATCTTCAATTGACCTTTTTGTTCAAGAAGATTTGAATATATGTGTATATATTTGCATATACATACATGCATTTATGTATAAATATGCATATATCTATATACAAATGTTTTTAGTATATATACATATGGTATGTGTGTTTGTATGTATGTGTGTATATACATATGCATACACACACATATATATATATATATTATGTATATCCATTTCCAATAATTATCTTTCAAAAACTATGGCAACATCCAAACAAAAATCTTTTGCTGGCAGGTGGCACAGCCTACTTGCTAGCTTTGCACCAGGGTAAAAGCTGCTAATTAGGTAAGGGCTACTGAAAAATTAGTTTTGTTTTACTGACTAATGACAAGATAATTGGAATACACATGATGGAATAGAAAGTGGCACACCTTGTGATGCCTTTCATCAGATGAAAAAGTCTGACAGCCAGTCAGAAACCCTGGTGAATTAAATATTGACAGGACCATGAGTAACAAGTATTTCACACCCACTCAACAGAGAATTTAAAAATAAAACTGAATGTATGGGGTTTTTTTGGAGGTAATAGAAACATATTTCTGGTTTGGGCATAGGCATGTCACAAATAGATGCCTTATTATGTCTAGTAATGGAGCAAGTAAGGTAGATGCATTAAATGTTGAGTTTCACAAAATGCCAAATAAGATGAGGGTGACAAGAATTCTCAGGTAAGGTCTTTTAGATGGAGATCATAACTGTTCTGGAAACAGCTGCCATATTATGATCTGTCACCTAATATCTCTGTTGTATTTATGCCTCTTTGCAAAGGCGTGTGGTAGAGTCATAACTGGGAAATGTGGTAGAGTCATAACTGGGAAAGGACTACTCCCATGATCCTATGCTAATAGAAAATAATTAAGAATGCATTTTGTTACACATTACACTGGCAGGCAACAATATCAGTCTAACTGCATTTACTCCACATTAATTATATCTCTGTGTTTTATAAGTTGTTGCAGACATAAGCCTGGCTAACATTTAAGCAATCCATATAGGATAGGATTGGGGAAGAAAGGGAGTTGTGAAATGAAAGCAAATCCCAAAGTGGATGACAATAATATTTTTGGGAATGGAACTAAAAGGGGACATAAAAGCTGTCTTAGGAAAATTTTGCTGAGAGATGAGGAATACATTTTATCTGCCAAGCATGTAAGTCATATTTATTTTTACTATTCATCTTGATATCCTTGTCTATCTTAATAAATCTGACATTATTTATGAAACATTCTAGTATTGTTGAAACTATTCTATTATTATTTTTAGTGTGGAACAGCAATGTGATTTTAGGGGGGTCCATCATATCAGAGTCTAAGCTTTTTCATGGTTACTTTTGGTTCAACCTGAGCCATGAATGAATGAATGAATGAATGAATGAATGAATGAAGTGAATGGATGACTAAGATTTAGTGCCTATGATGTGCCAGACCCTGTGTTAAGCACTGAAATATAAATATGCAAGTTCAACAAGCCTTCACAGAACTTACATTCTAACATAGGAAAACAATACTGCTTGGCAGTGGGTTTGGGTAGGGCTAATGTGCCCCAGCTGGAGTGCAGGAAAATAGCATTTTACCTCGTAACAAGTAGGATAGTATTCCTCTGAATCATTCATCCTTATAACATGGCATGATTTAACATGTAATTTTTTCTGCCTTTTAAGAATTTAAAATGTGAGATCAACTGTGAAGGACAGTACAATCATGCCAGATGTTGAATACATTTTGATAACATCTTGAAGACCAAGCCTCACTTCTCTTGCACAAAAGCAAGTCATTATATGCACTCCCATAATCACACTTCATGTTTACACACTTCAAGATTTTTTTTTCTTTATGCAATCAGCCTTACAAAAGCATAAAATGAAGCATATCATGCATCTAAGGACAATGCACATGGATTCTGACCAAATGTAAGCAATCATTACAAGAAATACAATTTCTTGTGAATCTCCCCTTCCTGTAACTAGAGCATTCTGCTTTCTCCTTCATGATGCTGATCAACCTGCCAGCATTTTGACTACAAAAACCATATATTCGCATGATATGAATGAAATCTCCTGCAAACTTATGATTCTACTTCCTCTCATCTTTCTTTTCTTTTTAAGTCCCTTTAACATTTTTATTGCTTTCCATTAATGTTACACCCTTCATGATTTTATCATAACTCTTTTACAATGCAAAAAATAAGATTAGACTTTTCTGCTGACCTGCTGAGATGACTTGCCACTTTATATGCCTAGATCCACCAGACCTGCTGGGTCCTCAAAGTAAAAGTTTCAGATAAACTGTTCTTTGATAACTGCCCAATTATCCTTTGCTGCATGATGATCATACACAGAGTCTTACAGTTATTATAAATTCCTGTAAGTTTACAGGAAACCCCTCTAAGGTTTGCCTCTGTAAAAAAGGTTTTCAGGAATGATATTCATCACTGTGGCCAACAGACTTCTAAATCCAAGGCTTACATGAACAGGATCCAATTTCAGCAAATATTCTACAAGGTAATATCCCTGTCTCAAACAAATTCAATCAGAGATTACTCCTGGAAAATTATCAGTTATAACATATATTGGTCTCTAAAAATATGGATAACAGGGACCCCAGATCCTGAACATGTGCTTTAGGAAAGCATGACATTAGCTAGAGGACAATTTACTCCCTAGGGGAAAAAAAAAACATAAAATGCAAAGGCTCATAGGAGTCATAAACTGTCAATGTAACTGGTAAGACCAACTTTTTCATAGTACCCTGCATAATTCTTCCTACCTCATTGCTGTCTTATTATTTTGACTCCCTCAGAAAGGAAATAAACATCATAACTGACCAGCAAGCAATGTCATTCTCATTGAGCCTAAACTTTCTCAATAATTTATTTAAAGAGAAGACGTAAAATCAAAACCTTTTGTTTCCCCAAAAAATAACTTTAATGATTACATTAAGCGTAGATGTACCCCATAGGAAATGCATAAAATAAAAGAATTAAGATCTGTGGGCCACATGAGTGATTCTCTTCTCTCTCTGAGAAGGACCCTCCTCAGAAAATTTCTTTTCTCTGGAAAGGTTTATTATGCAAACTCTCAAATTTGGAGTTATTCATAAGACAATTCTCAAAACTATCAATGAAGTCTCCATTCTCTTATTAGAAGGGTATAATGCTTTTGCTAGGAAATCTGTAACTTATAACTAGAAGACAGAATTTCAAGAATGGTGGTTTCCAAGAACAACCCTCTTGGACCACTTGAACAATTCCTTGTAACTTTCCTATGCTTCTCCAGAATATTCCATTATTTCTCTGTTTGGCAGCTATTATTTCTTGGCCTTGGGAAGTCCAGTTATAATTTTTGTTTTGTTTTGTTTGTGATTCAGATTCATAAAGGGGAACAAAGGATAAAATTATCTAGGGATTCTGTAATCATAGAATTAGTTCAACACATATAGCTCCCATGTGCTTCTACCCAAAGAGAACCATTAAAGAACCACTATAGAGTGAGGGATCCTTTCTTCCACTCCCCCCTAAATCCACTCTGCTTTTTATATCTCTGGATGAAAAGTGAGAGGAAACATTTGAAAAAAAGTCCTTGCTATCACAAGGTTTTATAGAACATGTAATTGCTATATATATACATCCACCACAGATATCTTGTTGATACCTGTCCTGCCACAACATGAGCATAACTTCCTCCCTTGCCCCTTTCCACTTCTTGTTCTGTAAAGAAATACTGCCTTTGCTGATAAGAAAAGAATGATAATCAAATACATTTTGATTTCACTCATTATTCAGAGGTGGGACATGAATCCAGTTCTTTGTGTTCTGAGGCCAGCTCACTATCTATCTGCTCCATACCAACTCTCTCCTAATACAAAACTTTAAAATAGTTATGGAATAACAAACTTTTAAAATGGATTTATGAGAAAAATGCACAGACCAAACCCAAAGCATTGTTATAGCTTCAAAAAGCAGAGTGCTGAATGCAGGATAACCTTAATGTAAATGTCACAATCCTATTTCCATGTCCTATCTTTGTTTTTCCTTTCCCTGCCCTGGCATTCTCAATAAATCCACATGAAAACCCTTCACTTCATGGCAGTTAATCTGTTCCCCAACTGCATCCAAAAAACTGTGTCTGATATCACAACTGCCTGCTGGAAAATGATAATAATGTTACAAAGAAAGGATTAGAATAATATACTGGGAATAAGAAGCAGGTAAAAGAACTATCAAGAAACAAGCTCCTATTTACCTATGTGTGTTAGTAATAATAAATAGGAGACAAGGAAGGAAGATAAGTGATAGACTGCATAAGCCATACAATTGTATCTAAATAGAATGCATTTCAAATTATATCTCAATAGAATTTACTTCAAAGTTTTCCATGAAGTATCACTCCCATTTAATATCATTATTTGCAAGTTAGAGCTTTGGGGCTTTACGTATATTAAATTTATCCTGCCTTCTGGGAATACCTGATAACTTTATAGTTCAAAATGGAAAAAAAAATCATGAAAAAATCTGTGTCTTAAGACAGACTTAGGGAAGTCTGGAATACCAATAATTCAATACAAGGAAGCAAGAATCTCAAAATAAAACAGTATGCTTTAGTACACCAACTTTATGAAAGGGAGATACTCATAAAATGAAGTAGCCATGGAGAACTATGGAGAGTGTCCTGCTGGGCTCAGGAGTAGAATTTGGAACCCTACTTGGATCTTGGAGTTAGTGTAATACCTTCTTCCCAAATCAGTAAAATATGGTGTGTTTTTATAGATTTCTTCTCTGATTTTAGCAAGGTCAGACTTTTAGGGCTTGGATTGTGCAGGTCTAATTGTAAACTTGTAATGATTCCTGCTAGTGGGGGCACAAAAGACTCTTGGAGAACAGAAGACTGGGTAAAGGAGTTGCTGACCATTACTTCTGATCTTAGTCTGATGAAGTGACTCAGTTTCCCTGTCAGGATTTTTTCTCTGTTCTGGGATTTCTTAATTTAGTGGTTTGAAGACACTTTTAAAATAATTATAATATTTTGGTAATTTTTAAAGAATTCCTTATACTGTAAATAATGGATGTGTTCTACTATTAAAAAAAGATGTAAAATGTGGCAGAATATGTTTTTCCAACTAGAAAAATAAAGCATCACATTGAGCATTGGGCTTGTTATAAGTATAATACAATGATACATGCACATATACATATATATGTGTATACATATATGTATACATATACATAGATATGTGTATGTGTATGTTTTTCTCTTTAACTTCTTTGATCTCAGTATCTATGTTTTCATCCAAATTTACAAATCAATAGTAATTACTACTACAACTATATAGTGGTGATCACATGCTTTGATTGTAAGGTCAAAGATTATTAATATGCTACATACTTAATCAACAAGCTTAATATAAATGTATGAAGAGTATTTGATAGTGTGTCTCAAAACTTTTGAAGAAATTTGCATTAAAATTTGACATTCATGAAAAAAACACCTGTTGGTGTGATCAGTAACTTACTAGGCCATCAACAAGTTTCCATAGCACTTATATTAAATATAACAGAGACCTTTGCAAGCCATAAATATATCTGAACTTCACTTCCATAAAAAGCTCTCAAATAGGCAAATGGATTTGTAATTTCACTTATTCAAAAGGTCCCTCCAATAACTAAGACCTCAGACCAAATGTGCTTTCCCATCCTGCCACATTCTTCTATAAGTCCTCCCAAAAATTTACCATAAGAATACACCCAGGTATGTGGTGGAGCTAGTGTCAACTGGCTCAAGACACTTGATTGTTAAATTTTCAATGTAAATATTTATACCTCAGAAATTGTTAAATTTTCAATGTAAATATTTATACCTCAGAAAGCAACAAATGCTATAAAGCAAGGTTTGATATATTATATTGTTGATTATCTATAGTTAAAAAAATGGATAAAATGTTAATACCATATATTGAACTTATCTTATGTGTTTAAGATATTTAAAATATCTTATATGTTTTTGGGAGAGCCACTTGTTAAATATTCACCAGCATATACCACATTGGGCAAGCTAATGAGACACATAGTTAAAAGAAGGATCACCAAACACTAAAATACAAAGAGGAAATCGGATTGTCAGTAACGGATGACTACCAACTGACTGTATTTGACCACAAAGACTTTGGCAAAGGAGCTATCCTTTAATGGGAAAAGTTCAAAGACAGCAGAAATCCATGAAACTTGCTCATGTTAAGGGATTGTATCAGAATCTATGGATTTGAGATAGAAATAGATGTAGTAAGATGAGAAGTTACATGGAGAGGTTAACTAGATGTAGTGTGTGAAGGGTTTTGAGATACTTAGAAGCTATCAAGGACACAGAGTCAAATCAGAAAAATAAATGATATTGAGGGAAATAATTAAATAATAGGAGTTGGCAGAGCTTCAGTATTCATTGTACTTGGGCTTTAGAGACTATGGCAGAGAGGACACTCAGAATGTAAAGAGAAGTAAAGTTACTTATCCAAGATTATTTCACTTCAAATCTAGCACTATTCCCAAGCTACTATTCTGGCACCTAGGCCAATTCCTTTCATTTTACTGATGGTGGAAACTAAAATGATAGTGCTATGTACTAGGCTTAGGTATATGTTATTCAGTCGTTTCAGTCATTCTGACTCTTTGTGATGTAATTTGAGGTTTTCTTGGAGTGGTTTGCAATTTCTTCTCTAGCTTATTTTATAAATGAGAAACTGAGGCAAACAAGATTAAGTGGCTTGCCCAGGGTCACATAGCTAATAAGTATCTGAGGCCAAGTTTGAACTCAGAAAGACTAGTCTTCTTGATCCCAGGTGCAACACTCTATCCAATGACCCAGGGAACATAGTTTCTCCTTCATGCATTCTGGGAAACACTCACCTTGTCTTCCTATGGGAAATTGCAGCTTATAAGATGTTGCACATGTATGAAGGATGATAGTCTCATTTGGCTACTCTCTATTTTATGTTAATATATTAATCTCCTTATCAAAGACCTCTGTTTCCCTACTGGCTAACAAAGTCCAGACTCAATCTGGAATTCAAAACTCTATACTATCTTGCTCCAGTTTCTAAAGCAAGCTTTAATTTTTGTTCTTCCTGATCAAACTCTCAAAATACTCAATGAAATTGCACTACTCAATTTGCACTAAACACATGGATACACCCCCTATTTACCAGTCCCTGTACTATTACTCACCATTACCTGTGACTGGCATAGCTTCCATTCTCTGATTCCTCCAGTTTTGCAAGGGTTGGGGGGAGTCCTTTTTGTCCCTGAAACCCTGAATCCCAAAACCAAATACTACCTTCATCATGAAATATTCCCTCAATAACTTACATGAATGTCAGTTTCTCAATCTGCCAAAAAAGGACAATAACGCTGGTGGTATATACTTCATGAAAATCATTATGGGATAGTGGCCAGAAAGGTGATCAGAATCAGAAAGATTCAGTTTAAATTTCTGCCTCTAACATGTACAAGCTCTCCCTTGTCTATATTATTGTACCATTTGCACTTACCTTGCATATTTATCTAATTTGTATTACTCACTTGTCTATATGCAATATCACCCTCCACTCTATTGTAAATTCCTTGAGAAAAGGAGGCATATATGATTTTGCTTTACATTTCTTCTGATGCCCATCACAGTGCTTGTTTTTATTAGGATAAATGCATAAGTGAAAAATGAATGAATCTATTTGTATTTTCAATTGATCACTCAAAAATAAAGGTAAGAAATGGAATGAATATACTCTGAGAATCCAGATTATAACTTATTCCTCTTTTGTGAAAAGATGGGCTTATAAATGGTTCAAAACTGGCTCCTCTAGGAGCTTTGGCAGTGTTCTTTTCAAAAGGGAAATCAGGAGAATAGTATAGAGAACTGTCAAGTTTCTGACATAAGGTGAGAGGCTCTGCCATAAAATTAAGCAAGCCAAACCTGAAGTAACTGTTTGTTATACAATTTCTTTTTAGAGAGATGGAGAAACCATAGGAAAAAATCATATAAACCATTGGAGACAAGTCAGAAAATGATCAGCTGTATCCTTTTGGTCTTTCCACCCTCTCCCTACCGTAATGTGTGGATCAGTGAACATGTATCCATGTGTGTATACTTGCATGTTCTGTGTGTACATGTATACACTCTTGCCTGCACATAATATATTGCTTAAGATGAGATGGTGGGTATTGATGGAATTAAAAAATAAACCTAGATGTTAAGAAAGACTGTTGTAAGTAGTGGGAAAAATAAACACCAGATCAACTTGTCCCAATCTTTTTTACTACCTATGACTACAATATGATCAGTGGGTTTGAAAAAAAAACAGTTTAGTCCTATAGAAAAAAAAAATGAGAGAAAATGTGGCCATTCATTTTAACATAGATTACCCACAGTCTCTGATAGCTTTTAGCTTCAAACATTTAATTTTAAACATCAATTTCAAAATTCAAGTTATTATTTCTTTTCTAAACTAATGTGCTATATGCATTAGAAATACTCATCTAAATGAAATTCCAGAGCATAAACTTTTGTATTTTAACCATGTTTTTAAAAACTAAACCTAAAATATAGTAATTTGGCTTTCATTTCTGAACCAAAAATTGAACCTTTTACATTATTGCTCTGTATCCTGAACATGACATTCTGTAGAGATTCTATTAATTTAGTTCGGTTGCTATAGAAACAGAATTTTTTTTAATCCATCACTTGTGTCTTTTTATTTTAAACAAAAAGAAAAAAAATGAGATAGAATTCATAAAGACTTTAAAACACTTCCAAACTTACTGTTTTCTAGTTTCATATTCTTCCAGATGCCAAGGTAATGTATGACACAAATACACCAAGATTTACACTTTCAGGTTTCCTTGACTCTGGAATGGCAGATATGGCTAAATCCTTTATCTTCCAGTGTTAGGTCAATTTGGAGACAAAAGCTTATAGTTGCCTATCTTTTCATAATCTTACACAGTTCTTTTTTAAAGAGAAGAATCAAATTTAGCAGTTCTGGTTCACAGTTCAAAGGCATAGAGGAACACTTTCAGTGAAGAAGGAGTGGAAGAGGAAGGACTTCTAGGAACCAAGATGGTGGAGTAAGCAGCAAATCTCTATAACTCTCCTGTATTTACCTCCAAACAACCACAAAATAGTACCACCAAATTAATCATGTAATAGCAGAACCAGAAAAAAAAAGACATGGTGAAAAAATCTTTTAGCTCAAGAAACTTGGAAAATTGGCAAGTAAAGTCCATCTCACTCAGGTAAAAGAGGATCACATTCCAATAAAAGAAACACCTGGACAAACCAACAGCAAACCCCACTTCAGTAAACCAGCAGGGCATCCTGAGCTCCACTGTGGTGAAGCAGGCAAACACAAATACCAGGACACTTGATGTACCTTAGCATAGCCAGGGGAACCAACATACTCCAGCTCCAAGAACCACCAGGTACTTGAGTGTAACCCCAGGCAAATAAGCATGCTCCAGCAGCTAGACATCCATGTGCTTCAGCACAGGCCAGGGCGAATGGGTATCCTCCAGTAGCCAGACCTCCACATGCTTCAGGGTAGTCCTTGGAAAAGGCAGAAACACCTCACTGGACCTCAGCACATTCCAGACATGACCATCAGGACCCCAGATCAGCATCAGGTAAGCTTACAGATCCCTATTGTCTCCAGCAGTGACAGCCACCTCTACCCCACTCCCTCAGCACAGCACCAGGGCCTCAGGGCAACATTAGGACAACAGTAAACAGCCACAGCCTATGGCCACTGGTAAAAGAAGCCTGAGACAGTGCTCCTTCATCCCTGGGTACAGAACTCAAATTTAAAAGAATGGAAAAAGACCAAAAAAAAAGATTAATAAAAACAACAAAAAAAGAATCTGACCATAGGTGATTATTATAGTGACAAGGAAGAACAAGACATAAATTCAGAAGAGGGCAACAATGTCAAAATGCCTATGAGCAAAACCCCAAAGAAAAATGGGACATGGTCCCAAGCCTAGAAAAAACTAATTAAGGAGCTCAAAAGAGAGCTTAAAAATCATACAAGAGTCGTAGAAGAAGAAATAGGAAAAGAAACGAGAGTGATTCAAGAAAATTATGAAAAAAGAGTCAATAGCTTGGAAAACTACTTAAAAAATAGAATTGGCCAAATGGTAAAGGAGATACAAAATCCACTGAAGAAAATAACTCCTTAATGAGTACAATTGGCCAAATGAATAAGTACAAAAGCTAATCAAGGAAAATAACACCTTAAAAGGTAGAATTAGTCAAATGGAAGCTAATGACACTATGCCACATCAAGAATCAACTGAACAAATTCAAAAGAATGAAAACATGGAAGAAAATGTAAAATACCTCATGGGAAAAATAAATGACATGGAAAACAGATCCAAGAGAGACAATATCAAAATCACTGGACTACCTGAAAGCCATAATTAGAAGGAGGACCTGGACAGAATCTTTCAAGAAATTATCAAGGAAAATAGACATTGAAAATAGACAAAATAGACATTGAAAAAATACACTGACCACCTCAGGAAAGAGATCCCAAAATAAAATCTCCAAGGAATATTCTAGCCAAATTTCAGAACTATCAGGTCATGGAAAAAATACTACAAGAGACCAGAAAGGAATAAGTCAAATATTGGAGAATCACAATCAGGATCACAAAGGACTTGGCAGCTGCAATATAAAAAGATCAGAGGATATGTAACATGATTTTCTGGAAAACAAAGGACTTAGGACTACAACCAAAAATCATTTACCTAGCAAAATTAAACATAATTCATCAAGAGGCAAATGGGCATTGAATGAAATAGAAATAGAAAGGATTTCAAGCAGAAGACCAGAACTAAACCAAAAATGTGACCTCCAATATCAAGACCCAAGAGAAGCCTAAACAGGAAAAAGGGAAAAACAACAACAACAACAACAACAACAAAAAGAAAACAAACATAAGGGATTAGTAGAGCTAAATGATTTGCATACCTACACAGAAAGTTGATACTTATAGTTCCTTTTTTTTTCTTTTTTCTTTTTGGCTAGGCATTAGCCTAGCTAGGCATTAAATAGGCATTAAGTGACTTTCCCAGGATCATACAACTAGTAAGTGTCAATTCTCTTAGGCCACATTTGAACGCAGATCCTCCTGACTCCAGGGCCATGGCTCTATCCACTGCAGCATCTAAGCTGCCCCAATACTTGTAATTCTTAAAAATTATATCAGTAATAGTACAGCTAGAATTAATACACATAGACAGAGTGTATGGGTAGAAGGTGAACTTCAGAGAATGACAAAAAAAAATTAAAGGATGAGAAAGGGGAGTACAAAGGATGCAGAAGGAAGGGAGAGATAAAATGTGGTAAATTATTTCACAGGAAGAGGTGTGAAAGACCTTATAGTGGAGGAGAAGTTGGGAGGGTGGGGATGGGCATTGCTTGAACCTTACTCTCATCAATATTGACTTAAAAAGGGAATCATATAAACAATCAGTTGAATATAGAAATGTATCTTTTCTGAGAGGGATGTAGGAGGGAAGGAGATCAAATAAAAGTAGGATGGGGGCAAACAGAAGTGAGGGCAGATCGGCAAAGGTGGTAGACAGAAGCAAAACACCGCTGAGGTGAGAAATGAAAGGAGAGAGAAAGAGGACAAACTGGAGGAAGAATAGGGTGGAGGAAAATACACAGTTATAATCATAACTGTGAATGTGAATGGGATGAACTCTGCCATAAAATAGAAGCAGATAGCAGAGTGGATCAAAAATCAGAATCCTACAATTTATTGTTTACAAGAAACACATGTGAAGCACAGACACACACACACACACACACACACACAGAGTGAAGGTAAGGGGCTGGAGCAGAATCTACTATGCTTCAAATGAAAGTAAAAAAAAAAAAAAGCAGGACTAGCAATCCTGATAGCAAACAAAGTGAAATGAAAAATAAATCTCATTTTAGAAGATAAAGAAGGAAACAACCTCTTGATTAAAGGTGTCATAGACAATGGAGCAGTACCATTACTAAATATATAACAAGTATAAGTGGTATAACTTGGCAAGTAAATGGTATAATGTCCAAACTCTTTAAAAAAAACTAATTAATTAATTTTTGGTTCTCGACGTTCATTTCCATAAGATTTTGAGTTTTAAATTTTCTCCCCATTCTTCTTCTCCCCCCTCCTGAAAACAGTGTGCATTCTGATATAGGCTTTACTTATACATTCACATTAAGCATATTTTCCCATTAGTCAGGATGTAAAAAACAATTAGAAATGATGGTAGCAACAATGAGGATGAAGCAATAAAATTAAACAACAAAAGAAAAAGAGAGCATATAGTATGCTTCCATATGGATTTAGACTCCATAGTTCTTTTTCTGGGTGTGGATAAAAATTTCCATCATTGAATCTTTTGCAGTTGTCTTAGACTGTTGTGTTGGTGTGAAGAGCCAAGTCTACCAAAGTCAATCATCACACAATGTGGCTGTTACTGTATATAATGTTCTCCTGGTTCTGTTCACTTCACTCAACATCAGTTCATACAAGTTTTTCCAGGTTTTTCTGAAGTATGCCTGCATATCATTTTTTATAGCACAATAGCATTCTATTACAATCATATAGTGCAACTTGTTTAGCCATTCCCCAACTGATGGACACCCCCTCAATTTCTAATTCTTTGCCACCACACAAAGATCTGCCATAAATATTTTTGTACATGTGGGTCCTTTTTCCCTTTTGTATGATTTCCTTGGGATACAGAGCTAGAAGTGGTATTGCTGGGCCAAAGGTTATGCACATTTTTATAGCACTCTGAGTATAGTTCCAAATTGTTTTCCAGAATTATTGCGTCAGTTCACAACTCCACCAACAATGCATTAGTGTTCCAATTTTCCTACATCTTCTCCAACATTTATCATTTTCCTGTTTTGTCATGTCAGCCAATTTGATAGATGTGATATGGTACCTCAGAGTTCTTCTGATTTGCATTTCTCTAACCAATAGTGATTTAGATACTTTTTTCATATGACTATAGAAAGCTTTAATTTGTTCCTTTGAAAACTGTCTGTTTATATCCTTTGACCACTTATCAATTGGGGAATGACTTGTATTCTTTTAAATTTGACTCAGTTCTCTATATATTTTAGAAATGAGGCCTTTATCAGAGACACTGGTTGTAAAAATTCATTCCCACTTTTCTGCTTCCCTTCTAATCCTGGTTGTATTGGCTTTGTTTGTGCAAAGCCTTTTCAATTTAATAAAATCAAAATTATCCATTTTGCATTTTATAATGTTCTCTATCTCTTGTTTGATCATAAAATTTTCCCTTCTCCATAGATCTGATAGATAAACTATTCCTTGCTCTCCTAGTTTACTTATACTATCAGTCTACATATCTAAATCATGTACCCATATTGACTTTGTCTTGGTATATGGTGTGATATTTTGGTCTATCCCCAGTTTCTGCCATACTATTTCTCCAGTTTTCCCAGCAGTTTTTGTCAAATAGTGAGTTCTTATTCCAGATGTTGGAGTCTTTGGATTTATCAAATAGTAATTTATTATAGTTATTGTTTTGTCTCTCCTTACATAAACTACTCCACTGATCTACCACTCCATTTCTTAGCCAGTAGCAAGTAGTTTTGATGATTGCTGCTTTATAATATAATTTAAGATCTGATACAGCTAGGCCACCTTCCCTTGAATTTCTTTTCATTAGTTCCCATCATTTTCTGGATCTTTTGTTCTTCCAGATGAATTTTGTTATGTTTTTTTTCTTCTTTTTCTAGTTCTATAAAATAAGTTTTGGTGGTTTGATTGGTATGGCACTGAATAGGCAAATTGATTTAGGTAGAATTGTGATTTTCATTATATTAGCTCAGCCTAACCATGAGCAAAGGATTTTTTTCCCAATTTTTAGATCTGACTTTATTTGTGTGAAAATTGTTTTGTAATTGTGTTCATATAGTTCCTGAGTTTGTTTTGGCAGATAGACTCCCAAATATTTTATAATGTCCATGGTAACTTTAAATGGAATTTCTCTATTTCTTGCTCTTGGATTTTGTTAATAGTGTATAGAAATACTGATGATGTATGTGGGTTTATTTTATATCTTGCAACTTTACTAAATTTGTTTATTATTTCTAGTAATTTTTAAAATTAATTCTCTAGGATTCTCTAAGTATACCATAATATCATTAGCAAAAAATGATAGCTTTGTTTCTTCTTTCCCTATTCTAATTCCTTCAATTTCCTTTTTTCCCTCTTATTCCTAAAGCTAATATTTCTAGTACCATATTGAATAACAGTGGTGATAATGGAAATCCTTGTTTCACCCCCTATCTTATTGGAAATGCTTCTACCTTGCCGCTATTACATATAATGATTCCTGATGGTTTTTAATAGATGTTACATATCATTTTAAGGAAGATTCCATTTATTCTTATGCTCTCTAGACTTTTCAATAAGAATAAGAATTTTGTCAAATGCTTTTTCTGCATCTATTGAGATAATTATATGATTTCTGTTGGTTTTGTTATTGATTTGGTCAATTATGTTGACAGTTGTTCTAATATTGAACCAGCCCTGCATTCCTGGTATAAATTCTTTCCTGGTCATAGTTAGTATCCTCAAAATAAGTTGCTGTGACATATGTGCTAATATTTTATTTCAAATTTTTCATCTATATTCATTAGGGAAATAGGTCTATAACTTTCTTTCTCTGTTTTGACTGTTCATGGTTTAGGTATCAGCACCATATTTGTATCATAAAAAGAATTTGGTAGGAATCTTTCTTCACTTATGTTCCCAAATAGTTTATGTAGTATTGGAAGTAATCATTCTTTAAATGTTTGTTAAAAATCACTTGTAAATCAATCTGACTGTGGAGATTTTCTTAGGGAGTTCATTGATGGCTTGCTCAATTTCTTTTAATGAAATAGGGGTGTTTAAGTATTTTATTTCCCCTTTAATTAATCTGGGCCATTTATATTTTTGTAAATATTCATCCATTTCACTAAGATTGTCAAATTTATTGGCATGCAGTTGGGAAAAATGACTCCTAATTATTGCTTTGATTTTCTCTTCATTAGTGGTGAATTCAACCTTTTCAATTTTGATGCTGGTAGTTTAGCTTTCTTTTTTTTAATCAAACTAACCAAAGGTTTACCTATTTTATTGTTTTTCCCATAAAACTCACTCTTAGTTTTATTTATTAGTTCAATAATTTTCTTGACTTCTGTTTTATTAATCTCTCCTTTGGTTTTCAGAATTTCTAATTTGGGATTTAATTGGGTATTTTCAGTTTGTTCTTTTTCTAGCATTTTTAGTTGCATGCTGTGGTTCTAGAACATCAGGGCAGTTTTCCTTGGTAATTTCTTTAAGGATGATGTTATTGATCATGGCTTTCAGATAGTCCAATAATTTTTAAATTATCTCTCCTGGATCTGTTTTCCAGGTCAGTTGGTTTTCACATGAGACACTTCACATTGTTTTCTATTTTTTCATTCTTTTGTGTTTTGTTTTACAATGTCTTGACTTCTCACAAAGTCACCAGTTTCCATTTACTCCATTCTAATTTTTAAGGAATTATTTTCTTCAGTGAGATTTTAGACTTCCTTTTCCATTTGGCCAATTTTGCTTTTCAGGCATTCTTCTCTTCACTGACTTTTTGGACCTCTTTTTCCATTTGGGTTAGGCTATTTTTTAAGGTTTTATTTTCTTTAGTAGTTTTTTGGGTCTCCTTTAGCAAGCTGTTGACTTGTTTTTCATGATTTTCTTGCATCACTCTCATTTCTCTCCCCAGTTTTTCCTCTACTTTTCTTACTTGTCTCTCAAAATCCTTTTTGAGCTCTTCCATGGCCTGGGACTGATTCATATTTTTCTTGGAGGCTTTGGATGTAGTAGCTTTGACTTGGTGGTCTTCTTCTGGTTGTATGTTTTGATCTTCTTTGTCACCAAAGAAAGATTCTATGGTCTGGCTTTTTTTCTGTCTTTGTTTGCTCATAATCCCAGCCAATTACTTGAGTTTTAAACTCTTTATTAAGGTAGGGGTCTGCTTCCAATGTGGAGAATGTACTGTCCCAAACTTTGGGGTTTTGTGTAGCTGTTTTCAAAGTTGCTTCTAGGGACCTGTACATTTTCAGTTCTTCCAAGGTAGTATGATAAGGGGCAAGGTGTTTACTCCTTTCCTGGCCTGTGCTCTGGTCTATGAGTGCCCACTGTTTTCTGTCTTGGAACTGTAAGGAGGGTTTCCTCTCCACCACTACTGTAAGCTCCATTGTGCCAGCACTCCTTCTCACCCCAGGAGTGTCACCCAGAACTGCGACCCAGATATAAACACAGGCAAAGCAAGAGAATCCTGCACCAGAAAAGAGATGCCTGCAATCCCCCTCTGATCATCCACTTGATTCCCCTTCAGTCTGTGGGCTGGAAGCTCTGGAAGCAGCCACTGCCCTGGGGCTCCACATGGGGTCTGCGACTGGGACCAAGCTTCTCTCTCTCTGAGGTCACAGGCCTTTCCTATTGACCTTCTAAGTGGTCTTTGGCATTTGTGGGTTGAGAAGTCTGGAAACTGCCACAGGTGCCCATGATTCAGTACTCTGAGGCCAGATTCTCTGTGGTCTGTCTTGCCTGCACTCCCACAGCAAACTGTGCTCCTCTCCCTGCCTGGCATGATATACCTTTCTGATCAACTTTCCAGGCTGTCCTGGGCTGGAAATTTGTTCCATTCTGTCTTTTTTCACATTCTGTTGCTTTAGAGTTTAGAGCCATTTTTTACAGGTATTTGGAGAGTTTGGGGGAGTGCCCAAGCAAGTTACTGCTTTTACTATTCCATCTTTGCTCCACCCCCAAGTTTTTCCATATACCACCAAGAACAAGGTATATTCTTTATTTCCCCATTAAGTTTTCTCCAAAGGTCAACCATATCTAAATTTTCCAAAATTCTATTTATCTCCTTGACTTTTTTCTTGTTTATATTGTGGTTAGATTTATCTAGTTCTGAGAGGGGGACAATGAGGTCCCCCACTAGTATAGTGATAAGCCTGCTTATCATATCTTATAACACACAATGGCATTCCATTACATCCATATAGTACAACTTGTTCAGCCATTCCCTAATTGATGGGCATTCAGTCAATTTCCAATTCTTTGCCACAATAGAAAAAGCTGCTCTAATTTGTATATGTGCATCCTTTTCTCATTTTTATGATCTCTTTGGGCTAAAGCCCTAGAAGTGCTATTGCTGGGTCAAAGAATATGTACATTTTTGTAGCTCCATTATTCCCTTTCTAAGAATTAGTTGTACAATGAGGAAATAACCAGTACAGAATTCCACCCAAGAAAGCATTTGTGTGTTGGGGTCTTAGGTGCTGGCAATTGAGGCTATAGGGTTTTGGTAACTTTCTTGGTGCTGGTCTGGGGTCAGCAATACTGGAACTCTTGGGTTGTGATTGGGGAGTCTGTCCCCTGGGACATACTTGCTCCTTGGGCCTTGCACAGAGATATTTTACTGATGTTTGTCTGTTTGTCTGGAGCTTTGCCTCCTGGAGTTGTGCTTCCCAGAGTTACACTGAGGCACTGGGTGATTTGGCTTCTGGAGAATGCTGTCACACATAGTGGTTTTTCAGCTGGTTCCATTGCCTGTATTAAGGCACTGGAGGGGTCCTGGTGTTGGTGTTTGCCTGCGCTACAACCTTGGTCTCAGAATATTCACCTGATATAGTAAGGTGGGGCTTGTCACTGGCTTGCTGGGATGCCTTCCATTTTGTACTGCTCCCCCTCTCCCAGAATGAGAGGGATCTTTCCCATTAATGACCCAAGCTTCCTGTACTACAAGACTTCTGCACCTCATTTTTCTGCTGGCTCAGCTGTTCCAGGGTTTTTCCTGGGTCAATATTTTTGGGTTTTCAGAGGTCAATAAGGGAGGGTGAGAGAGACTTATTTTTTCTCCATCATTTTGGCTCCCAGAAGTCAAAAAAACAAAACAAAACAAAAAAATGCTCCAATTTCTTAAAGGAGAAGTTAAATGAGTTACAAGAAGAAATAGACATCTGAACTATACTAATAGTGGACATCACCTGTCCCCTCTCAGAACTTGATAAATCCAACTAAAAAATAAATAAGAAACTAAAGAGGTAAATAGAATATTGAAAATGTTAGATATGACAGAACTTTGGCATAATTTAAATATAAAAGATGACACCATAAGCAAATAAGAAGAGCAAGTAATAGTCTACCTGTCAGATCCATGGGGAGGGGAAGAATTCATGACCAAAGAAGAGATAGAGAGCATTCCAAAATAGATAATCTTGATTATATTAAAATAAAAAAACCTTTGTGCAAAAACCCCTATATAGCCAATATTAGAAGGAAAGCAGAAAGATGGGAAACAATCTTTACAGCAAGTATCTCTGATGAAGGCCTCATTTCTAAATATATAGAGAACTGAGCCAAATTTACAAGAATACAAGCCATTTCCCAATTGATAAATAGTCAAATGATATGAACAGATGGTTTCCAGGTACAGAAATCAAAGCTATCTATAGGCATATGAAGAAGTTTCTAAATCACTTTTGATTAGAGAATAGCAAATTAAAACATCTTGAGGTGCCACTTCACACCTATCAGATTGGCTAATAGACAAATTGAAAATGATAAATTCTGGAGAAGATATGGGAAAATTGGGACCCTAACACACTTTTGGTGAAGTTGTGATCTAATCCAATTATTCTGGAAAACAATTTGAAACTATGCCCAAAGGGCAACCAAATTATGCATACCCTTTTACCCAGCAATACAGCTGGGTATGTATCCCAAAGAGATCATAAAAATAGAAAAAGACTTGCAGGTAAACAAATATTTGTAGCAACCATTTTTGTGGTGGCAAAATATTGGAAATTGAGTGGATGCCCATCAATTGGGGAATGACAGAACAAGTTCTAAAATACAAATGTAATGAAACACTTTTTTGCAATAAGAAATGATGAACAGGCTGATTCCAGGAAAACCTGGAAAGACTTGTATGAACCAATGCAAAGTGAAGTGAGAAGAACCAGGAAATCATTGTAAGTAGTATCAGCAACATTGTGTGATGATCAACTATGAATGACTCAGCTCTTCTTGGCAACACAATGAGACAAGTGCAAAGGACTCATCAAGAAAAATGCTATCCATATCCACATAAAGAACTGATGGACTCTGAATGTAGATTGAAGCATACTTTTTCACTTACTTTATTCTTTCTTGTGTTTTTTTCTTTTGATTTGTTTCTTATTTCATAACTGTGACTAATATAGATATATTTTTACATGATAGTACATGTATAAACTATATCAAACTGCCTACCATTTTCAGAAGAGTGGAAGGAGAGAGAAGGAGGGAGAAAAATTTGAAACTCAAAATCTGGTAAAAATGAATGTTATTTTTTTCTTGACATGTAACTGGGGAAAAACCTAAAATACTATTTGAAAAGCTCAAAAAAAGAAGTGGGAGTTCTGAGGTTCTGATAGTTATATTCTTAACTGTGAATGTGAATGGGATGAACTCTCACACTGTCCCATGAGGGACAGTATCACTTCTAGCCACAAGAAATAAAAGGGACCCTGAAGACAGCATAATTTTTGGTACAAGGGAAGAGGGAAACTGAGAAGCAATTTGGATTGCTTTCCCAAGGGATCAGGCACCATCCTGGATAAGAATCAGATTACAGACCAAGAGAACTTTTACCACACCTCTCTTCTTATCACACTACCTTAGAAGCACTGAGTACTTTGAAATACCCAGAACTGACTCTGAAAAGAGCAAAGTGAAAAAGCCTGAAGCTTAAGACAGAACCCCTCCCATCTAATGCTAGGAATGAAGGCCAACATTTATATAAAGTTCAAAATCAAGACATAGGGTAGAAAAATGTGCAAAGAACAACAACAAAAAAAATTGATTATAATTAGCTATTACAGTGACAGGGAAGATCAAGACACAAACTCAGAAGAAGGCAATGAAGTAAAAACAATTACAAGCCAAGCCTTGAAGAAAAAAAATTTGAATTGGACCCAAGCCTAACAAGTATTTCTGGAAGAACTAAAAATAATTTTAAAAATCAAATATAAGTGGTAAGGGAAAACATTAGGTGGATAAATGAAAATAAAGAAAGAATATTATGTAAAGACAATTAACATCTTGGTAAAAGAGGCACAAAAATACTAAAGAAAATAAAACCTTAAAAATTAACCACATTTTTAAAAAAGGTACAAAAGTTCAATGAAGAAAATATTCCTTAAAAATTGGATTTAGGTAGGTGGAAGCTTTATGAGACACCAAGAACAAATAAAACAAAGTAAAAATACTGAAAAAAGAAGAAAATGTGAAATATCTCATCATAAAATTAACTGAAGTGGAAAATAGATTGAGAAAATATAATTTAAGAATTAGTGGGAAAGACATAATGAAAGAGTCCAGATATCAAATTTTAAGAAATCAAAGAAAACTGCCCACAGTATTCTAGAACCTGAGGTAAAATAAAAATAAAAAGAATCTACATGAGATCCTAAAATGAAAACTCCCAGGAATATTTGTGCCAAATTCCAGAATTTCCAAGTCAAAGAGAAAATACTTCAAGCAACAAGGAAAAAGAAAGAAAACATTCAAATACATTGGAGCCACAGTCAGGATCACACAAGATTTAGCAGCTTCTACATTAAAGGATCAGAAGGCTGAACACATGATATTCTGGAAGGAAAAATGAATTGGGATTAGAACCAAGAATAATCTACCCAGCAAAACCAAATATAATCCTTTGAAGGGAAAAAAAAGGTATTTTATGAAATAGAGGACTTTCAAGTATTACTAAAGAAAAGAGCAAAGCTGGGTAGAGAATTTGACTTTCAGACAAAATACTTGAGAAGCACAAAAAGATAAACATGAAAGAGAAATCATAAGGGATTCAAGAAAATTAAAAGAAATAAATGAGTCTCTTCCTGAAGAGGCATAAGAGGAATATTTTGAGGAAGAAATAACTATTTTTACTAAAATATGTGATAAAGGAGGACAGATGCTGCTGTATGGTATATGAATCACACAGCAAGCATTAGAGGAAGAAAAAAGAGAAATGGTCTTTGGGGAGTCCCTACTTGAGTGGTAATGAGACAGAAATGGTATGACTTGATAACAATAGTAGAGTGGCCTGTTGCATTCTTAGAGCATCTATTAAAACATGATTGAAAACCATCCAAGACTTCTCAAGACTATTTCATGCAATTTATGTATGCACAAGTGATAATTCCAGGAGAAAAATTCAATCCCTTTGCTAATGATTATGAAATTTTGACTAAGCAACTTAATGTCATAGAGGAACAGGACATATTTCTTTCAATATTTCACATTGAAAGCAAGGAATATAGATGAAAATAGCAAAATTGAGAAGTGAACATATTGTTATGTAGGTGGTATCTGAGAACAGGATTTGGATTTCTGGATCAAAAATGAAAATAAATGAATGGTAAGCTTCTGGCTAGGGTTGGAATATATCTATCAGGAGCTCATTTTTGCTTTGTGTCCTGAACTTATAATCAAAATACTTTCAACTATAAAAAGAAGGGGAAGGGAGGATGAGAAAAATAATGAACTAGAAGTCTAAATTCTTGAAGTCTAATTCTGTGTTATAGGTAATCTTGAGAATTGGTGGATTGTGCCCCTCAATTGGAATGTAGCTCTGACTGGGCATATTTAATTAAAAAGAAGCAAGATAACTTAAAGGAGGTATGCCAATAAAGTTAGTGACAGAATCACTTTTGTCATTAGCATATGTTTTAGACCAAATGGTTAAAAAGAAGAAATAAGTGGTGCTGGAAAAGTATCACAAGACTATTACATAAATGTAATATATTGGGAATAAAAGTGAATTTTATGGAAATCATTTGAAATTCTCTGCAGAAAGCTAAGAAGCTAATAATTGTTGATTTGCCTTAATGATAATTTTTATCCTTCAAAAAGTACTTTTTTAATTCCAAGCTCTGTGCCAAATATATGAATCTGCATAGGTTACACAATTTTGAAATAATTCCATCTTTCAATCAAGGAGGATGAATCCTCAACAATGAAATGTCTTCTCAAGTAATAAATTCTTTGCTGCCCTTTTTTTAGAACTATTGTTCTAGTTAGAAATAGGTATAGAAGCTGAAGGCTAAGCTATGCCCCCACTGATATTCCAAGTAGTTTAAAGATGACAATTTAGAATTAAAGTGTAGTTAAGCATAGCCAAGTTAGTTGGTTCTGAAATGTTCTTATTGGTAAATGGGTTATTTCCATAAAGTTATTTAGTTCTTTGGAACTGAAAATGTCAGTTCCATAGCATCAATACTACACATTAGCTTAGGAGCATAAACTTATACCATCATAGCCTTAGAATTACAATGGCCCCTGTAAGTCTTATAGTCCAATCTCCTCATCTTATAAATGAGGAAATTCAAGGCCAGGGAAATTCCATGAATTGCTCAGGGCTACATAGTGAATTTCATAGGTGGAATTTGAACTCACTGCCTCTCACTCTAGAGCCAGTTAAATTTTCATTGTGATACCTTATCTCTTTTAGTTTCTAAAGAGGCCATTCAGATGTCGGTGTGTGGGGGGATATAAAAAAGTCAGTTGTAGTGGAGTGAGATGACTAAAGACTTTAATGGTCATGATTCTTATCAAATAATATACAGGGAATTTTGTGATGTATTACAATCTGACAGAAAGACCAGTGCAATGTCTTCTGTGAGGGCTATGTTTGTGGTAGTGGTATGAGGATGTTAGTAAGGAGTGCCTTAGCAGAGAAGCAGCAATTTCTGAAACAGTGTTTCCAGAAGAGAAAGGGTAGTTCCACTAGATGTGGGGCAGTTAACATTAATAGTAACTGAAAGTTAAAACTGCATGGGGAACAAAGGAGCAAAGAAATGTTCAGCCTGTAGTGATGGCCATTATGTCTTTCATGGTATTGGCAACAGATGTTCTAGGAAATTATGCTAAATATCATGGTTAAGTCAGGGTAAATATTAGTTTTTGTCAATCACCATCCATCTGGGTAACTTATAAGTTTGTAATTCCAATATTTTTGAATGACTGCTTTAGCATAATTTACTAGACTCATTGTCTGCCAAAATTTAATCTAGAATAATGTGCTTCCTATGGAATGTATTTTTTTAATAAATAATTGTTCTGAAAAATTAAAAAGTGTATGTGAATATATACATTCATACAAATATACATATATTTCTATATATTAAACAATATTGTGAGATTTTTTTAAAAATGTTTAGGGCAAAGCCTTGAAATTGAAAAAAGAGGAAAGAAATACTCAAACTACATATTATTTCAGATCCCCAAAATAGTTTTGGGGGAAAATTCAACTGTATCATATTTAACTGAAAGAAAAATGAAATTCCATTAATATTAGAAGTTCTCTGGAGATCATCTATGTATATTTCCTTTCAATTCATTCAAATAAGAGCCATGTATCAGGAAAAAATATTTTAAGAGGATGCAAAATTGTCATAATGCAAATAGAGACTTTGAAAGGATGATTAAGCTGTTGAAAACTAAGTGCTGTATTTTAAAATGGCAAAAAAAGTATGAAAAATCATTATACAATGACAGTCAAACAAAATTAGATCTAATCCTCAATACAGTAATATCATTATTTTTCTACTTTTACTTATAATGACAAGAACTTGAATTCTAAATCCTTATGGGAAATAACTTCAATAGGAAAAGAAAAAACTTCTCTAAGTTTGAAAGTTAAACTTTTTTTCATTTTTTGTACCAAGTATTATCTGCTTAAGTAGCATATTTTCATATCCCTAAACCACAGATCTCAAAAACATTGCCTTATGTAAATAACTAAACTATGTTTAATCTCTGTTTAATCAATATGGTGGAATTTAATAGCACCTAAACATGAAGAGCTGAAGGTCACACAGTTAATCAGGTACTCACATAATTAATTAACCCAATGCCCTGCCACTGTACTTTTCATCATAATATCTTTACTGATCTAAAATTTCTGTTATTATACCAAACAGTCCTAAGGCCCACATGACAGTCCCCAAGGAGAAGGCTCTTTAAAATTGTGAGCAACAAGTGGATCAGACGTTTAAGGGAAAATGCCTGCTCTGATTTTTGCTTCCTCTCCCCTCCCCTCCCCTCCTCTCCTCTCCTCTCCTCTCCTCTCCTCAGACAATGTTGCATCACAATTGAATGATATTGCACCTGTTAAGGGAACAATGGGGATTTGTATTCAAAAACACGACTTACAAACCTTAACAGTTGACAAGTAAATCAATCTTTCAGTTCATACTTTAACTAACCAGACAGATCATTTGCCTTTAGTAAAATATAATTCTCCAACAAAATGAATGAATGGATGAATGATAAAACATTGATTAAGTGCTTACTCTATGCCAGACATGGGGGTAAGCACAGGGAATACAAATATAAGCAAACAAAACAGTCCCTTTCTTCAAGGAAATTATATTAGAATCATGGAAGATATTGTTTTAGGAGCAAGAAAATGGTGATGGTGGTGGTTGGTGGAGGTGGAGGTGCAGTTCTGGAGTAGAATGATTTGAAGATGGCCACTAAGTGACATGTAGGCCTGGTTCTGAGAAATATATGAAGAAAAGATGTTTACATATAGGAGTGTAAGCTCTAGATCAGATTCTGAAATTACAATGGGAAAAAAGAGCATATAATGGAGTATGATTTACGGAGGAGTACAGGGTCATGCTTTGAAAATGGTAGGAAAATCTACTCTGATGCCACTTTGTGACACATCTGCATTTTATTCTTCTTATCCCTAGAAATGTTTGGGAAATGAACTTCTAGAGATTCATGCCTCTGAAAAGGTAATTTCTCTCAGTAGCTGGAATGTGGGTTTTGTTAGTTTTAAAGTGAAGGATGTTAGTGTTGCTGTTCGAAAATTTCATTGTCTCCTCTTTGCTTCTTATTTGCCTATTTCAGTTTCCATACAACTCCAGGATTGATTTGCCCTATTCATTATTCATTGAAACATCACTCCTCACGGTCATGGACCCTTTCTGGGACCTTTATTATTCCTTTGTCTCATGGCAACTCTTCTTCAAATCCCATATCCCTTGAAGTTTCCCCTAATCTGACTACTTTTTAGCATATTAAAGAATCAAGATATAAAGACATGACTCTTTATTCTCCATCTTGTTTGTTTTAGACAACCTTAAAAGAATTTGGTTTGAATAAGAGAAATATCCAAAGGATTTCTGAGATATCACTGCAACTCTCCCTTTTAAATTAAAGTGGGGTTTTAAAAATAAAGTATTTTCCTCTGCTACTTGCCCTGAAATTTACAAGGCCACAGCAATACTTAATTGGACGACCTACTTTATTTCTCATATTTTCAGTTTTTTTTAATAAAAGGTATCATGAATTTAACAAACATTAAGTTCTCTCTAATCTCTAAGATAGTTGTAAATTACATAAGAAACTATGAATTAATATTACCCATAGCTTGTTTTTTGTAAGAAAAGTGTATATTAAATTTAACATATCATTTTAAGTTTTCCTGTGTCTGTATTTCTCTCTGAATAGATCTCATTACCTTTCGTGAATTCTAAAAAGCTGTGTCTTTGACTTTTTTATTTATTCTTCTTTTTTGTTGCTGTGAAATTATTGTTAGGTTCCCCCCCCCATTAATCCTATTCCTAAAAATAAAATGGAAAAAATACACAATCCTTATAATACAAATATTTAAGCAAAAATATTCCAGGTACAAAAATATATCTGATATTATATCTTAGACTTATTGCCTTTCTTTACTAAAATGGTTAGCATCCTTCCTTATCCTTCCTCTGGAGTCATCACCACCCTATGTTTAGTTATTGCATTGTGGAGAGTTCTTAAATCTTTCCAAGTCTTCCTATGTTTATCTTAAAACATCTTTCTTGCTATTCATTAAAGCACAAACTTATTCCATTGCATTCATATATTATAAATTTTTCAAACATTCCCTAATTGATGTAGCCTTCTCCCCCCCCACTTCTCTGATATAACAAAAAGAGTGGGAATAGTTTTGAAAATATGCAGATTTTTGTTCTTTCTTTGATTTCTTTGGAGAGGTCTTGTAGTGATGTTGACTATTTATATATGTATATATATATATACATATATATATACTTTTTAATGACTTTTAGGACATAGTTAAACATTGCTTTCCAGTAGAGTTGGTCCAATTCATAATTCCACCAATGGTGCATTTTGCTGTGTCTGATTCTAGAAGCCAATCTCATACTTTTCCTTTATTTTATTTCACTTTTGTCATATTTGACATTATGATAGATCTGAGTTGGAATCTCAGAGTTCCTTTAATTTGTATCTATTTAATTATTAGTTATTTGTAAAATTTTTATGTATGATTAGTGATTACTTGGATTTCTTCCTTTGAAAACTACCCTTGCATATTCTTTGACCATTAATCTATTTGGAAATAATTATTATTATTATAAATTTGAATAAGTTCCTTGTATATCTTGAAAATGAGACCTTTATGAAAGATAATTGTTGCAAATACATATTCTGTCACAGATAACTCTTTCCCTTCTAATTTTAATTCCCTCAATTTGGTTTATGTAAATCTTTTTTTTAATAAAGTTGTCCACTTTATCTTCTATGATCCTCTCTATCCATTATCATCACAAACTTTTTCCTTATCCATACCCATAAAAGACAGTATCTTCCTTTCTCTCTTAATATATTTATGTACTCCCCAGTTTTCTTGTGAGAATCAAATGATATAAAAACAGTAAAGCTGTTAATATAGTACTAAGTACAATGTAAGTGCTACACAAATGATAGACATTATTGAGTATTATTAGGATGTGACCTTTTGCATCTATATTATCTATCAATTTATAGTTTATTGTAGCATATGGTGAATTTCATTTAATCCTAATTTTTGCCAGAATGTTATTTCTTTTCGTTTTCTCATCAGATTTTGTTGAATAGTCAGTCCTTATTCCAGTAGTGCTGTTTTAAGCATTTATCAAACATAGTTTTTTCCTTCCATATGTTGCATATGTGATCTTTTCCACTCATTGAGCTTTCTTTTCTGCAACTAATTCCAAATTGTTTTTGCTATTAATATCCTGCAGTACAGTTTTAGTTATAGCACTGTTACACTACCTATTTCTTCACTTTTTTTCATTATTTCTCTAGAGGACCTTGGTATTTTCTTCCTCTATGTGAATCCTGTTATTTTTCTCAAGTAATTTATTTTATCTATTATTGACATAGTTATTTTATTGGCATAGTTAAATGATGAGCAATTAACATCAATCCGCTTATTTACCTGGTCATTATTTGTATCAAATGATTTTTTTTAGTTTTATTGATGTAGTTCTTGTATATGTCTTGGTAAGTATACTCAAATATTTACATTTTCTGTATTTATTTTGAATAGAATTTTTCTTTCTCTAGTATTGGCTTTTATTTATAATAAGTAAAATGACGAATAATGTCTGTGGGCCTTTACTTATTTCTTGCCAAATTATTGAATTTATTTCAATTATTTTTAATTGATTCATTAGAGTTCTGTATAAAAGACACTATATTTCTTCAAAACAATAATTATATTTCCTCTTTGCCTATTCCCTCATCTTTTTCCTAACATATTGGTATAGCAAGTTTTGCTGAGACTACGTTAAATAATTACTGCTAGTGGATACTTGATTTATTCTTGTTCTTATTAAAAAGGCCTCTACTTTATTTATCTAGATTAAATATGATAACTCAGTTTTACAATAATGCAAAAGGTCATTTTTTCCAATGCTTCTTGTTTTTTTAATAGAAATGGGTCTCATGTTTTGCCAAAAGATTTTCTACACATATTGACATAGTAATGAGATATGAAATATTTTTATTTTATTAAAATTTTGTTTTTTATTATTAAGATGAAATAAAGACATTTGATCCTTGAAAGGAAAGCTATGGCAATCTGGATGTGTACTAAAAAATGGAGACACCTTGCTGACAAAGATCTGTATAGTAAAAGCTATAGTTTTTCCAATAGCAATGTATGGTTATGAGAGTTGGATTGTAAGGAAAGTTGAGTGCTGCAAAACTGAAGCTTTTGAAATGTAGTGCTAGAGATGACTTTTGAGAGACCTTAGACAGCAAGGAGATCAAATAAGTCAATACTTAAATTAATACAGGCTATTCACTGGCAGGTCAAATACTGAAGTTTAAATACTTTAGCCACATTATGAGATGGAACTCACTAGAAAAGACCTTGATATTGGGAAACACTTAAGGCAAAAGGAATAAGGAACAGGAGAGGATAAGATGGATATCATGGAAACAATGAAAATGAACTTGAACAGACTTTGAGAGATTGTGGAGGATAGAATGGCCTGGTGTGCCATACTCTACGGTGTCTCAAAGAATTGGACATGACTGAAAAATTGAACAACAAACAACAACATTATGCTAATATGTATATATATATGTGTGTGTGTGTGTGTGTGTATAAAACATATATATTCTAATATTTAATTGAACTTATCTTTCTCTTATATGTTCCTACTGGTCACAATATATAGTCTTTTTCGTGTTTTATTCTAGACCTCTTTGAGTACTTCTTCAGTTATTTCCTAATGTGTCACATTGGATGAGTCACTTAACATTTCTAAATTTTGATTTCCTAATCTTAAAAATGGTGATAATGAAAACACATGTCTCAAAGAGTTGTATGAAGATCAAGTCTTTTGTAGCCTACAAAGTACAATATAAAAGGTACTTATTTACCTATCTGTCTATCTATTTTTCTGTCTACATATATCTATATATTGGTCAGACTATCTTTCTGTATGTTATTCTGTCTTTGGTTATCTATCATCTTAGTAGTAGTAGTAGTAGTAGTAGTAGTAGTAGTAGTAGTAGCAGTAGTAGTAGTAAAAGCAAAAGCTAGTGCTTTTATAGTGCTTTAAAGATTGCAAAGCACTTAATAATTATTATCTTATGCAATCCTCTAAACCACCTTTGTCATTAAGTACTATTATTTCTCCATTTTACAGATGAACAAAATAAGACAAACAAGTTAATTGACTTGCCCAGGGTCACGCAGTTAGTCAGTGTCTGAGGCTGAATTTGAACTGAGGTCTTCATGACTAAAAGTCTAGCAATTTAACCAATGTACTGTATCTTGTATTACTAAAAATAATTTATACATTAATAAAAGTAGCTTAGCAGTGACATTTACCAATGCTTTCAGTAGCTAAGCTTTGTCTTTGACAGGTGACATGAATGTATCAAGTGCAGCTACATTAGATAGTGCATATATACTAAGAATATATATGTGTGTATATCTACATTTAAAAAGAAAAAAGGCTTTGTTTCATTTTGTCTTATATCTGAGGTAAAGTTGAATAAATTTAATTGGTTAAATTAATTATATCAGACAGAGAGAGACAGGGAGAGACAGACATGGAGAGAACAAATAATATGCTTTGATCTGCATTCAGACTCTATAGTTTGTTTTCCGGATGTGGAAAGCATTTTCCATCATGAGTCCTTTGAAGCTGTCTTGGCTCCTTGCATTGATAATAAGAGATGTCTATCTAAGTTAGTCATGTCACATTGTGGCTGTTATTGTGTAAAATGTTCTGGTTCTGCTCACTTTATTCAGGGTCAGTTCATATAAGTCTTTCCAGGTTTTCCTGAAATTTGCCTGCTTATAATTTCTTATAGCAAAATTGCATTCCATTACATTCATATACAACTTATTCAATCATTCCCCAACTGATGGGCATCCCCTCAATTTCTAATTCTTTGCCACTGCACAAAGAGCTGCTATGAATATTTTCATACATATGGATCATTTTTCCCATTTGTATGATCTCTTTGATATACAGACCTAGAAATGGTATTCCTGGGTGAAAGGTTTTTATAACCCTTTGGGCATAATTCCAAATTGCTTTCCAGAATGATTGGATCAGTTTACAACTCTACCACCAATATATTAGTGTTCCAATTTTCCCACATCTACTCCAGTATTTATCATTTTCCTGTTTTGTCATGTTAGCCAATCTGATAGTTGTGATATGGTATCTCAGAGTCATTTTGATTTGCATTTCTCTAATCAATAGTGATTTAGAACACATTTTCATATGACTATAGATAGCTTTAATTTCTTCATCTGAAAATTTCTTATTCATATCCTTTGACTATATATCAATTGGGGAATGACTTGTATTCTTACAAATTTGAATTAGTTATCTATATATTTTAGAAATGAGGCCTTTATCAGAGATACTGGTTGCAAAACAAAATTCTTTCCCAGTTTTCTGCTTCCCTCCTAATCTTGGTTGCATTGACTTTGTGCAAAAATTTTTCAATTTAATGTAATCAAAATTATCCATTTTGCATTTCATAATGTTCTCTATCTCTTGGTTCATCATAAATTCTTCTATTCTCCATAAATCTGACAGGTAAACTATTCCTTGCTCTCCCAGTTTGCTTATAGTATCAGCCTTTATATCTAAATTGTGTGCTTATTTTGATTTTATTTTGGTATACAATGTAAGATGTTGGTATATGTTCAGTTCTGCCATACTCTTTTCCAGTTTTCCCAGTAGCTTTTATAGCTGGAGTTCTCATACCTGGAGTCTTTGGGTTTATCAAATAGTAGATTACTATAGTCATTGACTACTATATCTTGTCTACTTAACCTATTCTACTGATCCACCACTCTATTTCTTAGCCAGTACCAAGTAGTTTTAATGATTGCTGCTTTAAAATACAATTTAATATCTGTTATGGCTTGGCAACCTTCCCTAGATTTTCTTTTCATTAATTACATTGTTATTCTGTACCTTTTGTTCTTCCGTATTAATTTTGTTATTTTTTTCTAGTTCTATAAAATAATTGTTTGGTAGTTTGATTGGTATAGCACTGAATAAATAAATTAATTTAGGTAGAATTGTCAATTTTATTATATTAGCTCAGTCTACCCATGAACAACTGATGTTTTCCAGTTATTTACATTTGACTTTATTTGTGTGAATACATTTATTTCTAATTCAACTTAGTTTTTTTTTTCTTTGAGATTCTCTATTCCTTATTCTGCTAAACAAAGTATTTGGAGAAATTCATTCAATTAAAAATATCACTTGTTTTTGCATGTGATTTGGCAAAATATTTCTAATAATATTCCTAATTACTATTTAACATATTATGTATTCTTTTCATTTTTGATACATGAAATTTTGTTTTTATTTTTACCTTTCTCTTTCAAGTCAGACTAGCTTCTTTTTTTTTAAAGAACAACTTCTAATTTAATATTTCAAAGTTTTTTTTCTCTCTCAATTTTGCTAATCTATTCTTTGGCTTTGAGAATTATCTTTTTGGTATATGAGGTTTTTTTTTTATTCATTACTTTTTTATTTAACTAAGGAAAAAAAATCTACCATCTCTGTACTGGAACAGGACCCTGATATTCTATTTCCCTTAAGCCTCACGTTGATCAGGGAACTTCATAATCTCTGTCTTTCCTGAGTTACCTTACCTTGATCAGGACTCTGGGTGGACTTTAACCTTCTTCCTAGGCTCCCTTTATTTGGACAGTGATCATTCTGTTTCTCCTCTGAGGAAGTGGGAATACTTTAATGCAAATATTTGAGAGTCTTTTAGCTCTCTGGGATTCCTTTGATTACGATGCTTCTTGAATTTATTCCCCTGGGAATTCTTGGTGAAATTGTTGCTCCATCTGTTTATTCTAAAGCATCCTTTACACTATCTTGATATGGTTGTTTTTAAGTCTTCTATTCCCTTCAACCACAAACCCATAGGATGACATAATTTTCATCATTCTCCCATCTGGTTTCTCATCTACAGAATAGGGAGAGTTTCTTTACTACTTGTGGCTTCTCCTCTTATTGTGTTGCTATGGATTTCCTTTCTGTTTACATTTTTGAGTATTGACTTCTCTTATTGGACTCCTCTTTCCTTGTCCACAGAATTGGGTTCTTTTTATTCTCTGTGTGCAGTTCTGGCTTGAATAAAAGCAATTCAGTGTGTCTGTATGTCTACTTTTCTCATTGTCATTATTCTATCAAGTACATTTATTAGTCAGTCAGTCAATAAATATTTATTAAGTTCCTATTATGTATAAAGCACTGTATAAAGTACTGGTGATACTGAGAAATATAAATGGGAGTCCCTGCTCTCAAGTGCTCATAGTATAATGAGGGAGAAAACACCCAAATAACAAACAAGAGCTGTCTATAAAAAAATTGGAAAGAATAAAGAGGGAAGGCACTAGAATTAAGGAGGAATGAAGAAAACTTCTTGTAGAGATTGAGGTTTAAGGTAGGACTTGAAGGAAGATACTAGTCATAGGATGAAGAGAAAGAACATTTCAGGCATTGGGAATACCCAGTAAAAAAACTTGGATTTGGGAGATGAGGAGTCTTGCTCAAGGAACAGCAAGAAGGCAAATGTTGCTGGAACAGAGAGTATTTGTAAGGGAGTAAAGAGTAAGAAGAATGGAAAGGCAATACACACTTATATAGGCATATATAAATATGTATTGCCTATTAAATTCCCTAAAACTCTGCAGTAATATGCATGATTCCATCTAAAAGCTGTTTCTATGCCAGAACCTTTGAACCTATGGGTATTTTCAGTTAAGGAACGAAGGAAGGCATCTTCTTTGACTTCATATGCATTTAGGGGATGTATTACTATTCAGAGGAATTCATCTTTAATTTGGCTTTTTTGTAAACAAAACTTGCAGAAAAGTCATGCTTCTTCATCTTACTCTTTCAGGATCTATCAGAACTGTGCTGTTAACTAAAAGTCCTAGAGGAGTTAGCATTTCATAGTCCCCTCTCCCCAACAAAAAAAAATCCATGCAGAAACAACAGTCCTGTTTTCATGATATACTTAAATATTTATAATAAAAATAACACATTAAACTAATAAAATGATGAATTCTGCTAGAGAAATTGAAGTTTAAATAAAATCTGCTTAGCAAGATAATAATCTATGCTCTGATACTACTGTAATTTTCCTTCCAAATAGGCTCTCATTGTGTTGTAAAAGGAGCAGATTACCAGTGTAATGAAAAATGTGTCAGCATATATAAATATATGCTGATACTAATGACCATTATCTATTATAGCATTAAAAACTATAAATTATATTTACTGGAGAAAATATTTGAAGTGAGTATAAAGAATTGCTGGCAAGTTTTAAAATCTTTCTTCTTTCTCCCACTCTGTCTGCTCCCCGTCTGCACCAATTTGTTTTAGAAGAATAAATATTGCCTTTGATTTATATGAGAATTTGTATTCCAAGTTAATTTAAATATTTACGTAAGCAATACATAACTGCTTCCAAGAATTCAAATAATTGTAGAAAATGTGTTTCTTCATAGAAAATAAACACAGTAATTGCAACAACCACTAGATGTTTTCAAGAAATCCAGAGGCAGTCCGGTAAAGGCAACTTTACCATGCTAAGATGGGAGTGTCACACCTGATAGTATTATGTAATGACTAGTATATACAGGCCACGTTTCTCAGTGCTACAATTATGGCAAAAGGGTATGATGCCTGGTTCACACCCAAGTAAGATATTGTATTTCCTTTCCTCCTATGAATCTATTGTGCCTAGTAAAAAAGCTATCCTGACTTATTTCCTGGGAAATTTGATTTTTTTCTTGGTCTAGTTATTATCTATCCACTGTTTTAAAATGACAGGGTTATAAAGAGTCAGCATGGCTTCATCAAGAAGAAAAAATTCAGACTAACTTTGTTTCTTGCTTCTTGCCCTACTTCTACTTGCCACATACAAGACTGTCCTACAGATTAAGTCTCTTGTGTTCATGAGAGAGCTGATGCACTTAGCTTTGGACTTCAACCTTGAAAATGAGTCACCCTGATTGATAAGCAAAGAAATACAAACTCTTCTCTCCTCTTCAAAACTTTTGCTGAGAAGAATAATCAAATCAATATTACCCCTAAAAATGTGATAATTCTCCCAAAACTCTAATAATCATTAAGAGCATTCTTTAACCCCTCTATCTATCACCACCCATTGTGTTGACTCCCAATCAGAATACAAAGCTTTTGAAGCCTGGGACTATTACACCTTAGTTTTTCTATTCCAAGCACTTAGGATAGAAACTGGCACAATATTGTAGATGGGTAAATCATAGGCATACCATAGATATAGTTTATCTGTGTGTCAGGTAAGCATTGGTTAGAGTTGTTCATGCTATAATTGTGGATACGATAAAAGATGCAAACTTATATGCCTAAGTCAATTTGGAGCTTTTTAAATAATTGAAACCAAAAAGTAGATATTAATGGGCTCATTAGGTAAGAGGAAAACCTCCAGTGGAGTGCTCCAGAGATCTCTGTGTGGCCATGTCCTGTTTAACATTATCTTTGTATCTATGACATAGATAAGGGCTTCCTTTTTAAATTTTTTAGGCAACAACAAAAAAAGAGAGATCATAAATATATAATATGACAGACATAGGTTCCAAAAAGACCTTGAAATTCTAGAACATTAGATTGAAAATAATATGAATTAAGTTAATAGAAAAGAATGTGAAGTCTTATGTTGGAATTTTTAAAAAATCATATATACAAGGAAACAACAGATCTATAACTAGAAATTTTTGTCCTGGGAATATAATGTTTGAAAGGTAACATTATTTGAAGATGAAGTGAGAGAGATACTCATACACATCAACAATGTGCTTAGGGAAGGAATTTAGCCATGCAGATTATGTGAAATATTTCATTTGCTATAAATTGGAAATTCAAAGAAAAAGAAAAAGGTTCTGTGACAATTACTATAGTCTACCTTTTAATGTTGGAAAAGGACAATTGCAGAGATAACCATGTACATGAAAATAGACAGAGAAAGAGAACACTAACATGTTGATTAGAAGGTTAGGAGAAGAGAAGATCCTATAGGAAATAGCACATGAAAAGAACATTGACAGAGGAATGTCAAATTTGGAGAACCTCAAAGAGAGGCCAGAATGTAGAGTGCAGGAAAGGATTAATGCTCAATAAGCCTGGAAAGTTTAACTGGAGACAAAGTTGGTGGGTCAATTGCAAAATGGGAATTTTGTATTTTATCCCAGGGGTGATGAGAAGCCACTTATTTTTGTTTGTTTGTTTGTTTTCCCTTTACAGGGGAATAATTTGACCAGAATTACTTTTAAGAAAAAATTATTTTAGCAGCAATGTGGAATATGGATTGGAGACTTGAGCTTTATTAGGAGGCTAATGTAATAGTTGAGTCAACTGATGATAAAGACATAGATTATGGTGCTATTTGTGAATGGAGAGAGGACATAGATGCAAGAAATGGAAAAAAATTGAAGATCATGCAAAGATTGTGAATCTTAGTAACTAGTGAGACTTTCAACAATAGGAAAGTTTAGTGGTATGAATTTCTTCGGGGAGGTAGGGATAATGATTTCTGGAAATGTTGAGTTTGAAATGATTATGTGTTATCTACAATATGTAGACAGTTGAAGATGCAGGATTGAAATTTTTGAGAGAGGAATTAGGGATGAATACATAGTCCTCAAAGTCTTCTGCAAAGATATGAAAACAAATGTGCCAGTCCAAACCGCGCACCCTCTTACAGCCAGATCAGGCAACCAGAGTCATACTCACCGGTCCTCGGGGTCACCCGGATTTACCAGAGACGAGCCAATCAGGAGGTGCAAAAACCTGAACTTTATTCAATAATCATCACAGCAAGGCCAGGCAGGAAAGCACACGCGCATGAGCAGGAGCAAAAGCCGACTCAGCCCCCATCCCTGCAGTTCTTTTTAGTCTTCCATGTCCCTCCTCCTCAGCCAGCCCATAGTGACTCGTCGAGGATCAAATATCGGAAGGGGATGTCTAGCATAGTGCCCAGACAAAGGGAGCATACGTGGCACAGGAAGTGGGGCCTAGTTATTTGGAAGGAGGCGTGAGGGATCAGTGCATAGACAAAGGAG
Organism: Vombatus ursinus; assembly: GCF_900497805.2. NCBI lineage: Eukaryota > Metazoa > Chordata > Mammalia > Diprotodontia > Vombatidae > Vombatus > Vombatus ursinus. The sequence continues at coordinate 29,327,348 of NW_020940360.1, forward strand.
AAAGTACGTGACGCAAGAAGTCGGGCCCAGATACCAGGGGGAGGCGTCTGGGGTCAGTGCTACACCTAGGGAAAGTACATGACTCAGGAAGTCAGGTTTGGTCACAGGAAGGAGGCATCTGGGGTTAGAGTGGTGCCTAAGGAAGGGGGCTAGACAGAGGGAGCTTGTTCTCTGCCGTCCCACTCCCAAGTGGCACAGCCCCTGCCTCAGTAGTACGTGCTCCGGCTACTTCCTTGTACCTTGTTTCTTCTCCAGCTTGTCACAGCTCCACATAGCACTGCCCCTGCCTCAGAAGCGTGAGCTCTGGTTACCTCTCCGAATCCAGTTCCCATCCCAGTTCACCACAACTCCGCCTAGTACAGCCCCTGCCTCGGGAGCATGAGCTCCGGTTACTTCCTAATACCCAGTTCCCGTCCCATGTTGCCACAATTCTTACTTGGCAGTAGCTAACACCAGACAATCCCTCACAACAAAACCCTCAATTAACATTACTGGGCAGACAGGAAGCCTAGACAAAGAATGCATATGACTTTTTATAGTTTTACCATGAAATGTAGGAGAGAAAAAATATCTTCCAATTTTAACCAAGTACTCTTTTGTTTGTTTGTTCCATTGATTCCTTTTATTTTCCAATCACAGTGATTTTCATACACACTGTCTTGTACTAAGTAAGCATTTTCTTTTAACAAATTAAAATATGCAAAAATAACTGGGATAATGAATATTTTTGAAAGTATATCAAGGATCCTATATTCCTAGTCTAACACCTCTCTAGGGAGGTACTTTTCCTTATAGATCTTCTTGTGATTAAAAAAAAAAAAAATGCTGGTGTAACATAGAAAGAACATGAGATTGGGCCTGCTGATTAGTGTAGAATTTTATCATTGACTCTAACAAAATGACATGCCTTGTGGAAAGATATTTCCATCTATTTCATTTGTTATTGACCCTGAAAATTAAAAGTCATCAGGTGAAAAGATTATGAAGACACAAGCTTTCTTCAGTGATTTGCTATGCATCATTATTTATGAGCTTGTTTTAACCATTTATAGAAGTTATTTTTACTATAATTCTCCTTAAGATAATAAGCAAAGCTCCCTTACTTACATGATTTTTTGTTTTCTTTTATTTGTCTTAAAATTCTATTTGCCAAACAGTCATTATTGTATATAAGCTAATGAAAGGCTCCCTTAAGAACCTGATAGAGTTATGGCATTTACAGGTTATTTTAAAGAAATATTGTAACTATAAACTGTATAAGCTTCTTTTCAATTCAATTTTAGAGATAAAATAAATCCACTTATAAAAAATTTGATTAACATATATGTTAGACTAAGATTTCAAATTATGACAAATTCTGGATCAAATCCATATGGATGATTAAATTCACTTGAGAAAAATGTATTTTTTATTCTAAATAGAAATTAATCTGGAATATTACCCCTTTATAGATTTTTCAGCCAACAGTAACAGATGCCTAAGTTAGGGATGAACCCCTGATGAGACTAAAGAGTTGATTAGGAAGATGAATGGAATTATTTCCTCTAAAAAAATGTCATTGGGCCTAATTAAATCAGTGACCCATCTCTTTTACTGAGACTTAAAGGTACTAACTGGACATTTGTATGTAGGAAAGGATGGATAAAAACCCAGAAAATCCACTTTATAAGTTTAATATAGAATTGATATTAATAAATACAGGATTTTATCATTTTAGATACCATTTACAAAAAGTACAACTTTATTTCAAACATTCTGAAAAGTAATAACCAACTCAGAAAAACGTTTTAATATAATTGTAAAGAGAAGGACTTTGTTGCCATTTAACATTCCTTTCTATGAGAATTTGGCTATACTCAACCTTCAAAAATTTCATTAAAAGTTATCAAAAGGAATAATAGATTTAGATCTTTTAAAAGGATAAATGTTGTATTTGAAAAATTTGGATGGTTTATACTAATATTTTTATTCTAACATTCTTAAAGTAACTAGTTTTTCTACATGTGCAAAAAGGCAATATATTTACTGTATTAAAACAACCATTACATTACTATATGTCAATTATGAAAATTTTTTATTTAATTTTTGCTTAGCACCAAAGAATCTCAGAGTAAAATGAACATTCAGAATCTAATCCCTAACTAAGAGCAAAATTTCCCACAATGACATTGAAAAATAATCAACCAAGCTTCAGTTAAAGACTATCATTAATGGGTTTCATCACCTGAGGAGTTAATTCATTCCACTTTTTGACAATTCTAATTATTTGAGAGTATCTTGATAAAGCTTCATTGTAATATTCACCCTTAATTTCATTTTTTCTGTCTTTAATGAATTAAAATACGCACAATCATTCATTCATATGAACATTCTTTGTTGTTTTTAATTTGATATAATTTTTATTTTTAGATCTATGTTTTTCTTTTCCTTCCCTCTAAGATTCCCTCCTCCATTGAAAAGGCAAGGAGTATGATACTCATTAAATATAAGAAGTCATGTGAAAAAATTTATCATTGGCCATGATAAAAAAAGGCAAAGAAAATAAAGGAAAAAAAATGCATGCCTCAGTCTGTATTTTGAGACAATGAGTTCCTTATCTGATGTTGATAGCATTATTTATCATGAATCCCTTGGAATTATGGTGAATCATTGTATTGATCAGTTGCTAAGTCTTTTACCATTATTCATCTTATTACAGTCACTGTGTGGATTGGCTCTACTCACATCACTTTGCATCAGTTCATATAAATATTACCAGGTTTTTCTGAAACCAATCCCTACATTTTTTTTAATAACCACAATCAATTTAATTATAAGATTTCAGACCTTTGTCAGAAGGTCTTTTTTTCCCAATCTCTGGCTTCTGTTACTTACCTTCTGCCAGTACTTTTTAATAATTAATTTATTTTTAGTTTTCAACCTTCACTTCCATAAGATTTTGAGTTTTGAATTTTCTTCCTTTCTCTCTCCTCTCCCCTCCCCAAGACAGCATGAAATTTGATATAGACTTCACTTATATATTCATGTTAAACATATTTTCACATTAGTAATGATGTAAAGAAGAATTAGAATAAATGGGAGGAACTATGAGAAAGAAGAAACAAAACAAAACAGCAAAAGAAAAGGAGAGCAAATAGTATGATTCCATCTGCATTCAGACTCCAAAGTTCTTTCTCTGAATATGGATATAATTTTCCATCGTGAGTCTTTCAGAATTGTCTAAGATTTTTGCATTGCTTAGAAGAGCTAAGTCTATCAAAGTCAATTAACACACAATGTGGCTATTACTGTGTACAATGTCCTCCTGGTTCTGCTCATTTCACTCATCATCAGTTTGTATAAGTCTTTGCAGGTTTTTAAACAACATATTGTAGGATTATGATTCTTAATCCACTCTATTTGCTTCTGTTTTATGGCAGAGTTCATCCCATTCACATTCACAGTTATTATTAATATCTGTATCTTTCTCACCATCCTATTTTGCCCCCTGCTTATGCTTTTCTCTCTCCTTTCTCCTTTTCCCTCCTCACTAGAGTTTTGCTTTTGACCACCACCTCCCTTACTCTGCCCTCCCTTCTATCAGTCCTTTTCTTCCCCTTTACTTTTACTACCTTCTATCCACCTCCTCCTTTTTCTTTCCCCTTCCCCCTCCTACTTCCTATAGGGTAAGTTAGATTTCTATACCTAACTGATTATGTTATTCTATTTTTGAGCCAAATCTGATGAGACTAAGGTTCAAACAATGCTCATCTCCTTCCCTTCTTTCCATCTACTCTAATAGGTTTTTGTACCTTTTCATGTGATGTAACTTACACTTTTCTGCCTCCTCCTTTCCTCTTCTCCCAGAAGAATCCCATTTCACCACTTAATTAGATTTTTTATCATCACATCTAAGTCAACTCATACCCACACCTTCTGTCTATTTATAACCCTTTTAAATGTCATAATAGTGATACAGTTCTGAAGAGTTACAAGTATCATCTTCTCTTGTACAGTTGTAAACAGTTTGCCCTTATTAATAACATGTTGTTGTTTTTCTTTCCTGTTTACCTTTTTATGCCTCTCGAGTCTTGTATTTGAAGATCAAATTTTCTGTTGAGCTCTGGTTTTTCCAAGTCCCCTTTTTCATTGAATGTACATCTCCTTCCCTGAAAGATTATACACAATTTCACTGGGTAGTTGATCCTTGGTTGTAATTCAAGCTCCTTTGCCTTACAGAATATAATATTCTATGCTCTCTGATCTTTTAATGTAGAAGATGTAAGGTCCTGCTTAATCCTGATTGTGGTCCCATGATATTTAAATTGTTTCTTTCTGGTTACTTTCAGTATTTTCTCTTTGACCTGATAATTTTGGAATTTGGCTACAATATTCCTTGGTGTTTTCAATTTGGGATCTCTTTCAGGAGGTGATCAGTGGATTCTTTTGATGACTATTTTACCTTCTGGTTCTATGACTTCATGACAGTTTTCCTTGATGATTTCTTGAAAGATGCTGTCCAGGCTCTTTTTTTCATCATGGTTTTCAGGTAGATGAATAATTTTGAAATTATCTCTCCTGGATCTATTTTCTAGGTGAGTTATTTTACCAATAAGGTATTTTACATTTTCTTCTATTTTTCATTCTCTTGTTTCTGTTTGACTGATTCTTGATATCTCATAAAGTAACTAGCTCCCACTTGCCCAATTCTAATTTTTAATGAATTGTTTCCTTCTATTAGATTTTGTACCTCCTTTTTCCGTTTGGCCCATTTTACTTTTTAAGGATTTCTCTTTAGTGTGTTTTTCTGCCTCCTTTTCCATTTGGCCAATTTTACTTTTTAAGGAGGTGATTTCTTCAGTGTACATTTTCCCCCATTTGGCCAACTTTATTTTTTAAGGACTTGTTTTCTACAGTCAATTTTTGTCCTTCCTTTTCCAAACTTTTGATTCTCTCTTGCATACCTCTCATTTTTATTCCCAATTTTTTTCTACCTCTCTTATTTGACTTTTAAAATCCTTCTTGAACTCTTCCAAGAAGGCTATTAGGGCTTCAGACAAATTCATATATCCCTTTGAGGTTTCAGATATGATATATTGACAAGGATGCCCTCCTCTGCATTTGTGCCTTGATCTTCCCTGTCCCCATAATAAGAATCTATGGTCATTGTCTATTTCTTTTTTCTGCTCATGTTTGCCTATTTCCTGGATTTTAAAGTTGAGCTCCCCTGGTGGAGACAAGGGGCACTGACCCAAGATTCTTATGTTGGAAGCCTGGGACCTGATCACTGGCTTTGTGTGCTGGGACCTCAAGTACTGGCAGCTGGAGGTTGTAGGGGTCTGGCAGCTTTCCTGATGCTGAACTGGGGTAAACACCATTACAACTCTCAGGGTGGTGATGGGGAGTCTGGTCCTGGGAGGATGCCTGCTCAGCTGGCCTTCTTTAAAGCATTCAAATGTTTGCCTGCTGAAAGATGTCTGCCAGCCTGGAGTTGTGCTGAAGGACTGGGAAATTTTACTGCTGGAGAATGCCAGTACATTTGGTGGTTTTCTGAGCTGGAGTTTACTGGTTCCCCTGCCTGTTCTGACACACTCAGGGGTCCTGGTTGGCTGAGGCAAAGCTTGTTGCTGTCTTTTTAGGACACTTCTCATCCTGTATTGCACCCCCTCCCCCAGAGTGAGAGGGGCCTTTCCCATACAAGATTGCTATACTCCATCTTTCTGCTGGCTCAGCTGTTCCAGGGTTTTTTCTGGGGTGATATTTTCTGGACTTTCAAGGGTCAATAAGGGAGGGTGAGTGTGACTTACTTCTTACTCTGCCATCTTGGCTCCCAGAAATCCCAACCCTTCATCATTTCTTACAGTACAATAGTACTCCATCACATTCATGTATTATAACTTGTTCAGTCACTTCACAATTGATGGATATCAATTCCCAGTTTTCTGAAACAATCTTGCTTGACATTTCTTATAGCACAATCATATTCCATCAAAGTCATATACCCATAATTTGTTCACCCATCCTCTGATTGATGGGCATTCCCTTAATTTCCAATTATTTTCTACCACAAAATGAGCTGCTATAATTATTTTTATATCTTTATTTTTGTTCTTTCCCTTTTTACAAATCCTTTTTTGGATATAGACCTAATAGTGGTATTTCTGGGTCAAAGAATATGTGCAGATTTATAGCCTTTTGGTTATAGTTCCAAATTGTTCTCCAGGAGAATGGACTGGTTCACAAGTACACCAATGCTGCATTAATATCCCAATTTTTCAACTTCCCCTCCAGCATTTGTGCTTTTCCTTTTGTGTAATGATAGCTAATCTGATACATATGTGATGGTACCTCAGAGTTGTTTTAATTTTCATTTCTCTAATCACTACTGTTTTAGAACATATTTTTATATGACTATTGATAGCTTTGACCTGCTCATATACTCTTACCAATTATCAACTGGGAAATGGCTCTTATATTTATAAACTTGGCTCAGCTACCAACATTTTTCTTTGAGAAATAAGGCCTTTATCAAAGATATTTGCTGTAAATATTTTCCCAGTTTCCTGTTTCCTTTCTACTTTTTTCTATACTAGTTTTGTTTGTAGAAAAGCTTTTCTAATTTTATATAATCAAAATTATCAGTCTTCCTTCCTATAGTCTTCTCTATCTCTTGTTTTATCATAAAATCTTCCCTAAAAAGATCTGATAGGTACAGCTTTCCATTCTTTCCTAACTTACTTAGATATAAACTTTATGTTTAAATCACTTATCCACTTTGTCCTTATTTGGTATAAGGTATGATGTGTTGTTATATACCTAATTTCTTTCAAACATATTTCTACTGTTCCCAACAATTTTTGTCAACAGTTGAGTTCTTATTCCCAAAATCTTTGTGTTTATCAAACACTAGTTTACTATTTTTATTATTACAACGCTAATGTATATTGTATCCCTAACCCATCTCATTGATCCACCATTCTGTTTTTTAACCAGTAGAAGATTGTTTTGATTAACAATTTGTAATATACTTTTAAATTTGGGACTGCTAGGATATATTCCTTCACTTTTTTTCACTTATTTCCTTGATATACTTGAACTTTTGCTCTTCCACTTAAATTTGGTTAAAATAATTTATCTTTGTTATTGTTTTTTCCATGAAAATAACTATCACTTTTATTGTTTGCCTTTTTTCTTACTTTAAATTCTATAAATCTCTCTTAATATTCAGAATTTTCACTTTATTGTTTAATTAGAAATTTTTAATATGTTCTTTTTCAAGTTTTTTTAGTTGCATGTCCAATTAATTGATCTGTTCTTTCTTCTTTTAATGATATAAATATTCATAAATGTAAATTTTCTTCTAAGTACTGCTTCTGCTACATAACAACAATTTTAGAACATTATCTCATTGTTATTCTCTTTAACTAAATTATTAATTGTTTCTATGATTTCTTCTTTTAGCAGCTCATTCTTTAGGATCAGATTATATAGTTTCAAAATCTTTTAATCCATGTTTTCATAACCCTTTATTAAATGTAACTTTTATTGCATTACAGTCTTCTTAAAGGTACATTTAATATATCTGCTTCTCCAAATTTGATTTTGAATTTTTATGCCCTAACATATATTTTTGCTCTTTTTTTTTGGGTGAGGCAATTGGGGTTAAGTGACTTGCCCAGGGTCACACAGCTAGTAAATGTCATGTGTCTGAGATCAGATTTGAACTCAGTTCCTCCTGACTCCCAGGCCAGAGCTCTATCCACTGCACCTCCTAGCCGCCCCATACTATTTTTTTGTGACAATACCATGTAGAGAAGATAAAAAAGACATACTTTCAATTCCCATTCAGTTTTCTTCAGAAATCCATTCAATCTAATTTTTCTAATATTCTATTTATTTCCTTGACTTCCTTTTATTTATTTTATGGTTAGATTTATTTAGCCCTGTGAGGGGAAAGTTAAGGTCTCCCACTACTATGCTTTTACTATTTCCTCCTATAATTCATTTAACTTTTCCTTTAAGAATTTGGATGCTATACCATTTAGTGTGTGTGTGTGTGTGTGTGTGTGTGTGCATGTGCATGTGTAGTATTAGTACTATTTCATTTTCTATGTTAGTTTTTCATAAGATGTGGTTTCCCTGCTTAAATAATTTTTAATTAAGTCTATTTTTTCTTTTTCTTTTTCTGAGGTCATGATTGCTACACCTGTCTTTTTTACACTAGGTGAAGCATAATAGATTCTGCTCTAGCCGCTTATATTAACTCTTCCTGTTTCTGTTTCAAGTGTTTCTTGTAAACACCATATTGTTTGATTCTCTCTAATTCATTCTGCTCTTTGTTTCTGTTTTATGAGTGAGTTTATTCCATTCACATTCATGGTTATAATTACTATTTATGAATTTCTTTCTGTTTTCTTCTGTTTATCCTTCTCTCTCTCTTTATTCTTTCTCTCACGTAATGTGTGCTTTGTTTAGCCAATATAATGAAAATGACAATTCTACTAAAGTTAATTTATTTATTCCATGCCATATAAATCAAAATACCAAAGAATTATTTTGAGTAATTATTTTAGTGAGCCTGTGGTCTGTGTTGTTTCTGACCACTGCCTTCTTTTATCTTCTCTCCTTTTTATCATCTCTCCCTTTCTGAATCACTGTTTCTTTCTACTTTGCTGTTGGGTAAGATAGATTTCTATTACCAAGTGAGTATGTCTGTGTGTGTGTATATGTGTGTTCAAGCTTGCATACATAGACAATATGTATGTATAAATATATGTGTATATGTGTATGTATTATATATTTCCCTCTTTAAAGCAATTAAATGTGAGTTAGGTTCAAACATTGCCTGATCCCACCACCATCAAGTTCTTCTTTGTACACCTCATTTATGTGAGACAATTTCCCCATTTACCTCATGTAACAGATTTTTTTTTCTTTCTGACCCCATAAGTTGTGTTGGACTAGAAGAATGACTCACTCTGACTTTCTGTTGGTTCTTAAAATCCAAAATTTTATATGAGACATCATTTTATAGATTCTGGAGGGGAAAGTTGGGAAAGCTTAACTGAGTGCTTCCTCTGCTCTACTATATTGATTCTGCCCATTCATCTATTTTGTTATTTCTTACATTCAGAGCAAACCTCTCTGGATTAATGATATATCATGTTAAATAGGCCCTGCAGTGTTTGAAAGTTTGATTGATTCAATGAATATATTGGTATCTGAAAATAGGTATATTTATTATATATATATCCACTCTAGTGGGCCAGGCCTAAAAGGTTCAATGTGTTGAATAATGTGAAACACTTATAGACAATTTGATTATTAAAAAAAAAAGGTTTATTTAACCAAAACATAGAAAGGATATTCAGCAAACATCACACTCATTCTGTTGTCCTTCCTTTTTCTTATGTGACTAGTTCATTTCCTTTTCTCATTGTACATATGTTTAAATGTCTTTTTAAACTACTTCTACAGATCAAAAATTACTTTTTTTCATTATACAAGTAAATTTAGTTAATTCATTTTAACTAATTATATGTAGTTGTAGTTGTAGTCATAGCAGTAGTAGTAGTAGCAGCAGCAGTAGCAGTAGCTTAAATATATACAGAACTCTAGACACTCAGAAATGAAACTGAAATAATTACATTTGGTTACCAAAATTCACATTAAGCTATAGGATTTAATCTATGATTTTCATGAAGACATGGTATATGAATAATGTAAACTTTCTTAATCAGCAACTGGTAACTAAAGACTCATTTTCCTCCAAAGTCACTATCCCTTTCATTATAATACATTTCTTTTATACATGTCTTCAAAGAATACTTTGCTTGCTTTTATATTTGTATCTCTTTCCTATTTTCAAGATGCTAATCTTGTGGGTGCTAACTGTAGAAAATTACTCAAAGTCCTGAGCATTATCTATATTGTTATTATTAATAAAAGGTTTATCCTGAGAATTGGATGCAATTGGCTCGTCTTCTGATGCAATCATGTTGGCTATGAATTACACAGAGTATTTGTTTGAATTCAAATATACATTGATCATCTTAATTCAAATGACAGGCACCATATGTAGCCTTCAGCCAGCATCAATTTCAGAAGATTTAAGTTTTCCAGAATGGTCAAATTAATGACATATGGCTGGAGAATATATTTCTCTAACCCTCTTTTATATGTATGTATTAAAAGATTCATGTCATTGCTTTATAATTATTCATATAAATAGCTTAATCATCTCTTAAATTATATTCTATAATAATCTGTCAGTTTTGGTTTAAGTTTTTGGAAATTTCTGACTTAAATAAGGCTTGGAACATTTAAGGTTCATTGTATTATATCTATTGATTTAGAAATTTTGATAGCTATTTTTATCACTTATATAAACATCTTCTCTGACACGTTATGTTATATTACACTGCATATATTGTATCATACCATACCATACCAAACAATTTATATCATATGATATTCTATCATATTGCATTTTATCACATGCATTTCATCACATCATTTATATATACATATATAATGTGTATGTGTATATATACATATACATACACATATATGTATATATATATATTCACACACATGCACACAAATATATATTCCCACAAATGGGTGATAGTAAAAAAAAGATAACTAATTTATCTACTAGGTACTGAGACCATACAATACATGAGAAAAACACTGTATTCAGAAACAGAACTTTGTTAAGCAGAGAACCATTGTTAAAATACGTATTGCCTATGAAAACTTGGACAAGTCACTTAACATTTCTGAGACTCAATTTTCTAATTTGTAAAATGCTAGACTAAATGATCATTAGACTCCTACTTATCAGTAAAATTCTTTAAGGCTCCTATTTATCCCTAAAATTCTATAAGTTTAAAGGTACCACAAAATCCTTTAATGACTCCCTGGTGACCATCAGTACTCATCCCTAAGATTGATTTCAAGCCATATTCAGAATGATAAACCATGATTTGGTGGAGATGCTAAAGTATCATCAACTTTCTCAACAAGAGAACTGTGATAAAAGATTTTTTTAAAAATTCCTGCTTATCCATCGTTCACCATATTGTAATTAATAGATAAAAAAATTATCCTCTAGAGTCTAGCTAATTTGATTTTGGGTTAAGATGGATAAGTACATACTTCTCTATACCTTGTCTTCCACTGGGAAAATAGATTTCAGATAACAGTGGTCCTAGACTGGTTATGGATGAAGTCAGAAATTTTCTTTCATGAATAGATCAATACACCTTTAGTTCAAAACAACTCTTGGCTTTGAAAAAAGGCTCTACAGACTTTCAGATCTTGTAGATCTCAAAGCACAATGTATAATACTGCCTTCAGTCTTCAAAAAGTACAGCTGAGTATGCCTGGATGTTAGTCATAAGGATCATGACAAGGAACATATGATCAAACTAGAGTGGGAGTAGCAGGCTATTTTTGACACATTTTTTAGGCAGCTTTTATTTTTAACCCTTTTTTTTACTCCATCTAGCCATGAGGGCAGAAGTACATTGACTCTTCTCTCATTCCCCTCTAGCCATTTATAAGAGAGAAGCTACTTGGTTCTACTCTATTGTACTTATCATCCAGACAAAAAAGAACAACAGGGAAAGCGTAACAATCTTAAATCTCTGTGTTCATGAGGGGAAAGAAGTCTACTTTTTAAGTGGGCAGAGGATTGACTGAAATAGTTTTTTTTCTCATATCTTCTAGCATTTGAGAAGTTACTACAACCTGAGGTCAAAGAAAGTATAGCAATGTCATATTAAGATTAATTATTGCCTTGTGTTTTAAGACTCTTGTTAAGATTTTATTTTATTTACATATGTATTTTGTAGATTTGCGTGTTTGCACTAAACTTGCAATTTTACCTGATATTCCATGTGTTTTTCATGATATGATAATGAACATATATGTCTAGTATAAGTGGAAGTCTATCAAGCAAAATTCATCCCAAAATTCCTGAATGAAAAATCATTTCCAGAGTTCATGTGCTTCATGTGTCTATATTTTGTCCTTCTTCTCCCACATCATCATCTAGGCAAGTAAACCCTTTGCAGATACAGCCTGGCAACTATCTCTGCAAGTACTGCAGTCACATTTTGCTTGTCAGTCATAGCTACTGAAGACCAGAAAAGTATTTTTTTTTTTTAGCGAGGCAATCGGAGTTAAGTGACTTGCCCAAGGTCACACAGCTAGTACGTAGTATTTGGTCTGAGGCTGGATTTGAACTCAGGTCCTCCTGACTTCAGGGTTGGTGCTTTATTCACTGTGCCACCTAGCTGCCCCAAAAGTAAAATTTCTGCTGAAAATCTTTGTTCCTCTCAAATGATTCAACATCAGAAATGAGTATCATTTTATCAGTGGAAACAAAATTAAAGGAGCACTAGCACCAACTTGATAATAGCTAGGTTTGTTTGCTTACACATGTAGCAATTTAAAATTTCCAAAGCCTTTCACATCTTATCTCATTTAATGCTCAAAACAATTGTGTTATATTTATGATGTCAATTTTACAAATTAGGAAACTGAATCTAAGAGAAAGTAGGTGTATGGGATCACAAAGCTAAGAAAATGTCTTAGGCAGGATTCTAGCTTGAATATTGCTGACTCAAACCATGTGCTTTAGACATTGAGGATCGCTGCTGCCTTCAAATTTTCCCTATGTTTTGTTTCCCTTATTGGAATATGAGCTACTTGAGAGAAGGGACTGTCTTGATTTTCTATTTGTATTATTTGTATCTTCTTCACTTAAAACACAGCAAGGAGTTAATGAATGATTTTTACTTATTATTCATTCATGCATTCATTTTCTTAACCTTTTTTTAGGGAGTGGATCTGTCATTCACCTTTCCAGAGTAGAGCCTAGAAGATGATGAGAGTATTGCATCCCAACAGATATGGGCTATGAAAATATCTATAATAAATAGCAGGAAACAAGGGTCTAGAGTTTGTTGTATATTTCTTCATGTAGATTCAGTATCAGTAAAAAAAGTTAATAAGGTTATTTTCATAATATGTGATGGATTATGCACTAATTTAATGATTATGTATTATCTATATCATAAAATGTATTATTCTAAACCTTATGACTTTCTTTACAAAGATCTCAATCCCTCTTTAAATCTTGTTTACTTATCTTTCACCCAATGGAATATAAACTCCTAAAGGATAGTTATTTCATTTTGATTTCTATATATCTAGGGCCTACCTCAAAGTCTTATGAATAGTAGCTATTTAATAAAAGCTTTTAAAGTAGAAACTGGAGTTTTCTAGTTTCTTTGTAGATACAAGATGAAAAGGATGCAATAGAGGCTACATGCATAGGAATTTGCAATCTTGTAGGAAAGACAAGATGAATATGCAAGTACTACAATACAATATAGAAGGTTAGGACCATAGGCACAGTGATAGTATATTATGGTGATTTCATGAGAAAGAATGATTATTTCCAAAATGAAATATCATGAAAGCATCAAATAATGATTTGCATTTGAGCTAAGCTTTCAAGAAACATGGTGGAGGCATTTCTTGACATTTCATCCGAGAGGGTAGATCAGATGAATCAATTAAAATCCTTCCCAAGTGATCTTTATACTTCAATATAGCAATCATTAATTCTGTTCAATTCAAAATGTATTTCTTTTAATACCACTTTTTAAAACTACAGGCCAGGCCTTGTGCTAGATGTTGGGCAAGTTAGAGGGAAAAAAATAAAGAAACAACCCTTGACCCCATGAGGAGCTTACATTCCACTGAGCAGAAGAATCTGTATGCAAAGTAGTAAATATAAAATATAAACCAAATAAAAGCAAAGTAGTGGTGGGGAAGTTGGGAAGTAGGAACAACTAGAAGAAATGGGACAGATTTTTTTGTAGGAGGTGGCAGGTGAGCTGGTCTTTGAAGGAATTTAGGAATTCCAAGAGGAAGTAAGCCTTTTTCCCAAAGATTCAGAATTCAAAAGTATTATACATATGTTTGATACTAGAGCCATTATTCCTACTGATGCTATCTAAACATTGATAAGTTATAACTTGGATGACAAAAGTAGGGTCCAACACTGGCTTAAACTTAAAGATTTCTCTCATCAGATTTAGAAAAAAAAAACTTGCTGTCCTCAAGCATAGTCTCTGTGAATCCATAGCCACTTCTTTACCACCCAATGAGACATAAGAGCAGAATTTTAGTTTTTGATAATGACATTGATGGCAATAAGAATAATATGCAGCCTATAATGCTTTATACTTCTCAAAAAATATTTCTCATTCATTATTTCACTTGATGATTTAAAGTCCTGATTCTGACACTTACCATCTATGACTTTGGGGAAGTTATTCAGTCTTCTTGGTCCTCAGTTTTCTGATGAGTAAAATGAGGAATGTAGTCTAGATGACATACAAGGTCCCCTCCAGCACTAATTCAAATGTTTTGTTTTGTTTTGCTTTTGTTCAGAAAAGAAAGAAATAATAAAGTTTTCTATCATCTGAATTGATATATTAATTTTAAACCAATTGCAATGGAAACATATTACATGTTTAACCAAATATGTTTAATGATCATAGACACAAGGTACATTGATATAAAATGTCCTATTCTATTATAAATTGACTTTTAAGGAAAGAGCTGCACCCCAAGATAAATTTATTGACATAATCATAGGAGTTATAGGAAACTGAAATGAATCAAACAAAGAGCAATGCAAAGGTCATTTTGGGAGACAAGCTGAAATTAGATCTAGAAGTGAAATGATGTTTACCAACAGGTCAAGACAATTACAAACTGAGGAAATAACATGAGCACAGCTGAAAGATCCCTGGTAATGAATACAAACCTACATGGGTCAGATCCCAGATTGTAGCTCAGTAAAAAAGAATAGGATTCAGAACACTCAGTGTGCTGTGAGAATAACTAGTGAACTGCTTAAATATGATGGCAGCAGGTAACAGAAAATGGCATTTTATTCATTGGACAAGCTATTTTAATTACTCTCCATCTCATGATTTCTATCTGCAAAAATAGGTTAATAGTAAAATATAAAGTAATAGATACTTATCAGTCCTACCACTAAGTGTTGAGGCTTAATTACATTTTTTAAGAATAATTTAAGTGGTACTCTAAGCAGAAAAGTGGTTTTTCTTTTAAGGGTAACAAGTTGTTAACCTCAATCACTAAACTGACTTTCCCCACTCCTCCCTACTAATTCTAATTCTGACATCCAGCTACCACAAATAAATTTTTTTAGATTTCATTTTTCTGATGATTGTTTTGTGACAGAAACAATTTAGAGCTCTGATCTATTGTTTTGTGACAGAAACAATTTAGAGCTCTGATCTATGATTCTATGATAAAATGTTTAAACTTCTGTCTCTAAGATGGAGGAAAGGTAAGGTTAGAAGAGCCCCTTTGTGCTGGGAACATTCATTCCAAAGAGAAATAAATTAGTCCTATGCTGTCTAGTATCAGAAGTCTATTTCAAGTGATCAAATAAACTTGTCATCACAGAAAACCCTAACTAGTGTTTTTTTTTAAATATGTTGGTGCACAGAATCAGCATTTATTTTCCTTTAGCAAAAAATATTGTGTGGTTAAACAAATAGCTGTAATCATCAAAATAATCTGGTACTGGCTAAGAAATAGAGTGGAGTTTCAGTATAATAGATAATACAGTATAATAGATAACATGCAGTAGTAAATGACCACAGTAATCTAATGTTTGATAAACACAAAAATCCAAGCTTTTGGAATCAGACATCACTAGCTGATAAAATTGCTGGGGAAACTAGAAAGCAGTTTGAGAGGAACTATGTATAGACCAATATCTCATACTTATATACCAAAATGAGTTCAAAATTGATAAATTATTTATAAAGGGTGATATTATAAGAAAATTAGGGAAGCATGGAAAATTGTACCTGACAGATCTATGTAAGGGGAATAAGGGGAAATACCTATGTAAGGGTATATAAGGGGAAAGTTCATGAAAAGAATAAGTTAGCAAGTACCACCAAAAGTAAAATGAACATTTTTTATTAAATTTTTAAAAAATGATAGAATTAAAAACATTTTTCACAAACAAATAATGCAATCAGAATTATATGGAAATAGAAAACTGGGAGAAAAAAAAACAATTACATGCATCTCTGATAAAGGCCTCATTTCTCAAATACATAGAGAACTGAGCCAAATTTACAAAATAAGATAGATTTCCCAGTTGATAAATTGTCAAAGCATATCAATAAGCAGTTTTCAGAAGAGGAAATGAAAGCTACCAAAAGTCACATAAAATGCTCTAAATAACTACTAATTAGAAAACGTAAACCAACAGAAATCTGAAGTACCTCTTCACACCTATCATATTGGCTAACATAACAGAAAAAGAAAATCATAAATGCTGAAGGGGATGCAGAAATATTGCACCACTAATGCTCTGTTGGTGAAGTTGTGAACTAGTTCAATCATTCTAGAGAACAATTTGGAACTACACCCAAAGGATTGTAAAACACTGGATGCCCATTGATGTGGCAATACCACTATTGGCTTTGTATTTCAGAGATATTAAAGAAAAGTGGAAAGGACCTATATTTATAACAGCTCTTTTTGTGGTGAGAAAGAATTAGAAATTGAAGGAATACTCATCAAATGGAAAATGGCTGAACAAGTTGTGATATTTGATCATGATGAAATCCTATTATTATACAAGAAATGACAAACAGGATAATTTCAGAAAAATCAGGGAAAAATTATATGAACTCATTCAAAGTGAAGTGAGTAGAACCAGGAAAAAATCGTGCACAGTCACAGAAATAGTATAAGGATGATAGATAAACTGTGAAAGACTTAGGTACTCAGATCAATTCAAAAATACAAAATAATTCCAAATGATGCATGATGAAAAATACTATCCATGTCCAGAGAGAGGGAACAGATGAACTCTAAATGAAGATTTCAGTACTTTTAAAAAAATTTTCTTTTTTTGTCTTTTTTGCAACATGGTTAATAAGGAAATGTTTGACATAACTTCATTTATATAATTAATATCAATTTTTTTGCCTTCTCAAAAGTGGTGAGAGGCATGAAAGAGTGAGCATATTTGGAACTAAAATTTTTTTAAGTATTTAAAAATTTACATGTAATAGGCAAATGTTTAATAAAATAAAGTACATTAAAAAGAAAAACATAAATCACTTCATTTTATGTTAGATTAAATAATATTTTGACACAATTGAAAATATATAGTCAGGTAAAATATTAAATGATATGTCCAAATCCAATCCATCACCAAAATGCTATTAATATTGATTATGCTAATGATGAACCTTTTAAAAAATGAAAATATCTACTAATGAAATAATTTAGAATCTCACTGCCAAGCAGATTTATCAGTTGAACTGGTCCAAGGAAAAAGCCATGCTTTTGGAAATGAGTATTATTTTATTTCACAGAATACTAAAGTGTGCTATATAAGGAATACACTGCCTTTAGGGACTCTTCAAGCTTTTCAGAAATGATAATCACTCACTTTCCACACCAAAATACATATTTACCCAGAAAAATTGAAGAAGGAATTTCCATTTGCATAGTGAGACTTTACATGGTGGCTGACTTATATCTGATTTGGTTGCTTGTCCTAAAATGCCACAAGAAATAAGATTTGTATTTTTTGGATTTTCTTGGAGATAAAAGCTATTATTAATATATTCTGCAAGGTCTTGCTGTATGGCCCTGAATAGTTTCTTTTATGGAAACAATACTGCAATAACTGAGAACAGAACATAATGAATGATTGTCATTCATCACAGTGTAGCTTAAACTATATCTGCTTGTTTGCATTAAAATAAAAACAGTTGATATCCTGAATTTTAAATGAAACTATTTGATAATGCTATATAACCTATGCACATAAATAAAGGAATGTTTTGTAATGTTTTCACAACAACAAAATTGAATAAATTAAAGTTAAAATTATCTCTGCTGCTTTGACATGAAAATAATGATGTTTTAAAATGTGTTATTTGAACTTTTCTTGCGCACCAACAGAATTTGTTGTAGTGCCCACTAGTACAGAGAATTTTAAATAGTCCCTTGTCATACGAGAAGATTTTGATTAAGTTGATTATATTAATAGACTAGAAATAAAACTAAATACTTTTTTATGTTGTAAAACTAAATAAGAATCTGGAAAAAACATTAGAAAATGATTATATAAGTCAAAAGGTTGTCATACCTTAGTGGACACCTGGGCATTGTATGGCTTATCAAATCTTGCACTTTTATGCTGTTTCACTGTAGAGAAGCCCACCAGCAGTGCTATTCTTGGAAATTTGCCTAATGGTTAGATATGATGAGAATTTGATGAGCTTATTTTACCAGCATATTTGAACTGTGATGAAAGATGTTTAAAAGGACACAGTGGTGGTTAATGTATGTTTTAAAAATCAACATGTGAAAATTCTAAAGAATTACTAGCTATTATGTGTCTGTATAATGGAGCCATGACATCTCCATTAAAGTGTATAGAAGAAAATTTTATGCTGTTTATAGCTTTTAAATAATATCTTTAATGATAGTCATATTTCACAGTTATATAACTCATTGAGTTTTAGCCTCCACTAAAGTCCTGTTCATGTTTTCTCATACATTCATGATTGCCTATGAAAGCAGAGTACAAGAAATAGGTTAGAACCAAAAATTCAGATTTCTTTGAATATGGATCCTTTGACTTACCATATGTCTGTAATCAGAATACCAGATAGAATATATTTGGGTAAATACATCAGCACTTTGGCTATCACTCACTCTCATCTAATTTTAGATGCATTCATTTTGTTTGGACAAAATCTTTTAAATTTATTTAATCAAAATTTTCTATTTTACCATTTTTTGTATCTCTTCATATCTTGTTTGGTGATCATCTCTATTTCTTTCTTGACTGTATTTTCTCATATGTAATAATCTATATAACTTCTCTTATTTTTGTTTACCATTTACTTAGATGATGTATTTATACATTATTCACAAAATTTATATTTATAACTTCATGCAAGTGTTAATAAAATTTGTTATAAAAGAGCCAAATTGTTGAGTAAAAGTTAATGGTCTCCCTTATCTTTTTCCCCATATCTTTTCCATATCTTTTAAGGGATATTAATCAAAATGCAGATTTTTATTTTAATCCAAAATATCATAAACCTATTCCAGAAATATTTAACGGAATGTATAAATATAAATGTAGTATTTTACTACACTCAAGTAGTTAGGAGCAGCAATATGGCACAATAGAGTGCTCGACCTGGAGTCAGGAAAATTCATCTTCCTGAGTTCAAATCTAGTCACATGAACTTACTAGCTGTTTGACTTTGGCAAAGTAACTTAATCCTGTTTGTTTCAGTTTGCTCATCTGGAAAATGAGCTGGAGAAGGAAATGGTAAACCACTTCAGTATCTTTGCCAAGAAATCCTCAAATGAGGCCACAAAGAGTCAGACTCAATTGAAATAACTGAATAACAAATTTTGATACACTCCTGTCAGAGGAGTAAAGAAAGTCTAGCCTTGTGGTCTGTTCTCATGACTATTATTATGTTAATGTAAACATTTCAGTAAATACTACTCCACTTTCATTTAACAAAATTATATTAAAGGAAACATTTCACACAATTATTGCTTTAAATTTGTGAAATTCATTTAGTAATTAGAAGAAATAAAAAATGTATGGTACTTAATTTTTAATTATCATATTTACTAAATTGAAAGTTTTCTTATTTAGAAATATATATATATACATTTTGAAATGTTGATTTATTGTGTACTAATCCTTTTATTCATATTTTTGAAATTTTATTTTGTTTTATTTTTAGTTCTGAATTCTCCTGTGATCCTTCTTCCCCTCTCTAATTCTTTGAGAAAAAAAAATCTCTCAAACTTGATTATCTTTACAATATGGCTTTTTTTTTTAGCATTTAATTCTTTTGTTTCTACTCACTTAACTTTGCCTCAGATCATGCCCCCCCAAAAAAAGTAACATCAACTTTTTCCCCTGCAACCGTCTCTTTCACTATTTCTTAGAGCACAACAGTATTTCATCAGATTCTTATATGATAATTTGTTCAGTCATTCAGAAATTGATGGACATCCCATCAGTTTCAACTCTTTGCCATAACAAAAAGAGATGATGTAAATATTTTTGTGCATATAGGTCATTTTAATTTTGTCTTTGATCTATTTGGTGTATAGGTCTAATAGTGGCGTTACTCAGTCAAACAATTTACCCAGATTTGTGCATAGTTCAAAACTTCATTCCAGAATAGTTGGATCAATTCAAAGCTCCTCAAATAGTTCATTTATATACCTGTTTGCCCTCAGGCCATCCAGCATTTGTCATTTTGTATTTGCCATTATATTAAATCTGCTCAGTATGAAGTGGTACCTCAGAGTTTATTTAATTTTAATTTCTCTAATTATTAGTGATTCAGAATATTTTTAATATGGCTATTGATAAGTTGTATTTATTCTTCTCAAACTGTCTGTTTATATCCTGTTTCTACTTATCAGATTGGGAGATCACTTTTATTTTTAAAAATTTGACTAAGTACTCTGTATAACATAGAAATGATACCTTTAAAATTAAAGCCATCTATAATCATATGAAAAAATGCTCTAAATCACTATTGATTAGACAAATGCAAATCAAAACAACTCTGAAGTACCACATCACACTTATCAGATTGGTCAACATGACAAAACAGGAAAATGATAAATGTTGAGGAAGATGTGGGAAAATTGGAACACTAATGCATTATTGGTGGAGTTGCGAAGTGATCCAACTACCTTGGAGAACAATTGAGAACTATGCCCAAAGGGCTATAAAAATGTGCATACCCTTTGACTTAGCAATAGCACTTCTAGGGCTATATCCCAGAGAGATCATACAAATGGGAAAAGGGACCAAAAATATTTATAGCAGTTCTTTTTGTGGTGGCAAAGAATTGGAAATTGAGAGGATGCCCATCAATTGAGGAATGGCTGGACAAGTTGTGGTATATGAATGTGATGGAATACTATTGTGCTATAAGAATTGATGAACAGGCTGATTTCAGAGAAAAAAACGTGGAAAGACTTGTATGGTGTGATGCTGGGTGATGTGAACAGAACCAAGAGAATGTTGTACACAATAACAGCCATGTTGTGTGATGACTAATATTGATAAACTTAATCCTTCTCAGCAATACAAGGATCTAAGACATCTCCAAAGGCCTCATGATGGAAAATACTATCTACATCCAGAGAAAGAACTATGGAGTTTGAATGTAGATCAAAGCATACTATGTGCTATTTTTTTCTTCTTTTGTTGTGTTTTGTTTCCTTTTTCTGGTGGTTCCTCCTAGTGGTTCTAATTCTTACCTACAACATCACTAGTGTGAATATATGTTTAATAGGAATATATATGTATAGCCTATATCAGATTGTGCACCATCTTGGGGAGAGATATGGGGAAGAAGGGGGAGAAAAATTTAAAACTCAAAAGATTATCAAAGTGATTGTTGATAATTCAAAATAAATTAATTAAAAATTTAAAAAAGAAATGATATCTGTATCAAATAAATATTTTGAAATTTTCATCCCATTTCCTACTTTTCTTCTCATTTGAGATGCATTGTTTTTATTTATACAAAACCATTTTTTATTTTATTTAATCAAAACTGCTTTTTTTGTTCTTGTGAACCTCTCTATCTCATTTAGTTATAAACTCTTCTTCTATTCATAGATTTGTTGAGTGATTTCATTTATTCCAATGTTCATCCCTTTTAAGAATCATATTTATTTATTTTACAAAACAAGCCTATTGAAAACAAGATGGAGGAAAACATTAATAACCTACTTCACAATTACACAGAAAAGTGGAGAGGTCCAAGTAATTTAAACCTAAAATGACTCAAAAATCTTCCTTCAACCTCATTCCTACACATCAGTTGTTACTGCTTAAAATTCCATCTCCTTTTTCTGAACTTTCTCATATTCTTACTTTCCTATCCACACATGGAGGTATTAATGAGAAGTAAAAAGGACAAAAAACAGGAGTTAAAAAATAATTAAAAGAGGTAGTGTAAATATCCCAACTCAATCACTGACCCCTACATCTTCAACAGATAATTGTCCCTGGTATCTTGTGGATTTCTAAAACCTATACATATAATTAAAAAGAACATGCAAGATTTGAAAAGTTGAAAACTGCACATACTAAGGACATAAATCAGCCCTTTATTAATCAAAAGAATAAGACTATTTCAGCTTCACAAAAATGAAAAGATGCCATAGCAGGTCACACAACTTTTTTTAGGTTTTTTGTTTTCTTTCTACCCCTTAATTGAACAATAAAGAAATTTATCTTAGTGCGTATTTTCAGCCATCACTTAGAATTACACAACATTTTTGCAACATTGTTTTCTTTTTCAATATATTTACTACTTGTTTTGTATTTTTTAAAAATCCCCAAACCATGTAGAAGCTTGTAACTGTATAGATTATAACCTCTACAAGGTAACCTCTACAAGTTGTAATTGAACTCTTTTACTTTCAAATGAATTATGCCATTCCTTTTGCCTGAGGTTAACATCAAGCATGCTCAATTCTTATATCTGATATTGTCAGTGTAAACATTCCATGCTTCATATTCACTGCATTAGACTAATTTAAAAAAAATCACACTACATTGGAAGTTTACTTCCATGAATTTCTAAATTGTCATATAAATTATAGATTTTTATAAAATCATTTTAAAATTAAAATGTTTATATTTATTACTCTTTTGACTATTTATTAAGCTTTCCTAAAGCTTTAAAATTACATGTTAAATACATATTTATCTTGGGATTTTAACAGGCAATATCAGAATTCTGGGGGCATGAAAGTGGTAGAAGTAGAGGTTATATAGTTGGTTGCCCTTAAGGGAGTCATATGTAAAAAGAGGTATAATACTAAATGTCCTCTAATTTCCATTTCAGATCTAACTGTACACTTTTATGACTTCAGGGATCATGTGAATGTGTAATACTGGTTAAGGTCGATCAAGAGAGTACAAATGAAGAAACCTGGGAAAAGAAGGATATGGCACAAGTGGGATCAGAAAAGATAGACAAGAGTAAATTGTGAGTTAAACCAGAGATTAAAAAAAATCACTAAAGTCACAGATTCAAGGAAGAAAATGTGAGATTATTAATATCATGATTCTCATAGCCAACAGGTCACTTGAAGCCTTTTCTGAGTTAATGCACTCCCAAAGATAACAATAGGCACTAGTGTAAAGATATACAATTCTTCTGCCTGGAACAATATTATTTTAAAGGAGGTGGTAGCTATTCATAGATCATTTTTTCCCCATTATTGTAAGAGTGAAAGCTGAACTTATCCTTAGAATGCCTCTTTTGAAGTCAACCATTGAATGTAGCAATATTGTTGGTTTGAAGTCTTTACTAAACTCCAGGGCACTGAACATTCAAAAAGGCTTCTTATGTAATTATCATGGTCCCATAAACAGATCAATCTATTGCTAGTGCCATTAATATTGTATGTCAAGGATCTCTAAAAGCATGTGTTATTTCTTCCAATCTCTAGTTCAGGGCAGTAAGAAAGAAAGTAATCAGTATTGTTTGTGGTGAAGGTTAACTGTTTTGACAAAGTGTGATAGAACACAAACACTTACTGAAGAGGACAATCATACTTATGTAGCTATGGGGTTTACCTCCTGAGCAATGTGAAAGGCCCCTATTGCTTTCCCTACTAGTTGCCGCAAAGGTCTATTAAAAGAGCACAGTTCAAGTATATACACAAACTTGATCATTTACAGCTAAAGATTTTGGTTTTCAGATGACAATTTGTATGCCACTTTGAACTGTGCAGTTTCCAAATCATTCAGGTAGTTTCTGAATCAGAGAAGCATGGGATACAAAGTGGTGGCAGGGAGGTCCTGTCGATGGAAAACTTATTTATAAAGAAAAACTTTGAGTGTATTCCAGAATTATATTATTACAACAGAATTCCCTGATGGACAACACAGTGGCTAAACCCTTTTTAATGATGGGGGAAGAATAGCACCTGGGATCCTGCTCAAAAACAGCTTATATTCTCAGTCAGACCATCAAACCAAGGATGATGTATTTTTAAAAGGTGAATCTGAAAACAAAAGGTCGGTCTGTAAATGAGAGATAAACTATGAAACTTGAACTCATGTGAGATGGAAGAAAATGAAGTGATAGTTTCATCCCAGAGTATCAAGGTATTCTCAACAATAGTGGCAGGCAGCAAACAGTAGAAACTATTGAGATGATGATACTTAAGATGAATATAACTTAAATATAAAAGTTTATATCAGAATAATAAATGGAAAGAGATTTAGTCAGAGTCTGGGATTCTCCAGAGCTGAAGGGGGGGATTGTGGGAGAGATTATACAAGTATACATATGTGTATAGTGTTTTGCATCAAGAGAGGTATCTAGTGAAGCATTTAAGAAATAGTTCTAGATGGAATGAATGATGAGAAGCATTTACAAGTCAGGATAGAAGATCCCAGGGAGGAAGTTTCAGAACAGAAAGGGTAAAAACTTCCCTGGAATCTGGTCTGGAGATTACAATTATAGGTTGGATGGTAAGAAAATGGTTGGGGCATACAGTGTTTTAAATAGTTATTATTTTCCTCTCTTGGAAATGAGTGGGAGACAGGAAAAAATGTCTTTTTAATGGAATCTTTGGCCCAATTACATACCTTACAATATCAGACCTATCAAGATTATGTTACATTCATATCTGACAAAACTATCTGATTAATAACCATGTGGAAGTTTAAAAAGTCCAGTGTGTCACACATGTGCCATTGCCAGTATGAGATTCCAGGGTCAGATCATTGATCAATCCTCAGGAGTAGAGGAACAATACAGATGGATCTGCAAGGATATTTTAGAAACTGACACTCTTTTAGGTATGGTTGTCATGATGCCTTAGAGTGAGCATATGTAGGCTTGTATATAGGTCTGTCTTGCCTGCTAATAGAATGTAAGATCTCATAGTTCTGATCATTTTGATATGGCTGCAAAGTTTATTGTTAGCAAGAAGGCCTATCAGGGTGACTAGTGAAATAAAAAAAATCAATCAGTAATCAATAATTATTTACTATGTGGTATATGTTGAACTAAATGATGCTGTTATTCATTCTTCATTCTCAAAGAGGACTAAAGACATCAGGAGGTGATGTCTTGACTTGAAAGTGAATTGGACATAAGTGAGACAGGGCCATACAAAGGCATCAACCTCACTGTCTCATCCAGAGTCATCAGTCCAGTGGCAAGACATAGGTCAGGATGACTAGTGATGACCTCAGATGCAGTGAGCAATGTGAATGGAATGAGGTCACCTATAAAATGGAATGGATAGTAGAATGGATTAGAAACCAGAATCCAACAATATATTGCTTATAAGAGACACACTTGACTTCTGAGAGCTATGATGGCAAAATAAGCAGTAAATCATTGTTACTCTCCCATATTCACCACTGAACAACCATAAAATAGAACCCCAGAATAAATGTTAGAAAAGCAGAGCCAGCAGAAAGACAGGATGGAGCAGGCTTTTAACCCAGGAAACTTGGAGGATCAGCAAGAAAAGTCTGTCACACTTGAATAAAGACTACAGCAAACAGACATCCTCCAGGGATCAGACTTCCATGTGCTTCAGTGTAGGCCTGAGAAACACAGAAAAATCCCACTTGGCCTCAGCACATGCCATACACCACCAGTAGAACTCCAACACCAAGGAAGGTAAGATACCAGATACTGTATAGCTTCCTCCTACCAGCACCTGAGGCCCCTGTGTACAAAGACAATGACTAGTGCCCTGATCCCCAGCACAAGAAGCTTGAGACAGTGCCCACTGTACTCCAATCAGAGAGCTCAACTTTAAAAGTCACAAAATTGGCAAAAAAAAAAGATGAGAAAGAATCAAAAATGAACATTGACCATAGAGCTACTATGATGACAGTGAAGATCAAAACACAAATGCAGTGGAGGACATCCTTGTCAATAAACCAACATCTGAAACCTCAAAGGGATATATGAATTTGTCTCAAGCCCAAATAGCCTTCTTGGAAGAGTTCAAGAAGGATTTTAAAAGCCAAATAAGAGAGGAAGAAGAAAAATTGGGAAAGGAAATGAGAGGTATGCAAGAGAAAGTCAACAGCTTGGAAAAGGAAGAACAAAAATGAACTGAAGAAAACAATTCCTTAAAAAATACAATTGAACAAATAGAAAAAAAAATCCATTGAAGAAGGCAACTCCTTAAAAAGTAGAATTGGAGGGGCAGCTAGGTGGCACAGTGGATAAAGCACTGGCCCTGGATTCAGGGAGCGCCTGAGTTAAAATCTGGTCTCAGACATATAACACTTACTAGCTGTGTGACCCTTGACAAGTCACTTAACTCCATTGCCTAACCAAAAAACAAAACAAAACAAAACAAAAAAAACCTCAAAAACATAAACAAAAACAAAAAAAAGCAAAAAACAAAAACAAAAAAGTAGAATTGGCCAAATGGAAAAGGAGGTACAAAGGCTAACTGAAGAAAATAATTTCTTAAAATTAGAATTTGGTAAGTGGAACAAATGACTCTGTGAGACATCAAGAATCAAACAAAATCAAAAGAATGAAAAAAATAGACAATGTAAAATTCCTCACTGTAAAAACAACCGATCTGGAAAATATATCAATGAGAGATATATGAAGAATTTTTGGACAATCTGAAGTCCATGATCAGAAAAAGAACCTGGACAGCAACTTTCAAGAAAGAAAGAAAGAAAACTGCCTTGATATCTCAGAAACAGAGGGTAAAATAATCATTGAAAGAATCTGCCAATCACCTCCTGAAAAGGATTCCAAAATGAAAATTCTAAGGAATACTGTAGCCAAATTCTAGAATTATCAATAAAGGAGAAATTGTTGCAAGTAGCCAGAAAGAAACAATTTAAATACCATGGAACCACAGTTAGGATTATGCAAGACTTAGCAACTTCTCCATTACAGAATCAGAGGGCTTGGAATGTGATATACCGGAAGGCAAAGGAACTTGAATTACAACCAATAATCAACTACCCAGCAAAACTGAGCATAATATTTCAGGAGAAGAGATGGATTTTCAATGCAATTGAGGACTAACAATCATTCCTTGTTAAAAAAAAAGACAGAGCAGAACAGAAAATATGATCATCAAATATAAGACACAAGAGAAACATAAAAAGGTAAATAGGAAAATTTTTAAAAAGTATCATTCAATAAGGAAAAACTGTTTACATCCCTACATGGGAAGAGGATACTTGGAACTCTTAATAACAGTATATTTATTATGGTATTTAGAAATGGTATACATAAATAGAGGAAGTGGGCATGAGTTGACTTTGATGTGATAATAAATAAATATTTGGTGAAGGGTTGAAAAAGAGGATTGTACTAGGAGACAAGGAAGGGGGAAGAGTAAATTACATTACAGGAAGAAGTTCAAAGACCTATTGCAGGGGAAGTAAAGAAGAGAGGAGAGAAAGCATTATTTGAACCTTATTCTCATTGGATTTGCTTCAAGAAGGGAATAACATACACATTCAGTTGGCTATAGAAATATATCTTACCCTATAGAGAAATAGGAAGAAAAAGGGGGAAAAAAGGAGGGATTTGAATTGAAATGGCAAAAAGAAGAGAAAAAGTTGTAGGGGAAAGGGATAAGAAAAAGGAGGGGTTGATAGAAGAGAGGACAGATTGAGAGAGATGGTGGTCAGAAGCAAAACACTGGTGAGAATGGAAAAGGTGAAAGGAGAAAGAAAAGTATAAATGGGGGAGGAGGACAGAATGGAGAGTAAGAACTGTGAATATGAATATGAATGGGATGAACTCTATCATAAAACAGGATAGCAGAGTGGATTAAAAATCATAATTCTAAAAAATATATAATCTGACAATATGTTGTTTACAAGAAACACATTTGAAGCAGAGAGATATACACACAGTAAAGGTCAAAGACTAGAGGAGAATATTACACATCTGCTGAAGATGCTGCTGCTGCTTTTTATCCTTCATTTTCTTCTTTTTATTAATTTATTTTGATTTATCAATAATCACTTCCATATGCTTTTGAGTTTAAAATTTTTCTCCCCCTTCTTCCCCACCACCCTCCACAAGATGGTGCATAATCTGATATAGGCTATACATTTACATTCATATTAAACATATTTTCACATTAGTGATGTTGTAAGTAGAAATTAAAACCAATTGGAGGAACCATCAGAAAGAAAAAACAAAACTCAACAGAAGAAAAAAAAAATAACAATGTGGCTTCCATAGTTCTTTCTTTGGGTGTGGGTAGCATTTTCCATCACAAGGCCTCTGGAGATGTCTTAGATCCTTGTATTGCCAGGAAGGGTTAAGTTTATCAATATTGGTCATCACACAACATGGTTGTTATTGTGTACAACATTCTCTTGGTTCTGCTCACTTCACTCAGTATCAGTCCATACAAGTCTTTTCAGGTTTTTCTGAGGTCAGCCTGTTCATCATTTCTTATAGCACGATAGTATTCCATCACATTCATATACCACAACTTGCTCAGCCACTCCCCAATTGATGGGCATCCTCTCAATTTCCAATTCTTTGCCACCACAAAAAGAGCTGCTATGAATATTTTTGTACATGTAGGTCCTTTTCCCATTTGTGTGATCTCTTTGGGATATAGCCCTAGAAGTGTTATTGCTGGGTTTTTCAAACGGTATGCACAATTTTATAGCCCTTTGAGCATAGTTCCAAATTGCTCTCCAAAATGGTTGGATCATTTCACAACTCCACCAACAATGCATTAGTGTTCCAATTTTCCCACATCTTCTCCAACATTTATCATTTTCCTGTTTTGTCACATTGGCCATTCTGATAGGTGTGATGTGGTACCTCAGAGTTGTTTTAATTTGCATTTGTCTAATCAATAGTGATTTAGAGCATTTTTTTCATATGACTATAGATGGCTTTAATTTCTTCATCTGAGAACTGTCTGATCACATCTTTTGAGCACTTATTAATTGGGGAATGACTTGTATTCTTATAAATTTGACTTATTTCTCTATATATTTTAGAAATGAGGCCCTTATCAGAGAGACTAGTTGTAAAAATTCTTTCCAAATTTTCTACCTTCTTTCTAATCTTAGTTGCATTGGCTTTGTGAAAAAACTTTTCAATTTAATGTAATCAAAATTATCTATTTTGCTTTTTGTAATGTTCTCTATCTCCTGTTTGGTCATGAATTCTTCTGTTCTCCATAGATCTGACAGGTAAACTATTCCTTGCTCTCTCAGTTTGCTTATAGTATCAGCCTTTATATCTAAATCATGTACCCATTTTGACTTTTTTTGGTATATGTTGTGAGATTTTGGTCTATGCCTAGTTTCTGCCATACTCTTTTCCAGTTTTCCCAGCAGTTGTTTTCAAAGAGTGGGTTCTAATCCCAGAAGCTGGGGTCTTTGGGTTTATCAAATAATATATTACTATAGTCATTGACTACTGTGTCTTGCATACTTAACCTATTCCACTGATCCAGCACTCTTATTTCTTATCCAGTATGAAGCAGTTTTGATGATTGCTGCTTTATAATACAATTTAAGATCTGGAATGGCTAGGCCACCTTCCCCTGCATTTCTTTTCATTAGCTCTCTTGATATTCTGGACCTTTTGTTCTTCCAGATGAATCTTGTTATTATTTTTTCTAACTCTATAAAATAATTTTTGGTAGTTTGATTGGTATGGCAATGAAAAAGTAAATTAGCTTAGGTAGAATTGTCATTTTTATTATATTAGCTCAGCCTACCCATGAGCAACTGATGTTTTTCCAATTATTTAGATCTGATTTTATTTGCATGAAAAGTGTTTTGTAATTGTGTTCAGAGAGTTCCTGAGTTTGTTTTGGGAGGTAGACTCTTAAATATTTTATAATGTCTACAGCAAGTTTAAATGGAATTTCTCTTTCCATCTCTTGCTGTTGGGCTTTGTTGGTAATATATAGAAATGCCTATGATTTATGTGGGTTTATTTTATAGCCTGCAACTTTGCTAAAGTTGTTTATTATTCCAAGTAGTCTTTTACTTGATTCTCTGGGATTCTTTAAGTATAACATCATGTCATCTGCAAAGAGTGATAGCTTTGTTTCCTCTTTGCCTATTCTAATGCCTTCAATGTCTTTTTCTTCTCTTATTGCTAAAGCTAATGTTTCCAGTATGATACTGAATAATGGACATCCTTGTTTCACCCCTGATCTTATTGGAAATGCTGCTAGCTTGTCCCCATTACATATTATGCTTGCTGAAGGTTTTAGATAGATGTTATTTATTATTTTAAGGAAGAGTCCATTTATACCTATGCTTTCTAGTGTTTTTAATAGGAATGGTTGTTGTATTTTGTCAAAAGTTTTTTCTGATGATCATGTGGTTTCTGTTAGTTTTGGTGTTGATATGATGGATTATGCTGATAGTTTTCCTTATATTGAACCAGCCCTGCATTCCTGGTATAAATCCTACCTGGTCATAGCATATTATTCATGTGATAAGTTCCTGTAATCTATTTGCTAATATTTTGTTTAAAATTTTTGCATCTATATTCATTAGAGAAATTGGTCTATAATTTCCTTTCTCTGTTTTGACTCTTCTTGGTTTAGGTATCAGTACCATATTTGTATCATAAAAAGAATTTGGTAAGATTCCTTCTTTACCTATTTTATCAAATAGTTTATATAGTATTGGAATTAATTGTTCTTTAAATGTTTGATAGAATTCACATGTAAATCCATTTGGCCCTGGAGATTTTTTCCTAGGGAGTTCATCAATGACTTGTTCAATTTCTTTTTCTGAGATGGGGCTATTTAAGTATTTTACTTCCTCTTCTGTTAATCTGGGCAATTTATATTTTTGTAAATATATATCCATTTCACTAAGATTGTCAAATTTGTTGGCATATAGTTGGGCAAAATAATTCCTAATTGTTGTTTTAATTTCTTCTTCCTTGGTGGTAGTTTCACCCTTTTCATTCTTGATACTAGTAATTTGGTTTTCTTCTTTTTTATAATTAGATTAACCAAATGTTTATCTATTTTATTGTTTTTTTTTCATAAAATCAGCTCTTAGTTTTATTTATTAGTTCAATAGTTTTCTTAATTTCAATTTTATTAATTTTCCTTTGGTTTTCAGCATTTCTAATTTGGTGTTTAATTGAGGATTTTTAATTTGTTCTTTTTCTAGTTTTTTTATTTGTATGCCCAATTCATTGATCTCCTCTTTTTCTATTTTATTTATGTAAGCATTTAGAGATATAAAACTTCCCCTAAGAATTGCTTTTGCTGCATCCCATATGTTTTGGTATGTTGTCTTATTATTGTCATTCTCTTGAATGAAATTATTGATTGTTTCTATGATTTGTTCTTTGACCCAATCATTTTTTAGGATTAGATTATTTAGTTTCCAATTATTTTTTAGTCTATCTTTCCATGGCCATTTATTATATATATTTTTTTTATTGCATCAGGATCTGAAAAGGATGCATTTAATATTTCTGCCTTTCTGTTGGATTGTGAGGTTTTTATGCCTTAGTACATGGTCAATTTTTGTGTATGTGCCATGTACCGCCAAGAAAAAAGTATATTCCTTTCTATCCCCATTCAGTTTTCTCCACAGGTCTATCATACCTAACTTTTCTAATGTTCTATTCACCTCCTTAATGTCTTTCTTGTTTATTTTGTGGTTAGATTGATCTAGTTCAGAGAGGGGGAGGTTGAGGTCCCCCACTAGTATAGTTTTGCTGTCTGATTCTTCCTGTAACTCCCTGAACTTCTCCTTGAAGAATCTGGATGGTATACCACTTGGTGCATATATGTTTAGTAATGATATTACTTCATTGTCTATGGTGCCTTTTAGCAGGATGTAGTTTCCTTCCTTATCTCTTTTAATAAGATCTATTTTTGCTTTTGCTCTGTCTGAGATCAGGATTGCTACCCCTGCTTTTTTTACTTCAGCTGAAGCATAATATATTTTGCTCCAGCCTTTTACCTTTACCCTGTATGTGTCACTCTTTTTCAAATATGTTTCCTATAAACAACATATTGTAGGATTATGGTTTTTAATCCAATCTGTTATACACTTCCCTTTTATGGGAGAGTTCATCCCATTCACATTTACAGTTATGATTACTATCTGTGTCTTTTTCTCCATACTTTTTCCCCCGTTTATGCTTTTCTTTCTCCTTTCTCCTTTCCCCCCCCACTCGTGTTTTGCTTTTGACCAGCACCTCCTTCAGTCCCTCCTCTCTTCTATTATCCCTTTCCTTTTTCTTCCCCTTTACCCTTACTGCTTCTTCCCTCACTTCTATCCCCCCTCCCTTTTCTTTCCCCTTTTCCCCGTACTACCTATAGTGCAAGTTAGATTTCTATACCTAACTGATTATGTTATTCCCTTCCTGAGACAAATCTGATGAGAGTAAGGTTCAAACAATACTCATCCCCCTCCCTTCTTTACCTCTGCTCTAATAGGTGTTTGTGTCTTTTCCTGTAATGTAATTTACCCTTGTCTGCCTCCTCTTTTCTCAGTGCATTTTCTTATCTCAGACTAATCCACTTACTTAGATCCATTTAACCCACATGATTAATTTTTTTTTATCATTACATCAAGGTCTACTTATATCCACCCCCTTTATGTATACTCCTTTACCATGGTATAATAACAATACAGTTCTCAAGAGTTGCAAGTGTCACCTTCCCCTGTAGGGATGTAAACATTTTGCCCTTATTAACAACATATTGTATATTTCTGTCCCATTTACCTTTTTATGTCTCTCTTGAATCTTGTATTTGAAGATCAAATTTTTGTCTTTTTATCAAGAAGGTTTGGAAGTCCCCTAGTTTGTTGAATATCCATCTTCTTCCCTGAAAAATCATGCTCATTTTTACTGGGTAGTTAATCCTTGGCTGCATTACAAGCCCCTTTGCCTTACAGAATATCATGTTCCATGCCCTACGGTCTTTTTAATGTAGAGGCTGCAAAGTCCTGTGTAATCCTGACTGTGGTTCTGTGATATTTAAATTGTTTCTTTCTGGCTGCTTGCAGTAATTTCTCTTCAATCTGGTAATTTTGGAATTTAGCTATTATATTCCTTGGCATTTTCAATTTGGTATCTCTTTCAGGCAGGGAGCGGTGGATTCTTTCTATAGTTGTTTTGCCTTCTGGTTCTAGGACTTCAGGGCAGTTTTCCTTTATGATTTCCTGAAGGATATTGTCCAGGCTCTTTTTTTCATCATGGCTTTCAAGTAGGCCTATAATTTTTAAATTGCCTCTCCTGGATCGATTTTCCAGGTCAATTGTTTTACCCATGAGGTATTTTACATTTTCATCTATTTTTTCTTTTTTTTTTTTTGTTTCTGTTTGACTGGTTCTTGCTCTCTCATAATCATTAGTTTCCATTTTTTCAATTCTAATTTTTAACATGTTGTTTTTTCTGTTAGATTTTGTACTTTCTTCTCCAATTGGTCAATTGTATTTTTAAGGGATTTGTTTTCTTCAATGTACTTTTTTTCCAATTGACCAATTGTACTTTTAAAGGACTCTTCTACCTCTCTTATTTGATTTTTTAAATCCTTCTTGAGTTCTTCTAAGAAGGCTTTTTGGATTTCAGACCAGTTCATGTTCCCCTTTGATGTTGCAGATGTGGATTTGATGATAGTGTTGTCCTCTTCAGAATTTCTGTCTTGATCTTCACTCTTCTCATAACACGAATCTATCATACGTTTCTTTTTATTCATGGTGTTTCTTTATTCCCTATCCTTTAAAGAGATTAAGCTCTCCTGCTGGGGAGCAGAGGGCACTGACCCAAGCCTCTTGTGTTGGGAGCCTAGGTCTTGGTCACTGGCTTTGTGTGCTGGGGCCTCTTATGTTGGCAATTGGAGGCTATAGGGTTCTGGCAGCCTATCTGGTGTTGGGCTGTAATCAACAAGGCTGGGACTTTCAGGTAAATCTGGGTTGCCTGCTTTTCCTTTCCTTCAGCTTTTCTTTTTAGCTTTTAAACTCCTTTTAGATAAGTGCTGCCAGGTGTTTATCTTCCTGGGGCCCCTTGCAGTGTTGCCTCCCTTATTTCTGTTGAGGCACTGGGAGACTTCTTTGCTATAGAATGCCAAGGCACCTGGTGGTTTTCTGAGCTGGTTTACACCAGTTACCCCACCCTTACTGAGGCACTCAGAGGTACAGATGTTGGCATTTGCCTGCTCGACCACCTGGGCTTTGGGATCTCCTGGTTGGCAGTTGGAGACTGTAGGGTTCTGACAGCTTACCTGGTGTTGTGCTGGAATCAACAAGGCTGGAACTTTTTGGCACCTCTAGGTTGCTTTCTTCAGCTCCTTTCAGACAAATGCTGCTGGGTGCTTATCTGACTGTGCTGATTCCGTTATTTTTGCTGAGGCACTGGGAGACCCATTTGTAGTAGAATGCCTAGGCACCAGAATCTCCTCCTGGTGTGCTAAAGTGGGTCTTTCCACTAGATGGCTGAGTGACTCCTGTTTTGTACTTCTCCCCTTCCCCCAGGGTAAGAGGGGACTTTCCCATTAATCCCTCTAGCTACCTGGGCTACTCCACTGCTGCACCCCATCTTTCTTCTGGTTCAGCTGTTCCAGGGTTTTTTCTGGGGTGATATTTTCTGGGTTTTCAGAGATTGATAGGGGATGTTGAGAGCAACTTCCTTTTTACTCCACCAATTCTCTATCCTTCATTTTCAAAGTGGACCATGACATCAGTGAGGTGATCACCTGACAAGCAAGTGAATTGGATTTAAGTGAAAGAGGGCTGAAGTAAAAAAAAATCAAGAACATCAATCCTGGTCTCAGACAAAGAAAAAGCAAAAATAGATACAATGAAAAGAAATAAGGAAGGAAACTTCATTCTGCTGAAAGATAACATAGACAACAAAGTAATATAAATACTAAAAATATATGCACCACGTAGTATAGTATCCAAATTCTTAATGGAGATGTTTAGTGATTTACAGCAAGAAATAGACAGCAAAACTATATTAGTGAGGAACCTCAAACTCCCTCTCTCAGAACTACACAAATATAACCACAAAATAAACAAGAAAGAAGTTAAGGAGGTGAATAGAGTTTTATGAAAGTTAGAAGTAATAGACCTCTGGAGAAAACTGAATAGAGATAGAAAGGAATATAACCTTTTTTGGGGGTAAGGATAAACTTTTAAAAGAAAATAAATACTTTAAAATATTTACTGTAACAAATGTTTTTATTTCACTTTTATTTGCGCTCTAATGTCATATTTAATCCCATGCCATAAGCTTTTGTTTCTTCAATTTCTTCTGGGATATCTTTTTTCTTTTGAACAAACCTCTTCTTCTGGTTTAGGAAAAATTTGTTCCTTTTCAGTATCATCTCAATATGGCAAGGCGAACTCATGTATGAGTTGACTCGACCATAGCCCTGTAAGTATGCTGTCACATTTTGGGAGCCTGGTTAACCTGGATATGCTCAATGACAACAGAATCCACATCCAAACCCTTCAGTTCTGTGTTACTCTCTGCATTTTTAAGCATATGCAGCAAGAAGTAAGCACTCTTTTTGGGCCAAGGACCCTGTGTCCAACCCCACTGCTTAGCCTGGGCACACCTGCCAACTCCACCATTATATAGATGGAAGGGAACACATTGTTTCTTTAATGTGACATCTTTCAAATACTTGGTAGCTTTTCAGATATGTATGACCTTGATAACTTGGGCTGTTTCATGGGTGTTCTTGAAGTGGACCCAGAGATTTGAACCCTTTGACTTGCATGATTTTGTGGGTTTACCTGGATCAAGAGAGTACCTCACCATTTTAAATGATTACCTAGGTTGGGTAAAGAGAAGAGGAAGAGCAAAGGCATTCAGGAGACTTGATGTGGAATACAACTTTTTCCCAGTGATACATGGCACCTACGCATAAAAACCTCACAATCCAATGTAGAAAGACAACCATATTAAATGCATAAAAATACATTGGATAAAATGTCATAGATAGTTTTAAGTTAATTGCAAACTAAATAATTAAATCTTAAAGAATGAGTGGATTAAACAACACATCAAAGAAATAATTGACAACTTCATCCAAGAGAATGACAATAATGAGACAACATTCCAAAACTTATGGAATGCAGTCAAAGCATTTATTGGGGGAAATTTTATATCTCTGAATGATTACATGAATAAAATAGAGAAAGAGGGGACCAATACATTAAGCATGCAACTAAAAAGGCTAGAAAAATAACAAATTAAATATCCCCAATTACATGCCAAATTAGAAATTCTGAAAATCAAAGGATAGATTTGTAAAATTGAAATTAAGAAAACAATGGAACTAATAAGTAAAATTAAGAGCTGGTTTTATGAGGAAACCAATAAAATAGATAAACTTTTGGTTGATTTAATTACAAAGAAAGAAAGAAGAAAACCAAATTATTAGTATCAAAAATAAAAATGGTTAATTCCTATGAAAAAGTAATTAAAACATTAATTAGGACTTATTTTGCCCAACTGTATGCCAATAAATCTGACAATCTAAGTGAAATGGATGATTATTTACAAAAATATAAATTGTCTACATTAACAGAAGAGGAAATAAAATATTTAAATAATCTCATTTCTGAAAAAGAAATTGAAAAAGCCATAAATGAATTCCCTAGGAAAAAAATCTCCAGGGCCAGATGGATTCATAAGTGAATTCTAACAAACATTTAAAGAATGGTTAATTCCAATACTACATAAAGTGTTTGAAAACATAGGTGAATAAAAAGTCTTACCAAATTCATTTCATGATACAAATATACTGCTGATACTTAAACCAGGAAGAGCCAAAACAGAGAAAGAAAAATATAGACCAATTTCACTGATGCAAAATTTTTAAATGTATTAGCAAAGAGATTACAGCAATTTATCTCAAGGGTATTATATTATGACCATGTGAAATTTTTACCAGGAATGTGGGGCTTCAATATTAGGAAAACTATCAGCATAATTGATTATATCAATAACAAACTAACAAAAATCATGTGATTATCTCAATAGATGCAGAAAAAACTTTTTGACAAAATAAAACACCCATTCTCATTAAAAGCACTAGAGAACATAGGAATAAATGCAGTTTTCCTTAAAATGATAAGTAGCATCTATCTAAAACCATCAGCAAGCATTATATGTAAATGGGATAAGGTAGAATCATTTGCAGTAAGATTAGGGGTGAAATGAGGATGTCCACTATCACCACTGTTGTTCAATATGGTACTAGAAACATTAGCTTTAGTAATAAGATAAAAAAAGAAATTGAAAGAATAAGAATAGGCAAAGAAGAAATGAAGCTATCATTCTTTGCAGATGATATGATGGTATACTTAAAGAATCCCAGAGAATCAACTAAAAATCCTACTTGAAATAATTAACAATTTTAGCAAAATTGCAGAATATAAAATGAACCCATATAAATCATCAGTATTTTTGTATATTACTAACAAAGCCCAACAGCAAAAGATAGAAAGAAAAATTCCATTTAAAGTAACTATAGAAAATACAAAATATTTGGAAGTCAACCTGCCTATACAAATCCAGGAACTCTGAATAGAATTAAAACAATTACAATTTTGAATACAATCACAAAACACTTCACACAAATGAAGTTGGAGCTAAATAATTGGGAAAATATCAGTTGCTCATGGGTAGGCCAAACTAATTTAATAAAAATGTCAATCTACCTAAATTAATTTACTTATTCAGTGTTACACCAATCAAACAACCAAAAAAATATAGATCTAGAAAAAAATAATAACCAAATTCATCTGGAAGAACAAAAGGTCTAGAATATAAAGGGAATTAATGAAAAGAAATGCAAGGGAAGGTAGACTAGCCATACTAGATATAAAACTGTAAGCAGCAAGCATCAAAACTATTTAGTATTGGCTAAGAAATAAGAAAAATAGATCTGTGAAAAAAGTTAGGTACACAAGACACAGTTGTCTATGATAATAATCTACTGTTGATAAACCCAAAGACTTCAGTTTCTGCGATAAGAACTCACTATTTGACAAAGACTGCTGGGAATACCAGAAAATAGTATGGCAGGAACTAGTCATAGATCAACAGCTCACACAAAATACCAAGATAAGGTCAAAATGAGTACATATTTAGACATAAAAGCTGATACAATAAACAAATTAGGAAAGCAAGGAATAATTTCACTGTTAGATCTATGGAGAAGGAAAGAGTTTATGACCAAGTAAGACATAGAGAACAGTATGAAATGCAAAATGAATAATTTTGCTTACATTAAATTTAAGAGTTTTTACACAAACAAAACCGATGCAAAGAATAGTGTAAGGGAAGCAGAAAGTTGGTAAAAAATTTTGATAGCCAGTGTCTCTGATAAAGGCTTCATTTCTAAAATATATAGAGAACTGAGTCAAATTTATAAGAATACAATTCATTCCTTAATGATATGAACAGGTAGATTTCAGATGAAGAAATTAAAGCTATAATCACATTTTTAAAATGTTCTAAATCATCATTGATTAGAGAAAGGCAAATTAAAACAATTTTGAGATACTACCTTACACCTATCAGGTTGGCTAATATGACAAAAAAGGAAAATGATAAATGATGGAGAAGATGTGGGAAAATTTGAACATGATATTCTGGAAAGCAAAGGAGCTAGGACTGCAATTAAGAATCACGTACCTGGAAAATTGACTATACTATATCAAAGTGAAAAAATGGTTATTCAATGAAATAGAAGGATTTCAAGCCTTCCAAGAAGACAAGAACTAAACCAAAAATTTGACCTCTAATATCAAGACACAAGATAAGCATAAATATGTAAAAAGAGAAAAGGAAATATGAGAGATACAATAAAGCTAAACTGTTTATATCCTTACATGGAAGATGATACTACTCTTAAAATTTTATCACTAGCAGTACAGATAGAAGGAATAAATATAGACAAAGGGTATGGGTATAAGGTGTGTTTGAAGGAATTAAATTTTTAAAAAAGGAATGAGAAAGAAGAGTGAAATGGGTGCAGAAGGAAAGGAGTAGTAAGATGGGGTAAATTATTTCACATAAAAGAAGCATGAAAGATCTATTACAGTGAATGTGAAAATGGGAGGGTGATTGATGAACATTGCTTGAACCTTAATCTCATCAGTATTGGTTCAAAGAAGGAATCAGTTGAATATAGAAACCTATCTTGGAACCCAAGAGGAAATTAGGAGAGGAAGAGATAGAATAAAAGTAGGGTGGAGACTGACAGAAGGGAGGGTAGATCAAGAGAGGTGGTAGACAGAAGTAAAACACTGCTGAGGTGGGAAAGGGTAAAAGGAGAGAGAGAAAAAACAGAAGGAAGAACAGGATGGAGTGAAATACCCAGATAGTAATCACAACTGGAAATGTAAATCTAATGAACAATCCCATAAAACAGAAACAGATAATTGAGTAGATCAAAAACCAGAATCCTACAATATGTTGCTTACAAAAAATACAACTTGAAGCAGAGAGACACACAGAGTAAAGGTAAGGGGCTGGAGCAGAATGTCTTATGCTTCAAGTGAAGTAAAAAAAAAAGCAAGGGAAGCAATCCTAATCTTAGACAAAGTAAAAGCAAAAATAGACCTAATTTAAATAGATGAAAGAAACTATATCTTGGTAAAAGGTACCATAGACAATGAAGCAATCATCTTAGAAAAGCAAGGAATAGTCTACCTGTCAGATCTATGGGGAGGGGAAGATTTCATGACCAAACAAGACATAGAGAGCTTTATAAAATGTAGAATACATAATTTTGATCATACTAAATTGAAAAGATATTGCACAAACAAAACCAATGCAACCAAGATTAAAATGAAAGTAGGAAACTGTGAAATAATCCTTACAACAACCGTCTCTGATAAACTGTCTTTGAAAAAGGCCTCATTTCTAAAATATATGGAGGAATGAGTCAAATTTAAAAGAATAAAATTCATTCCCCAATTGATAAATGGTCAAAAGATATGAACAGGCACTTTTCAGATGACACAATCAAGAATTTCTATAGGCACATGAAGAAGTACCCTAAATTACTTTTGATTAGAGAAATACAAATTAAAACAATTCGTAGATACCAGATTGGCTAACATGACATAAAAGGGAAATGATAAATGTTGGAGAGGATGCAGGAAAATTGGGTCACTAATGTACTGTTGGTGGCATTGTGAACTGATCCAACCATTGTGGAGATCAATTTGAAACTATGCCCAAAGGGCAACCAAATTGTGCATACCCTTTGATCAAGTAATACAGCTACTAGGTCTGTATCCCAATGAGATCATGAAAAAGGAAAAAGGACCTACATGTTAAAAAATGTTTATAGCAGCCCTTTTTGTGGTGGCAAATTATTGGAAACTGAGGGATTGCTCATCAATGAATGTAAATGTAATGAAAGACTTTTGTGCAATAAGAAATGACCAACAGGCAGATTTCAAAAAAACCTGGAAATACTTGTACAAACTGATGCAAAGAGAAATGAGCAGAACCAGGATAACATTGTACACAGTATCAGCAACATTGTGTGATGATCAGCACAATGATCCAAGACAAGTATGAAGAACTCACTAAGAAAAATGCTATCCATATCCAGATTTAAAAAAAATGATGGATTCTGAATGCAGATCAAAGCATATTTTTTGTACTTAATTTATTCTTTCTCATGCTTTTTTTTCTTTTGATCTATTTCTTCTTCCACAACTGTGAGGAATGTGGAAATATGCTTTGCATGATATCCATGCTTAAACTATATCAATCTGCCTATCATTTTTAGAAGAGGGGAGTGGAGGGAAGCAGGAAAAAATTGGAGCTCAAAATCTTGCAAAAATGAATACTAAAATTTGTCTTGATGTGCAATAAGGGAAAAATAAAATACTATTTAAACAAAAAAATGCTCATTCCCAAAATAAGCAAGTAAATCTAATTAAAAGATGCAATCAGGACAATTTCATTTTGCTTAAATATAACATAGAAAATGAGCTAATATAAAATATACAGCAAGTTTCTCGAATAAAAGTTTTCTTCTTCAAATATGTAGGGAACTGAGTCAAATTTATTAAAAAAATATGAGCCACTCCCCAGTTGATAAATGTCAAAGAATATGAAAAGAAATATTTCAGAAGAAGAAATCAAAGCTCTCTAAAATCACATGAAAATATATTCTAAATTACTATTGATTAGAGAAAGGCAATTTAAAATAAATCTATGGTACTACTTCATAAATATCAGAAATAAGAATCACTGAAACAGTTTTGGTAAAACAG
Organism: Vombatus ursinus; assembly: GCF_900497805.2. Taxonomy (NCBI): domain Eukaryota; kingdom Metazoa; phylum Chordata; class Mammalia; order Diprotodontia; family Vombatidae; genus Vombatus; species Vombatus ursinus. Next base: position 29,368,749 of record NW_020940360.1, read on the forward strand.
GTACACAGATAAATTGTTATTGGATATATGAACTAGCTCAGTAATTCTGGAGAACAGTTTGGAACTATGCCCAAAGGGCTATAAACTGTACATACTCTTTGACCTACCAATCCAAGTACTATGTGTATATGCCAAAGAGAAAACATGTGTGTATGTATGTATGTGTGTATCACTTCTTCTGTGGTGGTAAAAAATTGGAAATTGAGGGGCTGCTTATCAATTGGGAGAAGCTGAACAAGTTGTGGCAAGTGGTTATGATTTAGTACTATTGTGCCATAAGAAATGAGAGGTGGGGGTGGTTTCAGAAAAAAAATTAAAAAAAAATAGGAAGACCAAATGACCTGATACAAAGTGAAGTGAGAAGAACTAGGAAATCATCGTACCCAGTAATAGCAATATTGTAATGATCATCAACACTGAAAGACTTGGCTATTCTGATGAATACAATAATTCAAGACAAATGCAAAGAACTCATGATGAAAAATGCTATCCACCTCCATATAAAGAACTGATGAGCTATGAATGAAAATTGAAGTATTCCTTTTAAGATTTATTTTTATGTTGCCGGTTTTTATATGGCTAATATGAAAATATATTTTACAAGATTTTACATTTATAAATGATATTTTGCTTGCATTCTCAGTGGGTGTGAAAGGGGGTGGGATGGACAGAGAGAATTTGGAACTCAAAATTTAAAAAAGAAAAGTGTATTAATGCAAATAATAAGATTGTTTTTCCAAAATAAAAATTTGTTAAGCAAATGAATATCTGGGAAGTAGAGAACCAGAGATGTTACACAGCAGATCTATTAATTTCACATTGTGCCTCATGAAATGATTATTGAGTATAAGATGGATCAACTCAGTCTGGCAGCAAAAGCATTTGTTCAAAACAGAAACTCCATTCATAAAGGGCCTATGACGGACCTTTCCTGAGACAGAAAGTGGATATTAATATTTTCAGTAGAGAGCTATTACCTATCAAGAATCCTGGATTTTCCTCACTCATGTTCTTGCAAGATTGCTGTAGTTGTGATCCTCAGCCCACATATGTTCACAGACACAGACAGACACACACACACACACAGACACACACACACACACCACATACTTTCTCCTATGATGATGTTATATTTCCCTTCATTGTTAAATAACTGATTATGTTTAAGATCTTAATGCTTCATCACTTCACATGACTGGGTTTATGCAAATGGAAGTACATGAACAGGGGAGGCTCAAAAGTTATAGAAATGTGTAGCAAAATGCCTAGCTCACAGTATGTGCTTAATAATCTTTTATTAATTTACTAGTAGAATTGTTTTTTCCTCAGATTAGAGACACATATAGGACCCTGAGAGAGTTTGAGTGTTAACTATACTCAAACACTGAGTGATGTTTCTTCTCCAGGAAGGATCTGCAGTGTGAAGGCAGAATAGAGAAAGCAAGTCAGTCCAGAAAGTGAGTAGGTGTCCACAAACCCTTTGTTAGGCAGGGACAACATCATATATAGAACTGAAGGCTAGAGGGCTGTGAGAGACTTATTACAAAATCATAAATTACAATAGATCAACTTTGATGAATGCTTTATTTCAAAAACTTATAAATACACATACACATATGATCCAATGCCAACATAATCTCTGAAAATGATACAAAATCCTGTGAAATCTTATAAAATATTTTTGTAAAGAAGAGTTAACTCCTTAACCTTTTTTGTTTTATCTTGAAATAGGTCATGTTCTAAAACAAAACAAAACTCTAAGGCTATTTCTCAATGTTAAATATATCACAAGAAAAATTAATGTGTAGTATAATTATAAAAAATTCTAAGCCACTTGCTATTACTTTCTAAAACTTTAGGGAATTCAGACAATCTCCAATAAACTTCTAAGTCCCTGAAATAGAAAAAAATGGTAATGACTCTTTAAATGTATAAAATCTTCCTTTTTCCCTTTCTAAAATTCATGGAAAAAGTTGCCTTTTAAAAATTGCTTCAATTGGTCCATCATATCTAGTTTAACCTTTCCTTCCTGAAAAGTTATTACCACCTTTAATCCTTTGATATAGGAAAGACTACAATGTAATTTACCAATGTGGTGATAATTCTCTTATGGAATGTTTAAGCTTCAGCCTTATCTTTAGCTCTTGGCTTATTTAGGTAAAATCATTCTTAGTGAATACAGACTTCTAACACATTTTAAATTGCACATTTTAGATTAATGGAGACTAATGGAGAAAACAAACTTGACAAGGTTAACTGTGACTAATAACATATATTATCTTGCAAGTTATATCAGAGCACTGGATTGCTGAATTTTTTTAAACAGGCCCTTTGTTTTTTACATTTTTGATTGAATAATCTGACTGTATATTGAGCACTTGGAGGAGATTAAAGAAAAAACCAGCTCATGAAAGCTGAACTAACCTTTCTCACTAATTAGTTTCCATGACCTCTCTGACATTCACTGAGAGCATAAAAGCAGTGTCACAAGAGGCCAAATATATTTTCTTTGTCTTTTAGCAATAGATTCATTTACTAATTTTGGTTTTTTTTCTTTCAGTACATGTATTTAATATATCTGAAATTATATAAAATCATTTATAAACTGGAGTCAATTTCACAAATATTAGTGAGATTTTTTTAAGTCTATATTGTTTTAACATAATGTTGAACAATCCTAAAAAAAAAAGAAAATAAAAAATGCAATACTTTGGATTTGAATTCAATTAAAAAAAACCCTTAAATATAACATATGAAGCAGTTTGTGTAGCATTGTGTCCAGGAGAAACAATGACCCTGATTTGTCAGTTCTGCTAATGAATCTAAACACGTGTTCTTCAGAGGTGACAATTTAGCACCTGCTAATCCCTTTGGTCTTGGTTCTGTCCTCATTCTAAGTTTCCCAAATCCTGTCTTTTTTTATTTTGATGTTTATTTGACAGAAAGCTAAATAAGCACAAGCAAAATAATGGATCATAGATCTTTGAATTAGGAAAGACCTTAGAGATATTCAAAGAAAAGTCGATTTTTATTGATATGTAAATTAAAAGTTAAAGGAGTTATAACCAGATTCATGACAGCTAGTATCTCAAGGAAGATCTAGACCAAGTCTTCCTGACTCCCAGTCCAACTTTCTGACTACTGTGCCTTCTAAAATTCAGAGTGTAGAAACAGGGTGATTGCGTAATATTGGCAAAATTGGCCACATAGTAAAGATGTGAAGCATAAGGAAAAGATGACTAGAACAGAAATCAGAAGACCCTGCTTTAAAGTCTGATTCTTTTACTTACTAATTTTGTGCCTTAGTTAAGTCAACACCTCTGACCTACAATTTTCTCATCTATATTGCTGGCTTGGCTTATGTTGGATGGTAGATAGGAAAATTAAATAAGATAATGTGGTATAGTATAAAAAGTTCTGGATTTTGAGTTAGATGATCTTGGTTTAAATCCTCATTGTTACATCCCCTATCTATGTGATTTTGGGCAAGTTATTATTCCTTTCTGGGGCTTAATTTTTTCTTCTATAAAATGAAGTAGTGGCACTAGTTTCCACCTTCATTTGTTTCACAAAGTGATATTTATCTGAAGATATTACAAGAACAAAGGTCATAAATAAAAGCATCAAAAGATTACCTGCACCACCAATGTCTGAGGATATAATTTCCCCTCTACACTTTGGTCTCTGGAGAGAGTGGACTCAATTTTAATGAAGTTTTTATAGAGCATTTATGCCACTAAATTCATTTCCAAATGAGTGGATAGGTCTGTTTATTTGTAACTAGGTTGGGTCAAGTAGGTCTATGGGGACTATATTCTTTAATATATAGCTTCTGATAAATCTCAGCATGAACTCCAGCTTCTAGAATTTTTGTGGCCTTTTCCTCTGACCTTTGGAAATTCACAGGGTCATAGACATCTCCAATATCATTCACATAAAACAGAAAAGAATAGTTATGAGAGAGAGACAGCAAGACAAGCAGCAACAGGTCTATACCATCTTGGTTTCACTCCAACTTTAGCTCAGAGAAGGCCCTTTGAACCCTAAATTCATGATAGTATGATAGTGCATCTGAACTATCCTGTAATCTATATAAAAAGTTACACTAAACCAATCTTACTCATTCATATTTATAATACTCATATTCATATTATAATCATTTTTATTGTTTGAGGAGTGCCAGTTAGGTCTTCCTTTTGCTAAATATCTTCTCTGAAGGCTAGAAAAGATACATACAATCCTACCTTTAGAGACTTATTACTTTTACATAAACCATCACTCTCTACTATACTAAAGTTATTCTAAGCAAATATGTTATACATTATTCAAGTTCAGGACATTTTTTCATTGTTATTTGAGAGTTAGACATAGAAGAAAAATGGACACATCACAGAAATATTTTAATAAGAAATATAATGGTGACATATGTCCAAAGTATAAGGTGTTGCAGCTTGGTGGCTAAGTGGTTAGAGTGATGGGCCTGGAGTCAAGAAGAACTGAGTTCAAATCTGGTCTCAGATACTTACTAACTATGTGATCCTGAGCAAGTCACTTAACTTAAGTTTGACTTAATCCACTGGAGAAGGAAATGGCAAACCATTCTAGTATCTTTGCCAAGAAAACCCCATGGACACTATGGTCCATTGGGTTATGAAGTGTCAGGCAAGACTAAATGACTGAACAACAACAACAATAAGGTATTGTATGCAGAACAACATGCAAGAGATGTCTATGGTAGGCACGAAGAAGATATCTGATTTGAGAATGTAAAATCCTATTTATAATACATGACAAACTTAATTATTTACTCTATTGAAGTGTGAATAAAGGGACACTTTGCTGTGTTTGAAATAAGTTTACGATCTGAAACAAAATGATGTTCTGATTGTATTTTTAAGTTTCATGATCATTTGAGAACAATCTACAAAGCTTCATTGTTTCTTCATTAATCCAGACAATACTAGTACTCTCAGCTCTCTAGAAAATTAATGAGGATTCAGAAGTAAGCAAAATAAATATGAACAACAAAGTAGATTGTCATCAGATCTATTCACTGAAACCCATACATCTTCATTAGCAGAGAATTAATGTTTGTTGATTGATCATAATTTTAAGGAAACCTATATTATGCCAAAACTCAGCTTTTATTTATACATTTACTACTTCCTTTGGTGCAGTGGATTGAAAATACTTCCTGAGTTGAAATAAGGAAGACTTGATATTGAATTCTGCCTCATACACTTACTAGTTGTGTGACTTTGGGCAAGACACAACCTCTGTCATTCTCAGTTTCCTCATCTCTAATAGTGAGATAATAATGGCATCTACTTTTCATCATTGTTGTGAAGATAAAAAAAGATAATATTTAAATCTCTTTGAAAGTTTTAATAACTGCTTAATACTAATTATCATTATTTATTGTTGAAATTTCTTCAGAACAATTTCATCAAAATATAATATCTTTAGTTATCTGTAATCTGGCTTTATTGATATATTCTGTTAGTATCATAATTTCTTTTTTTTTCACTTCTTAGTATTCTAAGTTTTAGTGACATTTTGTTTTCTTTCATTATACTTACATATTACCCCCACTTCACATGAAATGTCTTATAATGAAGTTAAAAAAATAAGGAAAACTAAAAATATCCATATCTGTGTTTGTGTCTCTGTTTGAGCTTCTCCCTGTTTGTTTCCATCTATCTCTCTGTCTCTAATCTATATCTCTCTGTTTCTTCTATTATGTGTATGTCTATTTTATCCAGAAATGCATATACATGTGTACATACATGGCCTGAACCAGGTCTCCAAACCACTTTCCAGCCACCTCCACACCATGCCTTTTGAATTCCATCTATCATCTCCATTTTCCTCCCTATGGAATCTTATATTCTTTTCCTGAGAACCTGGATTCAAACACATGAGCTTTTACCTCATCTTGTTTGGAATCAAGTTTCCATACTATTTTCTTGTTATCTCTAACATGATGTTTCTCTTTTCCATGATTCCCTTTCTATGTTGTCTTTTCTAATTAGAATGTGCTTCTTTGCATATCTATCCTTAGTTCTTAGTTCAATACCTGGTACATAGTAGGCATTAAATATATGTTTATGTATGCATGTAAGCATGCATGTATGTATGTATCATCACTATCTGTGTTTTCAGAGAGATATATATATAAGAATCTTTCCTATTAGCTTTTTGAAAAGAAGAATTAGAGAAGGAGATTAGTTAATTATCTTTTATGATGGTCAGAAAGTTTTATTGCAGGGCTTCCATGATTTAAGGTTGTTTTTATTTTTCTCACATTTTTATATGATTTAGAAATATCTTCATGGACATCAAATAGTAGTTTCTGACTTGTACTAACTTTGCAGAAGAATTTTTTTTAATAAATGGTATAATTTTTTTTTCAAAAATTAACCAAAATTTGCATTAAAACAGGAATGACACTGTTCAAATGTTAAACATAGATATAATTCTGGGTCAGGGCAAGAGAAGCCAAATGGATGAGCTCACTCATCCATTAAGACATCTATAAAATCCATTTGGGAAAAAAAAAGAAACAGCTTAGAAATTTATTTTAATTCCCTCTTTTTTACATTTTAATGATAACCCCATTGACACATATTAAAAGCCTGGATAGCTTTAGATGGGGTGGCATTACATGAATAAGGGAATCAATAAAACAAAGTCTGAGATAATCAGAAGGATGCAAATCACAACCCAAGTGAAGTACTAGCTGGGTACTCTGTAATTTGTTCCATTAATTTAAAAAAATAGAAAAAGTCATTTTTATGTCAACATTGAACCCTCCTGACCATTTATCTTAGCCTTGTATGTAGAATCTAAATTAATTCAGGAGAGAAAATTATAGATGAAAGTTTCTATTTTTATTTTAATGAGTTATCATTCTCAGAAACATTGTTGCACCTAAATCTTTAGTGGCTAATGTTTTCTCAAGAATCACTGTCTATTTTTACATGCCATTCAGGGAGTGAGTCATGCTATGCATATATTGCACAACCTTTTCTATTCAATTCAATTCAATTTAAACAATGAGCATTCATTAAGTATCTCTGCACAAATCTGAAGGTTAGAGATCTAAAACAGTTAATACACAGAATTTTCTTTCTAGGAGTTGACCATCAAATAAAAAGAGCAATTTCTGCACAAAAATAATATTTATAATAATTACTATTATAAAACTATCTACAGGGGCAACTAGGTGGTGCAGTGGCTAGAGCACCGGTCCTGAAGTCAGGAGGACCTGAGTTCGAATCCAACCTCAGACCAAACACTTGACACTTACTAGCTGTGTGACCCTGGGCAAGTTGCTTACCCCCAATTGCCTAAAAATTTTTTTTAAACCTATTCATATATTATGGGTGAATGCAAATTATTAAATTCTTACAATATATCAAACATTCTTGACAGATTGGGATACAAATATAAAAGCAGGAACAAATTGTTCTTAGGGAACTCACATTTGAATAGAAGGAGATCATACAAATAGGGTAATGGGGGCTAAGGAGGATCATTTTAGTTTGAAAAGAAGATTAGATTAATGTACAGCTTTCCAGTTCAAAGGACATTATTGTTTATGATATTGTTCTTGGACTGGAAATATGAGAGAAGGATATTGAAAGATGGAACATTTGTGAAATACAAATGAATGAATGATTCTCTGCTTTGTTAGCTTAGCAGGATTGATCATTCTCATGTGTAATCTTTTTAAGAACTTTAACAGTTCGGAGCTCCAAGTCTTGTAGGGTGAGGGAGGGGAAGAATATAAGAACAAGCATTATGTTTCCTCCATAGACAATAAAAACTCCATGAGAACTCTTGTAATGTCACACATTACAAGATGGGTATTCAATAAATACATAATGATGATGCAGGGAGATTGATTATAATATATTTGCTATGCATGCTACCTTGTATGCCTATATGATACTTATATTCCTATGTTATATGCACAATAATTATATACATATTGAGATTTTTTGTTATAAATACATGCATTTTCATGCAGATATAGTACATATACATGCACAAATGCACAATACACATATTCATGTGTTCATATGAGAATGAGTGTATATTTGTTGCTGTTCCTTTGAATATGCATATATATACATAAATACGGAAGTACATCGGTATATACCTATACATTGCTTGTTCCTTGTTTGTCCTTCATTCTTGAAGAGGGCTAATAACATCATGAGAGTGATGGCTTGATTTGTGCATGAACTGGATTTTAGTGAGGCAGGGCTAAACGAAGTCATCAATCTCATTTTCTCTTCCAGACTCATCGTGCAGTGATTAGAACAAAGTCGAGACAACTGGAAATAGCCTGGGATAAAGTGGATGATCTTGACTTTTCTAAATTAAGTCTTTCCCAAACCTCGGTAAGTCTGAAGCAGTGTCCATTCAATAACTAAGGGCTAGGTATGAATTGAGACAAAACATGGCCTAATTTACCATCAGAAAGTATCACTCTTAGAGGTGAAAACCTTCAAAGTCTCTGGCCATAACAGAAAACAACAGCAATTTACACTGATTCTAAGTCATGAAAACCTAAACAATGAGCCTTAGAGACTTGTTCTGGAGACTATTATTAGCCATTCAATGAAAGTCAGAGTCATTTGGGTTTAAAGGCATGGTCAAGTAGCAGTACATAAAAGAAAATTAGAAAAAAAGTCAACTGTCTTTATGCATTTTGCTAATAAAATCCAGATGAAAAAGATAGAAAGATAAATCTCATTCAAAATAATTACAAAATCCACAAAACATCTGGGAATTAACCTACCATGTTATTTTCAGATCCTACATAAATAAAACCATAAGCACTTTTCACAGAAACAAAGATTGATAAAATTAAGTAATTGAAGAGACATTTATTGTCATTGTTGGGACAAAACAAATTACAATATTGCCTGAATTATTTTACAAATTTAGAGCATTATCAGCCAAACTACTATGTTGTTTCTATATAAAACTCAAAGCAATAATTAAAATTTTCATTTAGAGAAACAAAAAGTTAAAAAATTTCAAGGAAACTAATGGGAAAAGTTACAAATGAAAGGGGCTTACATTACCAGACATCATACAATTATAATCACACCATTGAAACTTAGTAGTGTTTTTAAAAATTGAAAAAAAAAATAGTTCAGTGCAACACAATAAATAAACAAGACCCAGAAACAATTGGCTAAAATAACCCTATGTTTTTGTAAAAACCAAGAACATAAACCACTTGGGGAAAATTTAATATTTATAAGAATGCCTAGGATAATCAAAAGCAATTTGGCAGAATTATGACGAAGACAAAATCTTACATCCTGTTACCAAAATAAGGGTCAACTCAATTAAAAGATTTTAATATATAACATCAACTAATAAATATATAAGGAATGGAAGAAAGTACTTTTTTTATATGTAGGCTACAGAAAATTCACAAATCAAATGACAAAATACATGAACAAAATCGATGTAACTAGATTAAATGGTCAAAGAGTTTTGTGAGGAAAACCATATCAAATGTCTTGATTATGATCTCATACAAAGTATATGGAGGGAATTGTTATTAATATAATATACAAGACCAAGAATCTTAACCCAATTAAATAGTGATTGGGTTATTTCTAATAGCACTATTTATGGATTGGTCATTTTAGAATACAAATATGACACTGATACCTAAACCAATAACAGTCAAAACAGAGAAAGAAAATTATAGACCAATTTCCCTAATGAATACAGATGTAAAAAAAGAATTAGCTACAATAGTAACAAAGAGATTACAACAACTTTTCTGAAGGATAATACACTATAACCAGGTAGGATTTATACCAGGAATGCAGGTCTGATTCAATGTTAGGAAAACTACCAGCATAATTGATCATATCAACACCAAAACTAATAGAAATCATATGATTATCTCAATAGATGCAGAAAAAAGCATTTGACAAAATACAACAGTCATTCCTAATTTAAAAAAACACTTGACAGTATAGGAACAAATTAAGTTTTCTTTAAAATAATAGATAGCATCTACCAAAAACATCACCAAGCATTATATAAGGTCAGGGGTGAAACAAGGAAGTTCATTCTCACCACTGTTATTCAATATTGTGCAAGAAATGTTAGCTGTAGCAATTAGAGAAGAAAAAGAAATTGAAGGAATTAGAATAGGCACAGAAGTAACAAGCTATTATTCTTTGCTGATGATATGATAGTACATTTAGAGAATCCTAGAGTAGCAAGTGAAAAATTACTTGAAATAATAAACAAATTTAACAAAGTTGCAGGATATAAAATAAACCCAGACATATCATTGGCATTTTTCTATATTACCAACAAAGTCCAGCAGCAAGAGATAGAAAGAGAAATTCCATTTAAAGTTACTGTAAACATTATAAAATATTTGAGTCTACCTGCCAAAACAAAACCAGTAACTATATGAACACAATTACAAAATACTTTTCACATAAATAAAGTCAGATCTAAATAATTGGAAAAAACACAATTTGCTCATGGGTAGGCTGAGCTAATATAATAAAAATGACAATTCTACCTAAGCTAATTTACTTACTCAGTGCCATACCAATCAAACTACCAAAAATCATTTTATGGAGTTAGAAAAAAATAATAAAAAGATTCATTTAGAATAACAAAAGATTCAGAATATCAAGGGAACTAATGAAAAGAAATGCAGGGGAAGGTGGCCTAGCCATTCCAGATCTTAAATTGTATTATAAAGCAGCAATCATCAAAACTGCTTCATACTGGACAAGAAATATAGTGGTGGATCAGTGGAATAGGTTAGGTATGCAAGATACAGTAATTAATGACTATAGTAATCTATTATTTGATAAACCCAAAGACCCCAGCTTCTGAGATAAGAATTCACTATTTGACAAAAACTGCTGGGAAAACTGGAAAAGAGTTTGGCAGAAACTAGGCATAGGCCAAATTCTTATATAATACACCAAAATAAAGTCAAAATGGGTTCATGATTAGATATAAAAGTTGATACTGTAAGCAAACTGGGAGAGCAAAGAATAGTTTATCTATCAGATTTATGGAGAACAGAAGAATTCATGACCAAACAGGAGATAGAGAACATTACAAAAAGCAAAATGGATAACATTGACTACATTAAATTGAAAAGTTTTTGAACAAACAAAGCCAATGCAACCAAAATTAGAAGGAAGGTAGAAAATTGGGAAAGAATTTTTACAACCAGTCTCTCTGATAAAGGCCTCATTACTAAAACATATAGACAAATAAGTCAAATTTATAAAATACAAGTCACTCCCCAATTGATAAATGGTCAAAGTATATGAACAGGCAGTTCTCAGATGAAGAAATTAAAGCAATCTATAGTCACACGAAAAAATGCTTTAAATCACTATTGATTAGAGAAATGCAAATCAAAACAACTCTGAAGTACCATATCACACCTATTAGATTGACTAACACGATAAAGCAAATCAATGATAAATGTTGGAGAAGATGTGGGAAAATTGGAACATTATTGCATTGTTGGTGTAGTTGAGAAATGATCCAACTATTTTGGAAAGCAATTTGGAACTATGCCCAAAGAGCTATAAAAATGTACATACCCTTTGACCCAGCAATAGCACTTCTAGAGCTGAATCCCAGAGAGATCATACAAATGGGAAAAGGACCTACATGTACAAAAATATTTATAGCAGCTTTTTTTGTGGTGGCAAAGAATTGGAAATGGAGGGGGTGCCCATCATTTGGGGAATGGCTGAAAAAGTGGTCTATATGAATGTAATGAAATACTGTTGTGCTATAAGAAATGGTGAGCAGGCAAACTTCAAAAAAAAAACCTTGAAAGACTTATATGAACTGATACAGAGTGAAATGAGCAGAACCAGGAAAACATTGTACACAGTAAAAACCACATCCTGCAATGACTGACTTTGATAGACTTTGCTCTTCATAACAATGCAAGAATCTAAGACAACTCCAAAAGACTGATGATGGAAATTGCTATCCACATCCAGAGAAAGAACTATGGAGTCTGAATGCAGATGGAAGCGTACTATTTGCTCTCCTTTTCCTTTGTTGTTTTGATTTATTGCTTCATTCTCATGGTTCCTCTGATTGGTTCTAATTGTTCTTTCCATCATGACTAATGGGAAAATATGGTTAATATGAATGTATAAGTAGAGCCTATATCAGAATTCATGCCATGTTAGGGTGGGGGAGAGGAGTGGGAGGGAGAGAAATTTAAAACTCAAACTCTTATGGAAGTGAATGTTGAAAATTAAAAATAAATAAATAAATTATCAAGGAAAAAATGTGAATTGGATGCAAACCCAACAAGAATTCCTGGAAGAGCTAAAAATGATTTTCAAAATCAAATAAGATTGCTAATGGAAAAAATAGGTTAAAAATTATAGCTAGGGAAGAAAATTGAGAAAATACAATAAACAGCTTGATAAAAGAGGCACCAAAACCCAGAAGAAAATCACACTTTAAAAACAGAATTACTCAATTAGAAAAAAGGTACAAAAGATTATTGAAGAAAATAGTTCTTTAAAAATAGAATTGGATAAGTAGAAGTTAATGACTCCATGAGACATCAAGAAAAAAAATAAAACAAAGGTAAGGAATGGGGAAAAACCTTATATCTGGTAAAATACCCCATTAAAAAAAATAACTGACCTGGAAAATAGATCAAGGAGAGATAATTTAAGAATTGTTGGATTATCTCGAAGCCATGACAAAAGAAAAAGACTTGATATCATATTTGAAGAAATTATCAAATGAAATTTCCCCATTCTCATAGAACCAAAGGGTAAAATAGAAATTAAAAGAACGCAACAATCACCAACTGAAAAATATCCAAAAATGAAAATTCCCAGGCATACATAGCTAAATTCTCAGGCTTCAAAATCAAAGAGAAAATACTTCAAGGAGCCAGAAAAAAACTATGCAAATACTGTAGAGCCACAGTCAGGATCACACAAGTACCAGCAGCTACCATATTAAAGGAGTAGAGGTGTTAGGATATGATATTCCAAAAGGCAAAAGATCTTGAATTACACACAAGAATAGCTTATCTGGCAAAATCAAGTTTAATTCTTTGAGGGAAAAATAGATATTTAATGAGATGGACAACTTTTAAGCATTCCTATTGAAAAGACAAGAGCTGGGTAGAAAATTTATCTTTCAAATGCAAGACTCAAGAGAAGTATAAAAAGATAACCAGGAAAGAGAAATCATAAGGGAGTCAATAAGGTCAAACTTTTTTACATATCTGCATGGGAAGATGATGTATACAACTTCTAAGAACTTCTATCATTATTAAGGCAATGGGAAGGATTCTAAACCGAGTGTTTGGGAATGAGTCAATTATGTTAGGATGATGGAAAAATAGGCAAGAAATTGGGTAGCCCTGGCAAAAGTGTGAAAGGAGAGGAAACCTGGGGGTGGGAATATGTATGTGTATGTTTATATGTACAACTACCAACTACACATATACACAAACACATTCAATTGAATATAAAAATCTATCTTATCAATAGAAAAGTAAAAGTTGAGGGGAATAAAGAAAAGGGGTGGGTAACAAAAGGAAGGCCAGATAAAAGAAAGCAGTAGTCAGAAGCAAAAAAAATGCTTTAGAGGAGAGAGAGAGAGAGAGAGAGAGAGAGAAGAAAATAGGATGGAGAGAAATGCATAGTTAGTAATAATAACTGTTAACATGACTGGGTTGAACTCATCCATAAAATAGAGGTAGACAGCAGAATGGATTAGAAACCAGAAGGCAACAATATATAGTTTACAAGAAACATACTTGAAACAGAGATGCCCAGAGTTAAAATAAATGGGCAGCAGAATCTACTATGCTTCAGGTCAAGTAAACGAGGCAGAGGTACCAATCAAAATCTCATACAAAGCAAAAGCAAAAAGAGACCTAATTAAAAGAGACAAGCAGGGAAGCTACATCCTGAAAAAGGCATCATAGACAATGAAGTAAAATCAATACAAAACATCAAATCAAATGTCATAGGCTCCAAATTATTAAAAGAAAATTTGAATGGGTTATAGAAGGAAATAGAAGTCAAAAATATAATAGTGGGAACCTCAACTTTCCCATCTCAAAGCTAAATAAATCTAACCATAAGATAAATAAGAAAGAAGTCAAGAAGATAAAGAGAATCATAGAAAATTTAGATATGTTTGACTTCTGGGAGGGGGGGAACTAAATGGGAATAGAAGGGAGTATACCTTTTTCTTGGCTGGATATGGTACCTTCTCAAAAATTGACCATGTATTCACAACCAACTGCAGAAGATATGCACTTTTCAGATGCTAATGCAATAAAAATTACATTCAGTAAACATTGTGGAAATACAGACTAAAAATTAATTGGAAACCAAATAATCTAATCCTAAATAATGAATGGGTCAAAGAACAAACCATTGAAATGATCAAATTTTGTTACAAAAAAAAAGAATTACAACAATGAGATGACACACCAAAAGAGAGAAATAGATTGTTAAATTAGGCATGCAAGTTAAACAACTAGAAAAATTAAAAATTAAGATTCCCAATTAAATAATAAAATAAAATCATGAAAATTAAAGGAGACATTAATAAAACTGAAAGTTAAAAAAAGAATTACTAAATGAAACAATAAGCTAGTTTTATGAAAAAATAAAATAGATAAAACATAGGCTAATTTGATCTTAATAAGAAAGAAAATGTACTAGAATAAAAAATGAAAAGAATGAATGCGTCACCTATGAAGATAAAATTAAAGCAATTAAGATCTTTTTTTGCCCAATTATATACCAGTAAAACTGACAATCTTAGTGAAATGGAGAAATGTGAACAAATACCAAATTCACAGATTATAACAGCAAAAAAAAATAAGTAAAACTATCTTAGAAAAAGGTGTTGAATAAGCTAGCAATGATGTCCCTAAGAAAAATCCCCAAAACCAAATGGATTTACAAGTGAATTCTAATGAACTTGTTTTTGTTTATTTTTTGCCTAGAGCTACTTTATTTTTTATTTTTTTATAAATTTGTTTATTTTTAGATTTTAATATTAACTTCCATAAGATTTTGAGTTCCAAATTTTTGCCCCATCTCATCCCTACTCCTACCCCTAGATGGAATGCATTCTGAACACCCCTTCTCCTAATCTGCTGTCCCTTCTATCTCCCCACCCCCTTCTCTTATCCCCTTCCCCTTCTATTTTCCTATAGGGCAGTATAGATTTCAATACCCCATTGCCTGTATATCTTTTTTCCCAATTGTATGTGAAAACAATTTTTAACATTTGTCTTTAAACTTTGGGTACCAAATTTTCTCCCTTCCTCCCTCCCCACCCACTCTTTTTGAGAAGGCAAGCAAAACCTGATACAGGTTATACATGCGTAGTCATGCAAAACACTTCCATAGTAGTCATGTTGTGGAAAACTAAATATATTTCCCTTCATCCTATCCCACTCCCCATTGATTCTATTCTCTCTATTGACCCTGTGTCTCCTTAGAAGTGTTTGCTTCTGATTACCCCCTCTCCCAATCTGCCCTCCCTTCTATCATCCCCCACCCTCTACCCCAATGAGGTCAGCCACTGGTACGAAGTTTACAGGGGACCCTTTGCTGGGACAGGACCCTTGTGCATTGCCCACATATCATTCTGCATCACAGTGCCAGAGTAAGGAATAACACTAGCAGGAGCAAAGACCCTGGTCACAGTTTCAGGGCAGAAAAGAGTGTTCATGGTTGCTCATAGACCATAGCACAGGACAGGAGAACAATGACCACACCTTTCCTTAGATCATTATACCTTGAAAGAATTGTAAAATTACAGACCACAGAACAGGTTATGAAAACAGGACAGCAGAGCCCAACTTTATTATGAAGTTAAGAGTAAAAAGAATAGTCTGGAAAAATGAAAAAATAACAATAACAAACTTGAATATAGTAAATTACTGTGGTGACAGGGAAGATCAAAACAGAAACTCAGAAAGCAGCTATATGCAAAACCTCAAAGAAAAATGTGAATTGTTTCAGTTCCTTTAAGAACACAAAAATGATTTTAAAATTCAAATGAAATAAGTTGATGAAAAATGAAAACAAAAAGAAATGACAGTGATGTAAGAAAATGATGAAAAAGTCAACAGCTTCATAAAGGAGGCACAAAAAAATACTGAAGAAAATAACATCTTAAAAAACAGAATAGGCCAAGTGGTAAAAGTGGGAGAAAAATCCACTAGAAAGAACTCCTTAAAAGGCAGAATTGATCAACTGGAAAAGCAGGTACAAAATTTCACTAAAGACAAAATTAATTCCTTCAAAATTAAAAGTGGACAAGTGGAAACTAATGACTCCATGATATATGAAGAAACAATAAAACAAAATTAAAATAATGAAAAAAATAGAAAACAATGTGAAAATTTTAATTGGAAAACAACTGACTTAGAAAAGATATTGAGGAGAAATATTGTAAGAAATATTGGACTACCTGGAAGTCAAAATCAAAAAAAAGAACCTAGATGATATATTGCAAGAAATTATCAAGGAAAACTGCCCTGATATCCTACAATGAGAGAGTAAAATTGAAAGAATCTACTGATCTCCTCTTGAAAGAGATCCCAAAATGAAAACTTTCAGGAAAATTAGAGCCAGATTTCAGAGTTCCCAAGTCAAGGAGAAAATGTTCCAAGCAATCAGAAAGAAACAATTCAAATATCATGGAGCCACAGTCAGGATAACACAATATTTAGTAGCTACTAGATTAAAGTATTGGATGGGTTGGAATATGATAATCCAGAGGGCAAAAGATGTAGAATTACCACCAAGAATCACCTACTTAGCAAAACTGAGTATAATCCTTCATGGGAAAAATGGATATTTAATGAAATTCAGGATTTTCAAGCATTCTTCATGAAAAGACCAAAGCTACCAAGATAAAGTCAAATCAGGCACGTATTTTAGACATAAAGGGTGATACCATAAGCAAATTAGGAGAGCAAGGAGCAGTTTACCTGTCAGATCTATGGAGAAGGGAAAAAATTTATGAACAAATGAGACTCTTTAAATGCATAATTTTGACTTTGATTGTTGATTTTTTTGATAATTGATAATTTTGGTGACATTAAATTAAAAAAAGAAAGTTTTCCACAAATAAAACCAATGCAAGCAAGATTAGAAGGAAAGCAGAAAGCCAGGAAATAATGTTTATTGCCAATGTTTTTGATAAAGGCCTCATTTCTAAAATATATAGGAAACTATATATATAAATTTATAAGAATACAAGTCATTCCACAATTCATAAATGGTCAAAGGATATGAACGGGCAGTTTTCAGATGAAGAAATTAAAGCTATCTATACTCATGTAAAAAAATGCTTTAAATGACTATTGATAAGATAAATGCAAATTAAAACAATTCTGAGACATGACCTAACACCTATCAGATTGACTAATATTACATAAAAAGAAAATTATAAATGTTAGAGAAGATATGGGAAAAGATGAACACTACTGCTTTGTTGGTGGATTTGTAAACACATCCAACCATTCTGGAGAGTAATTTGGAATTATGCCCAAGGAGCAACCAAAACTGTGCATCCCCTTTGATGCACAGTAATATTACTACTAGGTGTATATCCCAAAGAGATCATAAAAAAGGGAAAAGGACCCACATGTACAAAAATATTTATAGCAGCTCTTTTTTGTATTGGCAAATAATCAGAGATGCCCATCAATTGGGGAATGACTGACCAAGCTGTGGTAAATAAATTTAATGAGGGACAGCTAGGTGGTGCAGTTGATAGAGCACCAGCCCTTAAGTCAGGAGGACCTGAGCTCAAATCTAGCCTCAGACATATGATACTCACTAGCTGTGTGACCCTGGGCAAGTCACTTAACCCCAATTGCCTTGCCAAAAATAATAAATAAGTAAATAAATTTAATGTAATACTATTGCGCTACAAGAAATTATGAGCAGGCAGATTTCAGAAAAACCTGGAAAGACTTACATTAACTGATGCTAAACAAAGTGAGCAGAACCAAGAAAACATTGTACATAGTAACAGCAACATTGTGTGATGACCAACTTGGTTAGACTTAGCTCTTCTCAGCAATACAATGATCTAAAACAATCCCAAAAGACAATGACAGCAAATTCTACCCATTTCCAGAGAAAGAACTAGGAGAGCATTGTACACAGTAAGAGTAACATCGTGCAATGATCAACTTTGATCAACTTGGCTCTTCTCAGCAATTCAATGACAAATTGTATACAGAGACAATTCCGAAAGACTCATGATGGAAATACTATCCGCATCCAGAGAAAGAACTATGGAGTCTGAATGTAGATCAGAGCATACTCTTTTCACCTTTCTTTTGTTTTTGTTTCTTTTTCTTTCTCATTTTCCTCCCCCCTTTTGTTCTGATTCTTCTTTCACAACATGACTAAAGTAGAAATATGTTTAATATTCTTGTACATGTATAACTTATATCAGATTTCTTGCTGTCTTGGGAAGGAGGTGGGGAGGAAGGGTGAAAAAAATTGGAACTCAAAATCTTATAAAAGTGAATGTAGAAAACTATCTTTACATGTAATTGGGGGGGAAACCACTATTCAATCTAAAAAAAGCTTTTAAAATGCTCAATTACAATTTATTTTAAATTTTTCTTTGACATAAGTTCAAATGGTTGGTGCTTTTTGAGGATTTTTTAGTCATTGAGTTTCTTTTATTGAAGAATATGTGTAAAATCAAATAAGCATGTGGATAGACTTGGCACAAATAAATATGATTCAGATGAACCTGTTAGTTTTGGGTTCCATAAGGCTGGCCAGCTCACTCTGACTCCTTTGAAAGTCACAGTATTTGGCTTTGCTGCTATACAGTTATGCTAATGAAATAAATTATAATCATAAGAGCTATTTAAAGCTTCATATGGTTTCACACTTTCATATACTGATAGCAACTAAACACTTTCAATATAACCCATTCCAAATCTAAAATTCCATGATTCTCTAATTCATTTCTTGATGATTAGTTACTTTGTAATAGATATCAAAGTGAACTGGCTAAGGGGAAAAAAAGCAATAACAAGCTCTGTGATTTCATGTAGGTCACTTAATATTTATGTGAATCTTAGTTTCCTCAAATACAAAATATCAGAATTCAATTAGATAACTTTCAATGTCCTTCTCACTTCTTGTGATCTTATTGTGATGGGGATGTGGCTACTGAGCACTTCTTAAGTCTTCTTAAGCATGCACAGAGTGTCAATGATGCAAATCCCCACATGGAAGAAGCATGTAGAGAGTCTTAATGATAGGAAATGGAATTGCCTTTGGACTACATATGTAGACATTCTGAAACCATTTATACCCTGCTAACCACATAATGAGGAAGAGACTCCTGACTGGCTGTAGCTGCAGAGGTAGAACTCAGGTTGAAGGAGTTCAAAAGTATGTCAGACTCTTCTGATCATTCTCTTCATCTAATTCCTGGCTGATGCTGTCCAGGGAAAGACAATAAAGGGAGAAAACTTGAGGCCTCTCCTTCTGAGGCTATTATGTGGCCAATGAATCTATCCTTTGTCTTGCTGGGTATTTTTTTCCATTTTAGGTGAAAAAAAATTATCTGGAGGTTTTGACTGTGGTAGTTTTTGAAAGGTCAGGAGAATGAACAACTCAAGGTCAAGGATTCTCAATGTTAACACTATATTTGGTTTTCCAGCCAACATAGCATTTATACCCAGATGAAATTAACTTCATCTCACTAACAGCCAACAAGAATACTTATTCAGTATCAACGTTGCATTTAGACATTAACATAGTGATACTAGTGCTATGCAAAAATTGTGTTAATTCTGAGCCTATACTCCCCCCAGAAACAGAGGGAAAATGAGAAAAAAATGAATTAAAAAATTAAAAAACAAAAAGAAAAAAATGCCCTTGAGGTGTTGGGGCAAAATATACTTCTCTTATTGCTATGTATTCAAGTAAACATGCCTTTTTAAAAAGCTGATTGACATTAATTACAACAAAATAAATACAACAAATTTGTTGTATTTATAATACAACAAAATTTCACTAATTGGCAGTCAATAAATGTGGGAGTACACAAAGGAGTCATTCTGTTCACTACATCAAATTGCCTCTCTCATGAGAAAGAGCCTGCCTTCCTCACCTTGCTACCACACATACTTTAGAAAAGTGTTCTAAATATCTATTTAATTACTTCAAAGGAATTTCAACAGGTTTTTTTGCTCAAATTTCTTTAACAACAATAATTTTTTTCACTTAATGGGGGATTTTGGAAAATCACAAAACATAGGTGGAATAATTAATACAGTATTTGTCTGTCAACAGAAAGATTGCTTGGGAAGTATACACATTTACATTCACAGTATAATGAGTATCTCTCTGGCCATACTGCTCTTACAAGACTGGCTAAATTTCCTCCTTCCAACTTCCAGGAATGTCCCTGAGAGATTGAGGTGTCTCTTCCTTAATATTATTTTCTCATCTGTAAAATGAATTGGAGAAGGAAATGGCAAACCACTCCAGTGTCTTTGCAAGAAATAGTATCATAAAGAGTTGGACATGACTGAACAATAATAACAACGACAACAAAGAAGCTGATACTGTCCTTTTAATTCTGATTTTATGGAACTACTTTTGAGGCTTTAGGTTTCTTTTTTCTTATTTTCAAGTTCATTAAATGAATTTGTAAGTTTTCTTTATTTTTTTAATCTCTGCACAGCTTTTATTTTTAATTTTTATTGCATGAAATATTTCCCAATCACATGCAAAATAAACTCTTTTTAAAAATTTTGAGTTCCAAATTATCTCTGTTGTTGCAATTGTTTTATATTAACTGAAGAAACAAAGCTTAGCTATACGATTTATTTTGCAAACTTTGCAGTTATAGAACGAGTTGAGTGCAGAAATACATAGACACAAAGACTTTGTATCCAGATTTTGAACATATTTTTATACATTAAAAGAAAACAATTAAAAAGATACAGAAAAGAATGTATGATTAGGTAATCTGATTTGTTGTTGGAGAATAGATTAGAGACTTTCTGAATTGGAAAGGGAAGAGTAAGCACACAGAATTCATTGAAATTAGGTGATTTACCAGAAAATGAAACTGAATTCTGAAATGAAGGTTGTTCACATAATGGACTCAGTTTGGTTCTCACAGCTTCCCTCCTGATCCTTGCACTTCTTGAGAAGGCAAGCAACTTGATATTGATTATACATGTGAAGTCATGAAAAAATATATTTCTACAGTAGTCATGTTGCAAAAGAAATTACAGACAAAAGAGAACAAAAAAAAGTATACTTCAATCTGCAGTCAGAGTATACATCAATTATCTCTTTGGAGGTGGACAACATTTTCATCATAAATGCTTTAAAATTATCTTGGATTACTATCATGATCAGAGTAGCTAAGATTTTCACAGTTGATCATCCTTACAATATTCCTGTTACTGTGTACAATATTTTACTGGTTCTGCTCACCTCACTTTGCCTAAGTTCACTTAAGTCTTTCCAGATTTTTCTGAAAGCTTTCTACTTGTCATTTCTTACAGCACAATGGTATTCTGTCACAATTATATACCACCACTTGTTTAGCTATTCCACAATTAGTGGGTATCTCCTTGATTTCCAATTCTTTGCTACAACAAAAAGAGCTGCTACAAATTTTTTGTACAAATGGATCCTTTTCCTTTTTTCTTTGATCTCTTTAGCATATAGACCTAGTAGTGGAAATGCTGGATCAAAGGGAATGCATAGTTTTATATGCCTTTAAGTGTAGTTCCAAGTTGTTTTCCAGAATGGTTAGACTAATTCATAACTCCACTGACAATGCGTTTGTGTCCCAATTTTTTACTCAGCTACTTCATTATATCTCATTTTTGTTTTCTATAATGTCGGTCAATATGTTACATATTGGATAGAATTTTAGTCTTTTAAAATATACCTTTTTTAATTAGTAGTAATTTAGATCAGCTTCATGTGAAAATTGCTACCTTTAATTTCTTCCAAAAACAATTCATTCATATTCTTTGACCATTTGTCAAGTAGGGAATGGTTCTTATTTTTTATAAATTTCTTTCAGTTCCTAGTATATTTGAGAAATGCTGTCTTTACCAAAGAAGCTAGATGTAAATTTTCCTCCTCTTCCTGTTTTCTTTCTAATTTTGGTCGCATTACTTGTATTTATATAAAAGCTTTTTAAATCCACATTATCAGAATTACCAATCTTACTTCCTATGATACTCTCTATCTCTTGTTTGATGATAAATTCTTCCCTTATCCATACATCTTGCAAGTACATTTTCCCATGCTCCCCTATTTTTTATAATAGCACCCATTACATATAAATAATTTACTGTTTTTAAACTTATCTCACTATCATGTGGTCTGAGATGTTGGCCTATGGCTAGTTTTTGCCAAATTGCTTTCCAATTTTCTCTGCAATTTTTGTCAAATAGTGAATTCTTACCCCAAAAGTTTAAATCTTAGGGTTAACTGAACATTTGATTACTATGCTCATTTATTACTGTGTATTATGCACTTAATCAATCCCACTGATCAACCACTGTATTTATCAACCAGTACTAGATTATTTTTGATGGTTACTGCTTTGTAATACAGTTTGAAATTTTGTACTACTTGGCCATCTCAGGATTTTTTCTTGATATTCTTGACCTTTTCTCATTCCAGATTACTTTTTAAAATTTCTTTTTCTTTTCTTTTTTAAAATCTTTATTTTTTAATTTTAGACTTAAATACTAAAAGAAAATCATAATGCAAAAAGTAAAAAGAAACATTATAAACTTAAATATTAAAACTTAAATAAAAATAAGAAAAAATGTCATGTACACAGCAGACCAAGAGAGGATTCAAAATATATGACAATAAATTTCCCTTTCAAGAAAGCCTATATAATAAATACTATGTGTTGTAGTGAGAGCTAACCATCTTTTCTTTGCTTTATTGTAGGTTTTCTTTTGTTCTGCTGTATACTTTTTACTTTGTTCTTTCCCCCCCCCACATCCCCTCCCTTTGCCAGGCTACAATTAATCATGGATTTATTTATATATAGATATACACATACAGGTGTATCTATCTATCTATCTATCTATCTATCTATCTATCTATCTATCTAT
>NW_020940360.1:29391958-29438210 GCF_900497805.2 Vombatus ursinus
TATCTATCTATCTATCTATCTATCTATCTATCTATCTATCTATCTATCTATCTATATATATATACTTTCCCTAACAAACTGTACTCCTAATCTTTATTTTTTATGTTGTGAATATTCTTTATTTCCTATTCCTCCTGACTCCTCTACTTTACCCACTGTTTTGCCTTTCTTTTACTTAACCTACCCCTCTCTAATCATCCCTCCCTTATTCTCCCATTCCCACTAATCTAAACTCCCTTGGATGCTCCCCTTTAAAGATTCCTCCCTTATCCCTCACTTTCCCTATCCCACTTAGGGTTTTATTTCTTTCTAAATTTAGAAGACTTTTATACTCTTCTATATATACATGTATTGTTCCCTCTTGAACTCATTCCTTTTGAAAACAGTTTTCCAAAACTTTCAGTCCTCCTTCTCCATCTAATTCCTCTATATAGTTCTTCTTCTTACACCTCATTTATATAAGACAATTACTCTTTTTACCTATTCCTGAAGTTTTATTTTTTGAAGTCATATCATCCTCAGGTCTACTCCAATCTTTGTTATGAACTGCCTAAATATAATAACAATCTTAGACATATGTTTTACGTGTTATATACATAAAAGGCAAATAATCTGTCCTCGTTGAGTCCCTTGAAATGTTGAGGTTCAGTGGTGCTGGGACCCTGAAATAGTGACGTGCGGGTCCTACCCAAAACCTACCCTATCCTATCATCAATATACAGAGTGACAGTTTTGTTTTGTTTTGTTTTGTTTTCTAGATTGGGTAAGGCTAATGCTGGAGTGATGGTCAATTTTGTCTTCAAAGTCTCAAAAGCTTTAGCTTGGTTGGAGCCCCACTCTAGAGAGAGTGAGTCAGGGCCTTGAGTAGAGTCATAAAGGGGCTTAGCAATAAGACCAGAATTAGAGATCCAGAGCCTACAAAATCCAGCTGTGCCTAGAAAAAAGTCAAAGTTGTCTCTTAATGGCTGGAATAGGAATAGATAGGATTGTCCTTTTCTTCTCAGAGGTTAAGGAGTGAGAGGTAGGTGTTAGCTTGTGGCCCAGATACTTTACAGACTGGAATGCTATCTGAACTTTGTCCAAAGAGACCCTATAGCCTCAAGTGATCAAGAAATTAAGAGCTCCTGTGGCAGCAGCCACAGACCCCTTCTGGTTGAGGCTACAAATAAAAATATCAATTAATTGTTACGGTCTTGGATATTGATGGTGATGAGTTAACACTTTAGAGTCTCAGAGGTAAACAACAGCTGGGGTGGCATGAGTAGCTCTCCCAGGAATTCCCTGATCCCAAACAATTGGCTCAACTGTCTCCCACGCTTCTGGGGGGACATCTATGTTGTTGTAGACTCCAAAGGCCATCTCCAATAATTTGTCCTGAGGTGTTTGGTGTCCCATTGCCAATTTCTGCAGTTTCCTCCTAATATCTGGGGCAGACTAATTAATGAAGTACATGTTAAGGATAGCTGTCCCTTTTATAGATTCAGGATCTAAATTCGTAGGCTTCTCAATAGCTTCCACCAGCTGGTCTTGGAAAGGGACAGGGTTTTCCTTTTTATCCCTGAGTAATTGCCTTAATTTTTGAAAATTTATTTGCTTTTGAAATGTCATTCTTAGGCCTTCTAACAAGGAAATTACCATATGGCCTCTCTTACCCCTATCCTCACCCTTTTGATAATCCCATCCCAGGTCACTAGTAGGAATAGCAGCTGTTCTTTGGAATTATTTTGTGGGGTCACTGCTAGCCAAATGATCCTCACATTTTTGGGCTTTTTTCCATATTCTCCTCTTCTCCTCAGTGGTACAACAAGATATGCAAATCACCCCAAGAAAGCTCAAATTATAGGGACATGTCCCTAAAGGCCTCAGTAACTTAGTGGGATCTTCAGAGTATCACCCCAGTTTCTTTTTAACCTAAGTGAGGTCTGATATAAAGAACAGAACTTGTACCCTAATTGTCCCACTAGGCAAGGCAGGGACTTCTCTTAGAGTAAAAAACCCTGAAGGTTCTGTGGGAACAGGCACTTGGGAAGGGAGATAGGAAGTCCCACTTCTGGTGAGCACCAGACTAGGGAGTGCTACCTGAACTGGATTGGGGATTGCAAGGCAGGTGGGGGTGGGGATTCGGCTGGCAAGAGGAAAGATCACCTGGCACCTGAGGAGGGGGAGGGGTCAGAAGAGATACTACAGGCACTGTGGAGGAGGTGGGGTCTGGGACCTGAATAGGTGTTACTGGGGGAGGAGCCAAAGGAAGATGTGCAGCATTGGGGACCTGAGTGGGTGTCACCACTAGGGGGAGGGGCCAGGGGTAAGTGCCATGGCAAGGCCCTTGCCCAAAACCTAAGTAGAGGTCACCCATGGGAGAGGGGTAGGGGAGGAGATGCAGGTTAGGGCTCATAGAAGGTAAATGAGGTAGGAATAGAAGGGGGTGGGCTAGAAGAAAAGGGAAGGAAAATCAAGGGAAAGAGGGGACAGCTAAGGGGGACATGGGAAACGGGGTCCATGGAAGAATGTGGTGCAGCTGGAGGGGTCAAGGGAGAATGGGGTGGGGATAGAAGCTGAGGAAGTGGTAGGAATGGAGGTAGGGAAAGGGGGGTACATAGTCCTGAAGGCCATAATAAGAGGGTCATCTAAAAGGTTCAATTGACTCTTATGCCCCCTTTGTGGGGTGGCTCTAGCTATGAGCATCTTACAATCTTTTTTCTGAGAATGGTATCCCAAGACAGCTCAACAAAAGTGATTATGTAGGGAATTTCCATCCATTTTCCTTCTCTGCAACAGTAGAAATCTAACTGTAAGAGAGTATTGTATTGTAAAGTCCCAAATATGGGCCATGCTTCATGGTCCTCCAGGTGATATTGAGGCCAAGTTGCAAAAGAATACAAGCCTTTTCTTTGAAGTTCTTTAGAGAAACTAAGTTTTTTGTCCACTTTTGTAAAAGATAACCCAAAGGCGAATTTTTGGGAACTGAAAATGATTAACCTATTACAGGTGTGGGATTGGGAGTCCCTCCCTCCGTGAAAGAGGATATGGAAGTAAGCCTCAGGAAACAAACAAGCAAAAACGACCCAAAAAAATACCTGAAGTTTTCCCAATTTCCTATCACCTAGAAAATTGAGAGAATTGACAAAATTGGGCACATGCTTCCAGATAAGGAGTCCATTCTTGTCCTCTATGCTGCAGAAGGTGTGAACGAGTCTGAGATGGCCTACTAACCATCTGACCTGAATGGAACCTGAGCATCAGGCCTGAAAAGAACCTCCAAGAAAGACTTCCTATGTACTTGGAGAGCAAGCCCAACTGCAAGGCAAGAAGGGGAAAGGGAGAGGAGGGAGGCTTATATACCTTGCAGTCTTGGCTATAGAAGAGCTTGGGGTTAGGCAATTTCCTCATACAGGCTAGCAAAAATGTTGAGGTTTAGGTGTGCTGGGACCCTGAAATAGTGGCACGTGGTCCTGCCTGAGTGAATTAGACCCAACCCTTCTTTCAGCCAAGGTTTTTTTTTCAGACAAGGTTTATTAGAACACTGAACAAGGGTTGGTGAGATTTTAAGAATCCACCATATTGGCCAGGTTCTTAAGGAATCTAAGCATTTGTATCACTAATGCAAGCCCCTTAATGGGGATAAGATGGATCCTAAATACAGAAAGACTGTGAGAGGATCTAGGAGAGGCCAAGTAGTCTGAGGTGGCCGTGAGGTAACAGAAATGGGCTGGGTACCCTTTTTAACAAAGTCCTGGAAGTCTGACAATTCATTAAATGTTTGTTTGTTTCATTCAGAATTATGCTTAGATTTGCTGGGTATGATATTTTCAGGTGGAAGCCCAATTATTTTGCTCTTCAATATACTGTTCCACAACATGCATAATTTAGTATCGCCACTGCTAGGGCTTGTGTGATTTTAATTGTGGCACTGCCCTATGTATTTTTTTTTTGTGTTGCTTGTAATATTTTGTCCTTGAGTTGGGGGTTTTGAAATTTGACTATAATATTCCTGTGGATTTTCCTCATAGGATCTCTTTCAGGTGGTGATTGGTGGAATTTTTCTATTTCTACTTTTCCCTC
The DNA here is from genome assembly GCF_900497805.2 of Vombatus ursinus. Classification (NCBI taxonomy): domain Eukaryota; kingdom Metazoa; phylum Chordata; class Mammalia; order Diprotodontia; family Vombatidae; genus Vombatus; species Vombatus ursinus. The sequence continues at coordinate 29,396,021 of NW_020940360.1, forward strand.
TTTTTCTAATGCGCCGGGATAGTTTTCTTTAATTATTTCTAATATTATTGTATCAATATTCTTTTTTATTTACTTTAGCTTTCAGGTTGTCTGATTATTCTTATATTTTCTCTTCTTGACCTGTTTTCCGCATCTGTTTTTTTTTTCTGATGAAATGTGTCACATTATCCTCTATTTTTTTTCCTTTTTTTATACTTTCTTTTATTATTTCTTGATCTTTTATAACTTTGTGGCTTCCCTTTGCCCAATTCTGATTTTCAAGGAATCATTTTCTTCCTTAAGATTCTGGATCTCCTTTTCTAACTGGCTGACTTTGTTTTCACAATCTTGTTGTTTTTTTTCCCCTTGAATTTATTTTTTAGTTTTTTTCCTCAATCTCTCATTTGATTTTTAAAGTCTTTTTTAAGTTCTCCTATGAATTCTTTTTGGGCAGATGACCAGTTGATGTTACTCTTTGGGGTAGAAGATGCTTTGTTTGTTTCAATAGTCTCCTCTGAAGATGGACCATGGTCTTCTTTATTCCCATACAAACTCTCTATGTTTGGATTCTTTCTCCTTCACCTGTGCTTTTTTTTGGTAATAGTTGAGTTTTTGTAATCACCTCTAGTCCTGGGGTATGAGGGATGGTGCCTCTGGCCTCAGATCATCCTTCAGTTCTCCTCTGTGACCTTGAACCCAAACCAAGACCTCTGGCCTCCTGTAATTGACCACAGCCAATGGCATCCCTGCCCCACTGCTTCTGCACTCACTGGAAATGTGCTAGTTCTTTCTTGCCCCACTTCCTCTCTGCAGCACAGCTAGATCTGGCATTCCTTATCAGCAGAGCTTCCCTCAATCTTCCCTGGTTCAGATGCCCAAGTTCCTTCACTGTCCTGGGAGTAAAAATTCCTGTAGCTAGGGCTGAGGCAGCCTCCCAACTCAGCTAACTCCAGGGGTTGCAGCTTGTTTTTTAAGGGGGTCCCTAGCCTGGAAGTATTTACACTTCACAGGGAGGAAACCTCATGCTGGGATCTTCTCAGATTGTCCCTGAAGAGTATTACTGTTCTGCCCACATTCTTGTTTATTTTCACTGATCTATGTTCACCCTGAGGCACTACTTTATCTCTTCTGTGAAGGGAAATCTTGGGAGCATGCAATTTTCTGACCTATTCTGCCATCTTCCCTGAATCCTCTTTGCCAAATTATTTTTAATTAATTTTCTAATACTATAAAATAATTCTTTGGTAGTTTGATTGGTTTGATACTAAGAAAATTAACTTCCATATAACTATTTTAATTATATTGGCTTGATCTAACCATGAACAATTAATATTTCTCCAGTTGTTTAAATCTTTCTTTATTTGTATGAAAAGTATTTTGTAATTTTGTTAATGTAGTTCATGGGTTTGTGTTGGCAGGTAGACTACCAAGTATTTTATATTGTTTACTGTTATTTTAAATGAAATTTCTCTTTCTATCTCTTGCTTCTCAGTTTTATTAGTAGTTTATAGAAATGCCGATGATTTACATGGTCTTATTTTATAATATGCAATTCTACTAAAGTTGTAATTTTTTCAACTAGTATTATGCATTGAATTTTTTTTTAGTGATCTCTAAGTTTGCCATCTTAGCATCTGCAAAAAGTGCTAATTTGGTTTTCTCATTGGCTGTTCTAATCCCTTCAATTTCTTTTTCTTGTCTTATTGCTATAGTTGGCATTTCTAGTACAATATTGAATAAAATAGTCGTGATAATGGACATCTTTGCTTCACCCTTCATTTTGAGAAAGCTTCAAGTTTATCCCCATTACAAATGATGCTTGCTCTTAGTTTAAAAAAAAAGATACTACTTAACATTTTAGGAAAGGTTTTATTCATTTTTGAGCTTTCTAGTGTTTTTGATAGAAAAAGGTATTGTTTATTCAAGTGCCTTTTCTGCATCTTTTGATATCATGTCATTTTGGTTGTTATCATTATTGACATGATAAATTATGCTGATTTTTATTACTGAACCAGCCCTGTATTAGTGGAATAAATTTAACCCAGTCATATTGTAAGATTTTTGTGATAGATTTCTGTAATCTCCTTGCAAATATTTTAAATTTCTTTATATCTAAATTCATTAAAGACTTTAGTCCAGGGGTGGGAAACCAAGTGCAGCCCTTCGACTGAATCCAAATTTCATAGAACAGAGGGCTGCACTTGAGGACCTAGAAATAATTGGTCTTCTTTCTTTTTTTTTTACATCAAAATAGCTAATGGTCTACCTTTTTTTCCCATTAAACCATTAGCTTCTAGTTTTATTTATTAGTTCAATTCTCTTTTTTTTACTTTCAGTTTTATTAATCTCTTTTGATTTTTAGGATTTCCTTCCTGGTGTTTAGTTGCAAATTTTTAACTTGTTGTTTTTCTAGTTTTGTTTTGTTTTAGTTGCATGCCCAATTCACCTATCTTCTCTTTCTTTTTTTTTATTGAGGTAGGCATTTAGAGATTAATTTTCCCTAGGTATTTCTTTGGTTTTATTCCATAAATTTTGGTGTGTCATCTTACTGTTGTTATTCTCTTTAGTGAAATTATTAATTGTTTCTATGATTTGTTCTTTGACTATTATTCTTTAGGAATAGACTTTTAAGTTTCTAATTAATTTTTAATCTATGACTGCACAGCCCTTTATTGAATATAATTTTTATTGCATTATGGTCTGAAAAATATGTATTTAATATTACTGCTTTTTCTCATTGTTTGTGAAATTTTAATGTCCAAATACATGGTCCATTTATATGAAGGTGCCATGGATAGCTGAGAAAAATTTATGTTTCTTTCTAATCCCATTCAGTTTTCTCCATAGATCTTTCAGATCTACATTTTCTAAAATCCTATACACCTCCTTAACTTCTTTCTTGCTACTTTTTGGTTGGATTTATTTTATTCTGAGAGGGTAAAGTTAAGGTCCTTACTAATATAGTTTTACTTTCTATTTACTCCTGTAAATCATTTAATTTTTTCCTTAAGAATTTGGATGCCATACCATTTGGTGCATATATGTTTAGTATTGATTTAACTTGATTTTCTATGTTACCTTGTAGCAAAATGTAGTTTTCCTGCTTATCTCTTTAGTTACATCTTTTTTTCTTTTTGTTTTATCTGAGATTATGATTACTACCACTGTTTTATTTTTACTTCAGCAGTAGCATAATTGTTTCTGCTCCAGTCACTTATTTCAACTCTGTGTCTCTACTTTGAATGTATTTCTTGTAAACAACATATTGTTGAGTTTTGGTTTCTAGTTCATTTTGCTATCTGCTTCCATTTTATGGATGAGTTCATACCACTCATATTCATAGTTATGTTTATCAACTGTGGCTTTCCCTGTATCCTATTTTGTTTTTTTATTATGCTATTTTTTTCTTGTCTTCCCTCTAAAGTTTGTTTTGCCACTGGTCATTGCTTTCTTTTTTCTGTCTTCCCTGTTGTCATCCTTTTTATTTTCTCATTCCAATGATGTCCTACTTCCCTGTTTGGTAAAAGAGCTTTCTATTACCAATTGAGTGTGTGTATATTCCCTCTTTGAACCAATTTAGATATGTGTGTGAGGTTTAAACATTATGTTCTCCCCCCAACCATTTTCCCTCCATCACAAAAGCTTTTCCTTTTTTACATAAGGTAATTTCCCCATTTTTCTTCTCCCTTTCCCCATTTTTCTTCTCCCTTTCCCCATTTTTCTTCTCCAGTCCCCCAATCCCAGAACATTCCTCTTTCTCATCTATCCCTTTTTACATCACTGAAACACATAATCAACTCACTCCAATACCCTCTTTTCTGTAGAATCCTGCTAACTATCCTAATAATGATAAAGTTCTTAGAAGTTAAATATTTTATCTTTCCTTTTAAAAAGGTAACCACTTTAACCTTATTGAGTCCTTTATTATTACTCTTTCATATTTTCTTTTTTATACTTCTCTTGAGTCTTGTATTTAAAAATAAAATTTTCTATTCAATTCTAATCTTTTCATAAAGAATGCTTTAAAGTTCTTTATTTCATTAAATACTCATTTTTTTTTCTCAGAAGGATTAGGTTCAATTTTCTTGGTAGATTATTCTTGATTGTAATTTTAGCTGCTTTGTCTTCTGGAGTATCAAATTCCAAACCCTCCACTCCTTTAATGTTTCAGCTACTAAATGCCATGTGTTCCTGACTGTGGCACCATCTATGTATTTTAGGTAATTATTTTCTTCAATGAGCATTTGAATCTCTTTTTCCATGTCAACAATTCTGTTTTATCAGGTGTTATTTTATTCAGTATTTTTATGTCTCTTTTACCAGGTTATTAATTTTCTTTTTTACAATGTCCTTGCTTGATCTTATTTCTTTGCCTATTTTTTTTCTTTACCATTCTCTTTAATTTTGAAAATCATTTTAGCTCTTCCAAGAATTCATGTTGGGCTTTTTCCAATTCACATTTTTGAGGCTATGCTTGTAGCTTTTTTTTTTTTTTACTTCAGTATCTTCTTCTGAGTTTGTATCGTTATTTTTCCTGTCACCACAATAGATTTTATATAAGATTCATTTTTGTTTGCTTCCCCTTCTGCCATATTTATTGATTTTTTTTAAACTTTATGTTAATGATGGGCTCTGTTCCCAGAATTGGTGAGGGTAGGGGCTCTGTCTCAATCTTTGGCTTTTGTGCACTGTTCTTTTTGGAACTGCTTCCGGTAGTTTTGAATTCTTCAGTGCTTCCATAGTGGTATGTTATGGAGAAAGGTGTGGTCATTGCTTTCTTGGTTTGCACTCTGTTCCTTTCCCAGGAAGAACATCTGATCTCATGAGATTACAATCAACACTGAAAAAATAAAATTAATTCAATTTCTTAATCATTTCTATTTTATAATTAATTCCATTTTTGTTTCATTTTATTCTGCATTTTGTATAACTATTTAAGTCTCTTTCTTTGTCTCTGAGTTAAAAAGTTTGTAGATCCAGAAATTCAGCCTTCCTCTCTGAGCTAAGTTGTTCTATAAATCACCTTATTTCAAAGTAATGTATTGTCTCTTTACATCTTCCTATCCATGCACAATTAAGAGAGACCTATTATCTTACTAAGGAGCCTTGCATACCCATGTGCAATTAAAAGCATCTATTATCTCACTAGCAAGGCTTGCAAGATGCAGGTGGGCACCAGGAAGTCTGTTGTTTCTGTTCTGCTAACAATCCCTGCAGGATGCAGAGGGGCTTCATAAATCAATTAGTATTCTGTAGAGGCAAGAGGGGTTATTGCTAGCCCTGAATTTCAAATTTCCAGCCAATTATATTCTTTCCCCCATCTATAATGATGTCTTCTTGCTTTTGGATGTTTCTTCTTTTGTCTGTAAACATGATCTTTCTGCCCTCATTTGAGGACTTTTTGCTTGCTGAGGAATTAAATACTCTCTTCATTTCTCATTACTAGTTTTACCAATAAATTAAACATACTCAAACTTCACATCTAAGTTCACGTTAATTTCAATCATGACAATATTTCTCCTCAGGGCCTCTGATCCCTTGGGTCCAAAAATGATACTGTTCTTCAGGGTTCTTGATCTCTTGAAACTAGGTATGATTGCATTCCTCAGGAGACCTGATCCCTCATGACCAAAAGCTATAGGAATCCTTAGGACTCCCACTCCCTCTTGGCAGAAATATTCCTTTCTGCCCTTTAAATATGACCAAGAAGTGGGTATAAGCCATGAAATTGCCGAACAGCCTCTGGTCTTATATTCAGTGCTACTGCAGTGATCTCCTGTAATCTCTTTCTGACAAGTTGTCAAGTCCCCTTACCATCTCTAGCTTGAGAGTTGCTTGAACTGCTGTTGCTTCTGTTATTACCACCTATTTCTGCCACTGGTCTTTCATGCACATTTAGTTCAGGCAAGCCTCCACTCAGTACCATAGATTTCTCTTTCTGACCTCCTCAGTTGTCATAGGCTGGGAGAATGACTTATTCTGACCTTCTACTAGCCTTGCCACTCCAGAATTATATTTTGGGAGTTATTTTAATTTTGTTTTCAGGGGAATGTTGCACTTTAGTGCTTTCTCTATTCAGATACCTTGCCATGCCCCTGGAAGTTCTGTGTGTTTTTAAAAGAGAAATACATAGTGTATGATTTAGATTTAAGAATTATGTGCCACTAAGCTCAAAGTCTATTTTTTAAATCTCTTAAATTTCTTAAAGAAGAGTGTTTATTTTATCTTATATTAAACAATGATCCATTAATGATTTGTATGCATTTGGATTTATTCAGGACATATATAATTAACATCTCTCCCCAAAAAGCATCTCTCTCTCTTTTCTAATTCTTTTGATGCTACATCTAAGCCATCAATAAAGTAACACACATCTACTAGCATACTGCTATTTGTTTTCACTGCCCAAGGCACGAGAGATATAACAGAAATGCAGAGACCCTAACCTCAAGAAGCTAATGTCCTTGGGTCTCCTTTACTACCCCCCCTTTATCCAATCAGTTTTTGTTGGTTTTGTTTCCACTGGCCTTCTTTTACCTTCCTCTTGTTTTCTGTTGTCACCACAAGCACATTGATTTAGTATGTTATCATCTTGGTCCAGAGAATCCCAAGGGAATCCTACATTAACTTAAGATCTAGACCATTTACCTATGCATACTTTGCTCCAGTGCCTTTCCCCATTCTTGGGATTTCAGATTTATTTCAAGACTTAGATTGTATTTCATCTTATATAGGAGATGTCTTTTATCCCTTATGTTAAATAACTTTACTCTAAGATTATGTTATATCTGCTTTTTATGTATAATGTGTATCTTTAATTGTGTACATGTTAATTATCCTGTGAGAAGGTCAATTCTTTGTGAGAAATGACTGTTTTTGTTTTGTGTCCTTGTTCCCAATGCAAACACAATTATCGTCATATAATAGTTTTTTGATAACTATTTGATGGTTGCTTCATTAGTTTAAACCAGTTGACTAGATCTTTTGGAGACATAGGACACCAAATACTGTGCTAAATGCTCAGAGATAAAAACACAAAGGGCATTGCCTGATATCAATTATTGCTGCAATCTAATGGAGGAGAGAATTTTTAACACTTATGTACAAAAGAGATATATATAGGAAAAATTGGAAATAATCAACAGAGAAGGTACTAGAAATAAGAGATATGTGAAAAGCTTCCAGTCAAAAACATAATTTTATCTAGGACTCGAAGGTAGCCAGGGAAGCAAGGAGGCAGAGATGAAGAAAGAGGAAAATCTATGCATTGAAGGACAGCCAATGAAAATGCACCAACTTGTGGAATGGAGTCTCATGCTTGATAAACAGAAAGGAGGCTAGTGTCATTGTATTAGAGTTCATGGAGAGAGGAGATGTAAGTATAAGAAAATTGGAAATGCGGGCAGCTAGGTTAGGAAATGTTTGAATGTCAAAAAGAACATTTTGTATTTGATATTGAAAGTTATAGGGAGCCCCTGGAGTTTTTTTGAAGAGGAAAGTGATAAGGTCAAACCAGTGCATTAGGAAGATCAATTTAACAGTTGAGTAGAGCATCAATTATAATATTTTACAAAGAGGAGACTTTTGGCAGATAGAACAACCATCAGGTTCTTGCTATGGTCCAGGTATTAGAAGGTAAACACTTTCATCAACATGGTTGCATTATAAGACGAAAGAAATGGTCATATTTGACAGATGATATAAAGATAACAATGGGCAAGATTTGGCAATAGATTGGATATGAGGGGGTGAGAGATAGTGAGAAGTTGAAAATACTATATAAATTGCAAGTCTGGGTGACTAGGAAATAGTAGTGCCCTCAAAAGTAGTAAATAAAGATGGAATGGGAGGGGGTGAGGAAAAGATAAGTTCCATTTTAGACATGTTCAAATTAAAATTTTCATGAGAAATCCAGCCTAAGATGTTTAACAGACAGCTAGAAATCAGAGACAGAATGTTGATGGGAGTTTAGGGTTGGATGTGTAACTATAAGAATCATTAAAATAGAGATGATTATTAAAACCATGTAAGTTGATTAGAATACCTAATGAAGTAATATATAGAGGGAAGAGGACCCAGACAGAGGCCTATGTGTCATCCTTGGTTACTAAGAATGGCCTGTATGAAGATCCACCGAAGAAGACAAAGAAAGAGTGGTCAGGCAGTGAGAAGCAGAAAACAGTATCATGTATAAAGAGGGAGTAAAAAAGGATCAAGGTGAAGAGAGTGAACAATAGTGTTAAAGAGGTAACAAAGATGTTAAAGAGGTAAAAAAAAGGATTATAGTTAAGAAAAGGCCATGAGATCTAACAAAGATCTAATTATGAACTTTGGAAAGAGCAGTTTTGCTTTCATGATAAGGTCAGAAACCAGCTTGTGAAGAATTAAGAAGACAGCAAAATGAAAGGAATTGCAGGCACCTGTTATAAATCATCTTTTCATGGAGTTAAGCCATAAAGGGGAGGATGCATATGGAACAATCGTTAGCATGGATGCATGGATCAAGTGAGGATTTTTTGAGGATGGAGGATACATTAACGTGTGTAGACAGTTGGGGAGCAGGCAGTAGACAAAGAGAGACTGGAGATTACTGAAAGAGGGGAGATTTAAAGGAAACAATTTGCTTTAGAAGTTGGAATGGAATGGAATTACTTATGCATATAGACTGGTTATCCCTGGCAAAGAGAAGGTTCTTCTCTTAAAGTAAGGCAGGGATGAAGGTAGAAATGCTAGCAGAAGGTTTGTGAGTGATGAGAGATGAAATATTAAACATAAAATGAAAAGTGGACTTAATTTTCTTAGTAAAGTAAGATTCAAAGTTTACAAGTTAAAAGGGTGTGGGGAGGGAGCCATGGGAGATTTGAGAAATGGAAGAGTTTGGAAGAATATTTGTAATGAGAGTGTTATTGAATTATAAAGATTTGAAAGGAATACCTTGCAGCAGCCAGGGATCTTTTGAGCATATGTAATATAAATTTGTAGTGCATCCATTCATCAGTTTCATTATTTTTTGTAGTTTTGTTCAGAAATATGTGCATGGAAACAAAAGTCGCAGATGGTGAGAGTGATCCAAGGTTGATGCTTGAAAGGGCAAAATCAGTGATATGAAAAGGAGGGACAGGGGTGGAGCCAAGATGGCATCCGCCAAGCAGGGACATCCCCCAACCCCCTCCAAATACCCATTAAAATGACTCTAAACAAATTCTAGAGCAGCAGAACCCACACAAAGATAGAGTGAAACAAATTTTCAGCCCAAGACAACTTGGATGGTCAATGGGAAAGGTCTGTTGTGCCAGGCTGTGAGTAGAGCACAATCCAGCATGGGTCTTGCCAGCAAAGACCAGGCTCCAGCAAACCCAGAGCAGACCTCAGTGGACTGAATCACTGGCCGTTGTAGTGGTTGCCAGACTTCTCTACCCACAAATGTCAAAGACAACTTAAAAGGTCTTCAGGAAAGGTGTGTTAGAACTGAATGAGAGAGGAGTGCAGTCCAACCTCAGCCTCAGCACAACCATGGGGTGGTGACAGCAGTAGCTGCTTCCAGAGCTCTCAGCCCACCGACAGGAAGGAGATTGAACAACAGATCAGAAGGATAATACAGGGATGTCTTTGCTGGCACTGAGGCAGGATTCTGTTGCTTTGCCCATAATGGAATCTGGGTCACAATCCTGGGTGGCAGTCCTGGGGCAAGGAGGAGCACTGTCATAGCTTATGGCAACAGTGGAGAGGGAATCCTCCTCACAGTTTCAGGTCAGAAAAGAGTGCTTGTAGTCATTCACTGACCAGAACACAGGCCAAGAGAGAAGCAAACACCTCTCCTTAGATCATACCACCTTGGAAGAACTGAAAACTTACAGGTCCCTAGAAATATCTTTGAAAACAGCTGCACAAAACCCCTGAAGCTTGAAACAGTATGCGCTTCACACTGGAAGCAGAGTCCTACCTTAACAAAGAGTTCAAAAGTCAAGTAATTGGCTGAGAACATGAGCAAACAGTGGGGAAAAAATAAACTCCGACTATACAATCAGAAAAAGATAATAAAGTTAAAGCCTCCAAGAAAAAAAATATGAATTTGTCTTATGTCATGGAAAAGCTCAAAAAGGATTTTGAAAATTAAGTGAGAGAACTAGAGAAAAAATCAGGAAGAGAAATGAGAATGATGGAAGAAAATCATGAAAAATGAGACAATAGCTTGGTAAAGGAAAACCCCAAAAGTACTGGAGAAAATAGCATTTTAAAAAATAGACTAACCCAATGGCAAAAGAGGTCCAAAAAGCCAAGGAGAAGAAGAGTGTCTTAAAAAGCAGAATCAGTCAAATGGAAAAGGAGGCTCAAAAACTCAGTGAAGAAAGTAATTCCTTAAAAATTAGAATGGAAAAAAATGGAAGCTAATAATTTTATGAGAAATCAAAAAATCACAAAACAAAATAAAAAAAATGAAAAAAGTAGAAGACAATGTGAAATATCTCATTGGAAAAACAACTGACATTGAAAATAGATCCAGGAAAGATCATTTAAAAATTATTGGACTACCTGGAAGCCATGATTTTAAAAAAAGAGCCTAGACATCATTTTTCAAGAAATTAATAAGAAAAACTGCCTGATACTCTTGAACCAGAGGGTAAAATAGAAATTGAGAGAATCTACTGATCTCCTCCTGAAAGAAACCCCAAAAGGAAAACTCCCAGGAATATTATAGTCAAATTCCAGAGTTCCCAGGTCAAGCAGAAAATATTGCAAGCAGTCAGAAATAAAGCATTCAAGTATTTTGGAAACACGATCAGGATAACAGAAGATTTAGCAGCTTCTGCATTAAGGGATTAGAAGTCTTGGAATATGATATTCTGGAGGTCAAAGGAGCTAGGATTAAAAGCAAGAATCATCTACCCAGGAAAATTGAGTGTAATCAACAAGGGAGAAAAATTGATATTCAATGATGTAAAAGAATTTGATGCATTCAGAAAAAGCCAGAGCTAAATAGAAAAAAAAAATGATTTTCAAATACAAGACTCAAAAGAAGCATGTAAAGGGAAACAGGAAAGAAAGATCACAAGGGACTTATTAAAGTTGAATTGTTTACATTCCTACATGGAAGGATGATATTTGTAGCTCATGAGACCTTTCTCATTATTTGGTTAGTTGGAGGGAATATATGTGTGTATATATGTATATATGTGTGTGTGTGTGTGTGTGCATATATATTCTATATATTCTATATATACATATATTATATATTTTATATATGTGTGTATATGTGTGTATGTATATGCATATAGAGAGAGAGAATATATAGGGCATAGTCAAATATAAAGGGATGATATTGAAAAATAAATTTAAGGTGTGGGAGAGGAATGTACTGGGAGAAGGAGAAAGGGAGAAGTAGAGTGGGGTAAATTATCTCATATAAAAGAATAAAGAAAAAGCTTTTACAGTGGAGGCGGGTGAAATGGAATGAGTGAGCCTTACTCTTGTCAGATTTTTTTTAGGCTGGGCAATTGGGCTAAGTGACATGTCCAGGGTCACACAACTAGTAAGTATCAAATATCTGAGGTTGCATTTGAACTCAGGTCCTCCTGACTCCAGAGCCGGGCTCTATTCACTGGGTCACCTAGCTGCCCCTTCTTATTGGATTTGGCTTAAGGAGGGAATAACATACATACTTAATTGGGTATGGAACTCTATCTTACCCTACAGGAAAGTAGAGGGGAAATGATAAGGAGAGGATGATAAAAGGGAGGGCAAATTAGGGGAAGGGGCAATCAGAAGAGAATACTTTTGAAGAGGGACAGGGTCAAAGGAGAGAACAGAATAAACTAGGCAAGGTGGGATAGGATAGAGGAAAATATATTTAGTCCTTCACAGCATGACTATTATGAAAATGTTTTTCATGACTAGACAAGTATAACATATACCAAATTGCTTGCCTTATCAATGAGGGTGAGTGGGGAGGGAGGAAAGGAGAGAATTTGAAACTCAGAGTTTTAAAAATGAATGTTAAAAATTGTTTTTACATGGAACAGGGAAATAAGATACACAGGCAATGGGGTATAAAAATCTATCTTACCCTACAGGAAAATAGAAGGGGAAGGGGAAAGATGGAGAGGTGATAAGAGAGGGGTGATTGAAGGAAAGACAGATTGGGGGAAAGGGTAATCAGAATGCATGCTGTCATGGGGTAGGGGAAAGGTAGAGATGGGGAGAAAATTTGGAAATCAAAATCTTGTGGAAGTGAATGTTGAAAACTAAAAATAAATAAATAAATTGAAAAAAGAAAAAGAAAAGGGGCAAGGGACCCAAGGAAAGAGGACAGTCTAGAGTTGAATCATGTCACTAAGTTTTAGATTGGGGAAATGATGAGTTTAGCTATTACAGGACTGATAACGGGAAAGAACTGAGGGAGAAAGAGATTAAAAGTCAATTTGTGAATGAAGAAAAGGGATAATGTTGGAAGACAGAGGGAGAGGTGGAATAACAATAACTTGTGATTACATATGATCACCACCAATGGAGGAGGTGAAATGGTTTTTCCTGGTAAGATCATAAATAGGAGTTTCTGTGTGACTGACATGTAGTAGAGAAATATGTCATGTGAAATGAGTAAGTTGAGGAGTTGTGTGTGAGGCCAGGGTGTTTCAGAGTATCAAAATATATGTTGAAATTCCCTTTTATGGGAGTTGGTGTTGGGGATAAGGGAAAGATTGTGAGTCAGGCTCTGAATTCATTGAGGAATGAAGAAAAGCATTCTGAAAGTTGATAAAAAATAACTCACAGAATTTTGCCAGGCACTGGTTGAATGAACCTCAAAGAAGGAATAATTACTGATTGGTGATGGTAGGAAACTGGAAATGATCAAAGAAGGAATAATTACTGATTGGTGATGGTAGGAAACTGGAAATGAACATGAGATGCAAGGAATATTCTAACTCCCTTCAATCAGAGAATGAGTGAAAATACAGACATTTCTGGAAAGGAAGGGCTACCATCAAGAAGGAGACACATCACAGCGCGATGACTGCGGCTCCTTTAGGCGGCTGAAGAGGGATTTAGGTCTGGAAGATCCAAGTGCATCAGTCTTACGGAGAAGACGAAAGAGTTCGATTAGGGTCAGAGCCGGGGCAAAGGCGCTCGAACTGTCCCTTGCTCCTCATACTCAGGCTCTGGGAGTGGTGGGGCAGCTGGAAAGCGATGGTGAAAGCAGGCTGTGAGTGGGGTGGAGCCAGGAGCCAGATCAGCATTAACTGCAACAGTGGCATTGCTTCCCCGGGATCTTGGAGCAAACCATGCCGGAGTCAAAGCCGCCACAAACATGGATCTGAGAGTTGGTAATAGGTACCAGCTGGGCCAAAAGATCCACAGTGGCTCCTTTGGAGATATCTATCCTGGTAATGACATTGCTGCAGAAAAAAATGCCATCAAGCTTAAATATGTCAAAACCTCAGCTCCATATTGAGAACAAAATCTACAAAATGATGCTGGGAGTTGTGGGCATTCCTACAATTAAATGGTGTGGGGGTAGAAGGGGACTATAATGTCATGATGATGGAATTTTTGGGACCAAGCCTTGAAAATCTCTTCAATTTCTGCTCAAGAAAATTCGGTTTTAAAACTGTCCTGCTACTTGCTGACAAGATAATTGGTCGGATTGAATCCATTCATTCAAAGAATTTCATCCACCCTGACGTGAAGTCGGATATTTTTTTTTTTTAGTGTAACAGGGGAAAAAAAAAGAGTAACGTGGTCTGCATCATGTACTTTGGGTTGTCCAAGAAGTACCAGAATGCTTGGACCCATCAGCACGTTTGCTGTTGTGAGAATAAAAACCTCACAGGAACTGCTTCTTATGACTCTGTCAACACACATCTTGGAATTGAACAATCTCAAAGGGATGATTTGGAGTCCATGGGCTTTGTATTTCAATTTGGAATCCCTACCCTGGAAATGGCTGAAGTGCTGCTACCTTCAGAGACACAAATATGAAAGAATTAGTGAAAATAAAACGTCCACTCCCACTGAAGTGTTATGTAAAGGCTACCGCTCTGAATTTGCCAAATACCTGAATTTCTGTCTTTTGTTGCATTTTGATGACAAATCTGACTATTCCTACCTGAGACAGCTCTTCTGGTACCTGTGCATCGCCAGGGTTTTTCCTATTACTACACATTTGACTGGAGCACACTCAAATTTGGTGCCAGTGGGCAGCTGATGATGCCAAAACGTCAGGATCGAGAGGAGGAATTGAGACACTCCTGAAATCCATCAACTGAAATCCATCACTCTTCCACTGCATCAGGTTGCCTCAAGGGAACACAAGATGTAGCTCCGCCAACTCACTTCTCCTACCTCACATACTACTAATACCTCTCCTCCTCCAGTCTCTGGAATGGAAAGAGAGTCGAAAGTGAGTATGAGTAGGCATAGTGGTGCTCCAGTCAATATCTCTTCATCTTATTTAACAGGCCGACAAGATACCTCTATCATGTCAACCTCATAGATTCCTGGTTGGATGATTTCCCATGATTTTCAGTCTTTTGTGCACCAATGAGAAATCTCCTTTCTTCCATGGAGGGGTGGACAATGGCACAGCTGATGTACTATGTTAACTACCAATGGCTGTACTAGTGGAATGTCCCTCGATTTAGAACAGAAAATGTTAACACCCCGGCAATGCTCATTGGGGAAACAAAAAATACCCTAAAATGAACAAGTCCAAGTGCTGCCAACTCCAGGGGCTGAAACCTGATGCCCCCTCACAAAGAATTCAGTTATAAAGGGCCTGGGAAGAAAAATCAGAGTATAAGAGAGAGAGAATTTGCAAAGAGAATCAAACTCCCATTCAAAAGTCTTCATTTTTCCTGCTGCTGGTAATAAACTTATGAGAATCTTTATTATTATTCTACTGTAACTGTAAATCTTTTACTTGGTTTAAGATAGTTTTGTATCATTTTGCTAAAAAAGTTGGCTAAAATTTATTGTTGTGTTTTTACATTTATTTATTCATTTATTTATTTATTTGTTTGATTATTTATTTATTTTGTCTGAGTTAAAGATGTTGACTTTGAAGAATCCTGCATCAAAGACACTGGCTTGGAGTTTCAGACAGGAAATGTATTTTAAAATGATCAAATTTAAAAAAAAAAGGAGCCACATCTCTCTGAGAGTTAAAAGATAGAAGGAGTAGGAAATAATAAAAAAGTTAAGATGAAAACAAATTTGTTGCCAATGAAGTAGAAATTCTGGAGAACACAATAGAATCAGTAGGTAGCTTTGGTGATAGTTGGTGCTCTTTTACTTCCTACTAACTCACTTTGGTTTCAATACACTGTCAGCATTTTTGTTCTACCCTTCCCTGTATAAATATCATTGCTAATGATAGGAAAAAAAATATTAAAGCTAAATAATACATCCTCTTTTCTCCCCAAATTATCATCTTATTCATCATAAATTAACAGTCTTATGTTTCTTACACAAAACAATTTTACTATAAATAGATCAGAGATCATATTGCTCCCTAATAATTAAATCATTTTGTTGTTAATGACCATAAAATTTATTGTGGGCTTCAATTTTTCCTAGATATTTGCTTTCTTAATATTCTTATAAGGTCATTCCACCATTTACTTTGGTTACCTGCTATAGTTTCTAGAAGTTGAGCTGAGGAATGATTTCTCTGTGCCAATCCATTTTCCAGCTGTAGATTCATTGATATTTGTGCCATCAAAGTGTCATTTTTAAGTAGCCAATAACTTTTGAGATTACTTTCACTGCATTATCCCAGGTAATGATATCTGATCTATCCTTTCTATGACTTTTTTTTTAAATAAACTCTGCTATGCCCAGAGCACTTCCTTCCCTAGATATCATGAATTCTCAGATTTCCTATTCAATTCTACTTTGGCAACCAGTTCCTGTCTTTTGGTTGGAATTGGATACCCATTGGAAATCTCCTTTTATGTTTCTTCTACCTTCTCTGAAACTGAAATTATCATATCTCTTCTTCTCTCCTTCCAAAGGCTGCTCTCTCTCTCTGTCTCTCTCTCTCTCTCTCTCTCTCTGTCTCTCTCTGTCTCTGTCTCTCTCTCTCTGTCTCTCTGTCTCTGTCTCTCTGTCTCTGTCTCTCTGTCTCTGTCTCTGTCTCTGTCTCTGTCTGTCTGTCTGTCTGTCTGTCTGTCTCTCTCTCTCTGTCTCTCTCTCTCTCTCTCTCTCTCTCTGTCCCTCTTTCCCTACACACTCACACACACCCAGGAGAGATACTTCCAGCAGATGTTTGAAAATTTGAACCCCTCCATTAATACTATAATTTTCCTCCAAACAAACTTTGTGATATGCTTCCAGATCTCATAATTCATTTTCTACAACTTGCTAGATGAACTATAATAAACTGCAAATGGAATTTCACTTATATTCTTTTGTCTTTTGAGTATCACAAAATATTTTTTCACCCAACATCTCCCTCTCCAGTTATGGATTTCCAAACAAGAGTAAATATTCTTCTTTATAGTACAGTTTAATTGTTCCTTTAATCTAAGTTGTTTATTTTGGAAAAAGGTTTAGTCATTCTATTGTGATATTTTAATTATGAATCACTCCCCCACCCTATCTAATTTATACTTATAAATTTTTTGTATCTTTACATGAAGAAATAAAGTTACCTTGATTTTTGTACATAAGTTGTGAATTTATGTATACGTATATTTGTAGCCATGATTGGTATTAGTGATTTTCTTCTTTACTATTCTCTCCTTTGAATTATTGGTCACCTCCAATTCTAATCTTTTCATATACACACACACACACACACACACACACACACACACATATACACACACATATATGTATATATACATATACACACACATATGTATATATACATATATACACACATATATGTATATATACACATACACACATACATACATACACACACACACACATCCATGTTACTTTCTTCCCAAAACTACATGGAAAAAGTCCTTGTTACAAACTATCAGTCAATAAAAAATCATGCTTTCACTGACATGTATTTATATTCATGTGTTTGCAAAAATGCACATGCATACAGACATGAATATAAACACACACATAATATATGCATATTATCTAAATACATGTACACACGTATATATGTGTGTATGTCTCCAGTCTTAGCAATCTGACTCCATCACTTTCCTATTAGGAGATGGTTAACATCTCCTCATGAAGCTTGTGGAAATTGTAGTAATCAGAAGTCTTAAGTATTTCAAAGTTATTCTTTTTACAATATTGTTGTTGTTGTATAAATTTTCCTAGTTCTGCTCATTTTACTTTGCATTGATTCACATGTCTTCCAAGAAGCCATCTCTTTCATCATTTCTTAAAGTGCAATGATATTCCCCCACTTCCATTTGCATATATATTTGTGTGAATGTCATGAACTGGAACCTGTCTAATAAAAATTATTTTGCATATGTTTGATGGAAATTAATGTGAAAACCTAGTATATGTTTATGTGTGTACATATATGTATTGTACTTATACATGCATGTATACACATACATGTATATATTGTATAGGTATATATGCTTATGTATAGGATAAAATTAGCTAAATTATATAATTTCTGGAATGAACAATAAATATTATATATAAAATATAGTAAATTTTATATAAATTATATATTTATAACAGATAAATATATATAAATGTGTATATAAGACATATACATGCACATGTATACATATAAACATACATGTATAGGCACTAAATTATATAATTAATTTCTGTAGTGCATATACATCATGTGTACACACTACAGAAATGATTGAATTTAGTTAACAGAGTTGCCTTCTACTCTCAAAGATATTCATTAATATGTTCTGGATTGATAAGGGAATGCTTATTTACAGACACACTGTTTCTTTGTACTTTCAAAATTAAAAAAAATATTTCTTTTTATTGGGAAAATAAACTAATTCAGTGATCTTATGAATTGAGAATAAAGGTGGAAGGAAAGACATATTGCCTATTATATTGCCATTCTATCAGATTGTTTACAATTATTAATGATCTTTGCTGAAAATGTAATGATATATTCACAGGTTTTAAATTGGAAAGGAAGTTTATTAATATTCCAATCCAAAGCCATCATTTTACAGAGAAGGAAACTGAGATGAGAGAAGTGATGTGGGCTGCCTAATGTAACACAGTAATACATAGTATATCTACCATTACCTGCATGTCTTGTGTCTCCAAATCTAAAGGTCTTCTCATTACAACTTTCTCTAGTCATAGAATGTTTGAAAAAAAAAATATCTCGTCAGAACCACTAAAATTCTCTCAATATGTGGCAATTGGTTACAAGACTGTTTTCAATAAATCTCAAGAAAACTGTTCTATTTTGCCCTTTGTATTGAAGATACTTTGTAGAATCCTGGGGCCAGAAAGGAGAATTGCTTCCTTTTGTTCCTTTAGCTTGTTCTCCAATTATTTACATGTGTGATGACATGCAGCAATTTATTTGCTTTGCTAAATAATTCACTGTAGTTTTATGAGTCTCCTTAGTGCCTGTAAACTATGGTGCAATTTAAAAATGTGAACATAAGAATAAAGTTTCTATGTATTTTTTTAAGGAATATACACACACACACACACACACACATACATACATGTAAGGAAAGGAAAAATAAAAATAAACCTTTTGTAATGCTAAATGTTCTATTAAAATGTAATACTGTTGTCATTAGTCATAATAACAATAATATTGACATAGGTTTTAGCAATTCTGAGTTTTCTTCCTATCTCTGTGGCATAGCTATGTGATCAGCAATTATTTACCTTGGCTTCAGTTTCCTCATATGTAAGCTTATATAGATGAAGTCAATTTTTTCTGACTTCCTGTGTTAAAAAGGATATCTACCATGGTGAATCTACCCTCCCATATGGGATAGACTTATTATATTCTTTATAAGACATTGACACTTTACTCAAGGCTTAATTAGTACAGGAAAGAAGGCTTAGGGCATTAATGTAGCATCCTGGTTCCTTGAGTTACAAAAATCCACAGAGAACTCTGGCTGCGCCTTAAGACTTTGGATGAACAGTCTGATAGCATGACTAACTTCAGGAATAGGTCCTTTACTGAGCCAATTGCAATCATGATGACTATCTCTGCTCTGAATGTTCTTCCCTTGCTCTAAGTAATATTTTACTAGCTGTTAGGTAAATAATAGATTGTCTTAATTTTTTCCAGTATTGAATCTCAGGTATCAGACATACCTGGTCAAATTTGGCCTACTTTCCTTCTGTTTCCTTTGTACAGTTTTATGACTATGAATAAAATATGGTACTCATGTCATATATGCCTGTATAGACTTTACAATATTATCACAAACTTTCCTCTGAATGTTTCCATGTGAGAGCATTGACTCATAACCCATGTGAAAATTATTTTAAAAATAAATTTATCATTTAGCACATGTGTCTTTCATAAAATCAAGCCCCATTCTCAATGAGAATAATTTACTACTCCATTATAGCCTACTTTAATTTGACTAAAAAATATATCAAATGTGAAAAACATAATATATGCTGAAGACATGTAAATAAACTATTATCTGAAATCAGTTTTCAGTAAAATTTTGTTTTTAATATTTTCTGATATGCTTATAGTGTTTTTAGTGCCTACATTATTTTTGGTTACACATTGATTAAAATTACTATAAATTAACAATCTATTACTAAATTTTGTTATTCTAGATAACTGTTGATATCTACCAATAACCTTTATTAGATAATATGATCGCCTATAAATTGTTTAATCCATTTATTACTGTGACTTATCAACTATATATACCAACATGTTGAATAATCACTTGGAGAAAGAGGTCTTAGAAATCAGGTGTAATGTAGTCCAAACATGACTATGTCTTTTTGCTTTGGTTTGATGCATACGTGAATATTGAATTGTGATCTATCCTCAAATTCAGGGGAAAAAATTAAGTCCTGCCTGAGTCCCATACAAGATATGTGACCCTGGATGAAATATTTTGCCTTCTAATGCCCTAGGCAACTTTCTGAGATTCAGTTTCAGAGCAGAGGCTAATATACCCTGGACCTGAGGTTTCTGTACTAATGAAATAACAGATCAAGTTTAAAAACAAAGAGTTACTAGGGTTGGCAGGGTGCTGTATTTGCTTGAAAATTTAGCTTCCTAGAATTTTATGTTCCTTAACTATCTTTGAATGATCTCTACTTCCTCAGAGTCTAGATCAAAATTCACAGATTATAATATGTTAGAGAAGTAGAGAACAATAACAAGTACAGAATTAAAAGAGCTTCTTCCAGGGTTCTGTCATGGGTGGATGAAGGGTCTTCACAAACTAACTTTGACTCAGGTTAAAAAAAAACGTGATCATACATCTGGCAAAATTGCATCTTCCCTTTCCAAATATTTTATGTTCTAGCCCAAATAGATGAATTCTCACACTTAATACATATTTCATAATTTGAGACCATGTCCTTGCCTTTTCCATTTCTTTTACTAGAAAAGCAATCCCAAAATTAAATCTATATGCTGACAACAGAACCTTCAGAAAGTCTTCTTAGACACTACCAGATGGAATTGATCCCTCAATTCTCTTGAATGTCTATGACATATTGTTTGTAATTCTTATGTGACGCAAAGGGTATTTCCCCAATTTTGACAACTCTAACTGTAAAAACAGATGAGAATTATGTACCAGCATGACCAAAGACTAAGAGAGCTATTCATCAAACAAAAGAGTTGAGATATTCAAGGATCTGAAGCAAGTGAATGAAAACATTAGTCTGTGGTCAGATAATACAGCATTGACGTTGCTATCAACACCCAAGAGCAAGTGTACAATGACACAAGAGGCAGCTGGAATCAAACTTTTGGGAGAGTATGCTCTCTTTAATAAAAATACTCATTATTATTATTAATATTATTATTATCATCATTATCATTATTATTATTATTAGTTACTGTTTATATAGAGTTTACAATGTTCTAGGCACTCTGCTAAGTGCTTTACAATTGTTTCCTCATTTGATCCTCACAACAACCATAGAGAGTAGGTATTATTATTATTATCATCATTATCATTACCTCTGTGATACTGGACAAGCCATTTCACCTTTGTTTGTCTCCATTCCTTCATCTGTAAAATGAGGATGATAATGATGATAATAACTACAATTTATATAGCGCTTACTATATAGGCACTGTCTTAAGCTCATTACAATTATTATAACGATGCTGTATTAAGTGCTATTATTGTTCCCATTTTACTCTTGAGGAAACTGAGACAAATAGAGGTTAAGTGACTTGCCCAGGGTCACAAATAGTAAGTATCTGAGGCTAGATTTAATCTGAAGTCTTCCTGAATCCAGGTCCAACATTCTAGTCACTGTTCCACCCAGCTACAGTAATGGAAGCCAAAGAGCAGAAAGTAAATCTGAGGGATAATCACGATAAGCTGTCAGGTCAACAGGACTGAAAATAAATCAAACAAATGGAGAGCAGACTAACAAATGAATAAAGTTTTCTACAGGTTCAATGAACACTCTGGCCTTATGCACTTGTATAAACGATTATGTGTCATCACTATACTTTTGCTATTCAATAAGGGGGACTGTAAATAACTGGGGATTTTGCAATATTATAGTTATGTGTGGGCATGTTCTACTTCCCTTATTAGATAATAAACTGCTTAAGGTAAGAACTGTGACCGCTGTCCTGATTTTTCAGTAGTAATACATTCTGTCTGTAGTAGATCCTAATTTACCATTTCATGAATAAATGAATGGCCCTGAGATTAAATCTTTTTTGTGTCTGGAATAATAAATACTTCACCTGTTCAAGACTTTTTTAGGTTTTAAGTAATTGCTACACTTTAGAAATGCCTTTGACAACTAAGTATGGATGCTTAGCTAGTTGTATGACTTTGTTGCATAATCAAAACTACAGATATCAGCAATAAACTACCATTCATTATCATTCAGAATTCTTGTAATATATATTTTCCATTTCTTTGCTTAAACTTATACAATATTTATCAATAAAAATAATCCCTGATAATATATTGTTTGATCCCACACGTGTTCATTCCTTGGCTTCCAGAATTCCTTATTCTGTCCCAAGGTTCTCATGGTGGGAGCCAGGGGTCTGTTCACTAGCTTTGTGTCCTGGGGCCTCAGGTGCTGACAGCTGGAGGCTGTAGGGGTCTGGCAGCTTTCCTGTTAGTTAGCTGGACTCCTATTGGTGGTGCCTGGCTTTTGGGAGCTAAGATGGTGAAGTAAGCAGTAACTCACTATCCTTTTCCCGTATTCACATCCAAATAACCAAACAACCATAAAGTAGTGCCCCAGAATAAATCCTGGAACATTGGAGCCAGAAGAAAGATATTAAATAGTCTTTTAGTCCAGAAGACTTAGAGGATCAGCAAAAAAGGTAAGTATCACTCAGGTAAAGGGGAGCTCAGTACAGGACAGGAAATGTCCCAGCAAGACAGCAGCAAACAGCAACTCAGCAAACCAGTGGGGGATCTTAAGCCCCAGAGTGGTGGAGTAGGCAAATGCCAACACCAGGATCCCCCACAAAACTTAGCACAGAAAGGGGAGCCAGAAGACTCCAGCTTGGAGAGTCATCATATGCTTCAGCACAGCCCCAGGTGGACAGAGTTCCCCCAGAGACCAGACCCTGACTTGCTTCAGCCCAGGGCAGAAGGACATTTTCTGGTTGTTGGACCCCTGGGTGCTTCAGCACAGGCCAGGCCAAATAGGCATCCTCCAGAGGACAGACCTCTACATGCTTCAGTGTAGCCCCAGGTAAATGCAAAAAAAAAATCTTACACCAGACACCACTTTGAGGTTAATTTTCACCCCAGGTAGATTAATTTAGGACACTGCTTTGGACTCCTTAGACAAGAAGAATGTTTTTAGGCAATTGGGCTTAAGTGACTTGCCCTGGGTCACACATCTAGTAAGTGTCAAGTGTTTGGTCTGAGGTCAGATTTGAACTCAGGTCTTCCTGACTTCAGGGCCAGTGCTTTATCCATAGTACCACCTAGATGCCCCATATTGTAATTTTTTAAGAGTCTTATGACCCCAGGGAAACTTCTAGATGATTGATGACTGCTTTGACCTTCTTGCTGGCAGGTCTAACTATCTGTCATAAACACTCACAAACACATACACACACACACACACATATATTTATATACATACATACATATACATGCATATATGTGTGTGTACATATATATGTAGATATATATAGACATACATTGTGTATTTGTATGTAGTTAACTACAATCTAGATAGATTGATTGATGTGTGCATATCAATAGATGAATACAAATATATTTAATCTTCCTTAACTTATTTTAACCACCTTGGGAACTTCTTCTAGTGGGAGGAGCACAGGTTTTCATAAAATGACCATTTATTTTAACCTTTGGAATTTCAGTGACCAATTGCACAAGAACTGAGCAATTGATTACTCTATCTAGCAATGAAAATTGAAATTTATCCATGCTTTCTCATTCTAATGTGTTCCTTTTCTATGTCCTCCCATAATGTTTTATTGCTCATCCCCTCAATAAACTCAGGATCATCCTTTAGATGTATTGATATTGTATGAATATCAAAAGAATAAACCTTTTAATTATCAATGACTCCTCAAGGACCACAAAATGATTAGTTCACCTTTTTTTTCAGGGCATACTTATTTTTGATGACCACTTTTATAAGTTTCTGTATAATTTATTTAGTATGTTGTAGCTTTATCAAATTCACCAGGTACATCTTTTTTGTCCTTTGATTAAACTGTAAATTTAAATCATCTTAAACAATTGTATTTCATTCCTATATTATCACTGAAAAAATATTGCTGTTATTAAAGAGATTTTTTTCAGGAAGAAATTTAAGGTCATTAAAAACATCTCAAAATGTAACCCATCCAGCCTTCTTCCTTTTATTCAATCTTTAGGTTTATTCAATTTAAATACAATCTCATGTATTTAGAGTTAAGGCAGCTTGGTGGCTCAGTGTATAGAATGTCTGACACAAAGTCAGGAAGACTCAACTTCTTGAGTTCAAATATGGCCTTAGGTACTTTCTGTGTGATCCCAGGCAAGTCACTTAACTCTGTTTGCCTAAATCTTTTTATTTGTAAAATGATCTGAAGAAGAAAGTGGCAAACCAGTACAATATCTTTGCCAAGAAAACCCCAAATGGAGTCACAAAGAGTCTGATACACTAAAATGACTGAATAACACAACAACAACAACATTTAGGGCTAAATGAAAATTCAAAGTCAATCTAATACACATTCTTCATGTTATATATGAAGAAATGGAGGACAGACTTGTTAAATTACACAATTAAATCATATTCCTAAAGGAAGAGATATCTCATTTGAACATAGACACCCTGATTCTCAATTGAATGCAATAGCAATGTTCTAATCAAGATACATATAAATGAATCAGCACAGTGGCTACTTATTCAAACAATTTCAAGTGATCACTAACAAGCATTCTTCATTTATTTAGTTTTCCCCGTGTGGAGTTAAGTCTAGCTTTCTTCAGTGATTATGAATCTCATTTGAGGTCTCAGTATTCCAGAGTTAGATATAATCAGCATAATATCACATGCAAATAGTAATATCTCAAGGATTTTATATTTTATAAAGGTTTCTTTTGCACTTGGACTCTGAACTGGTCTTTGCAATGCTATAAACAGTTTTGTATGTGTAATAGCACCAGTCTCTTGTGAGACCACCTAGTTAACTCCTGTTCAAATTTTCACTTAGCAGAAGGTAGCTGGCTACTATGGCCCTCAGGGCTCTAGGGGTTATCTTTAAGGGCAGTAACATGAAATTGTAGTTCCTGATTCCCTTTCTAGTAACAATCAAGGAGTTGTTGAAATCAGTTTTACACATGCATACACACACATATATAAATATATGATATACATATATTACAATATACACATATATTATATGTGTGTTACACACACATGTGTGTATGTGTATTTATATACAATCTGCATGTATGTGTGTATGTAAATATCATGTTAAAATAATATATATATATAATATGTGTAGTGTGTGTGTGTGTGTGTATGTGTGTGTGTGTGTGTAATTTCTGAACATGCCAGGGCACACATTTCCTTTACAAATGCAAGGCACCTGCAAAGAATGGGTTCAGACATGAAATATAAGAGTCATAAAGGTAGACAGACAGACAAACAGATAGATAGACAGATAATATATGGGTCTGAAAGGTATTTTAAGAGACCTGATCCTGGTACTCCCTTTCTCCTTTCATGCATCCAATTTATATTAAAGGTTAAGAATGTTTTAGATTCTAGAGTAGACAGGTCTCTTCATTATCAAGGTTCATGATCCTTGAATCTGCTTTAATTCTTCAGTCTTTCCACATCCATTTTCACGTATACCTTCGTGTTGGGTTGGGGCTTCTAGTTAGTAGACTCTGATGTTGACTCAAGTTTCCAAAAAAGCATCTAATACATCTTCCATTTTTTTTGTAGTCCACAAGGTTGTAAAGTCATCAATTCTATTTTTAGAAATCAATTGCCTAAGATTAGAGGAGAACAGACCCAAATAAGCTGTGACTCAATATGCATGTTGTCACATGCCACAGTAGACAAAACATAGTCACACTTCTACCCACTCAGTAACTCTTGGAATATTTCATTTTACTTATCCACAGGTTGGAAAAGCCTACAAAGATCCTTGGTTATCCATTTTGTATATAAACTCAACATCTCATGAGTTATAAATATTCCCATCCTGTAAGCAAAACTCATGCTACATGCATAAAAACATTGTCCAAAAAAAGGGCTATTACTTCCATTATTTTTTCAAAGAACTATATATATATCTTAATAATAATTTATTTTCCCCAGTTACATGTAAAGATGTTAACATTCATTTAAAAAATTTTGAGTTTCTAATATAATCTCTTCCTACCTAATCTCTCCCCTTCTTGAGACAGTAAGCAATTAGATATAGGTTATACATGTTCATTCATATGAAACATATTACCGTATTAGTCATGTTGTGAAAGAAGACACAGACCCAAAGCAAAACAACAAAAAATAACAAGAAGAATGCAGAAAGTGAAAACCAGTATGCTTCAATCTCCATTCAGACTCCATCAGTTCTCTAACTAGAGGGGCATAACATTTTTTTCGTCATGAGTCCTTTGGAATTGTCTTGGATAACTACATTGCTGAGAATAACAGTCATTCACAGTAGATCATGGTACAATATTGAGGTTACTGTGTACAATGTTCCCCTGGTTCTGCTCAGTCCACTTTGCATTAGTTCAAATAATTCTTTCCTGTTTTTTCCCCCTGAAATCCACCTGCTAATAATTTCTTATATCACGGTAACATTCCATAGCAATTATGTACCACAACTTGTTTAGCCATTCCCCATTTGATGGACATCCTCACAATTTCCAATTTTTTTCCACCACAAAAAGAGTTGTTATACCTAGTTTTGTAAAAAAAAATGGACTCTTTCCATTTTTTAATGATCTCTGTGGGATGTAGACCTACTAGTGATATTGTTGTATCAAAGGATATGCACAGTTTGGTTGCTTTTGGGGCATAGTTACAAATTGCTCTCCAGAACGATTGGATCAGTTCAAAATTCCACCAATAGTGCATCAGTGTCCCAATTTTCCCACATCTTCTCCCACATTTATCATTTTCCTTTTTTGTCATATTAGCCAATCTGATAGGTTTGAAGTGGTACCTCAGAGTTGCTTTAATTTTTATTCCTCTAATCAAAAGTGATTTAGAGCATTTTTTCATATGAATATAGATAGCTTGGATTTTTTTTTACCTAAAAAATGCCTGTTCATATCTTTTGACCATTAATCAATTGGGGAATGATTTGTATTCTTGTAAGTTTGAATTGATTCTCCATATATTTTAGAAATGATGCCTTTATTAAAGACATGGGCTATAAAACTTGTTTCCCAACTTGCTGCTTCCCTTCTAATCTTGGTTGCATTAGTATTTTTTTTTTGTGTGTGTGTGTGCAAAACCTTTTTAATTTAATATAATCAAAATTGTCCATTTTACATCTCATAATGTTCTCTGTCTCTTATTTGGTCATAAGTTCTTCCTTTCTCCCTAGATCCAACAGGAAAACTATTCCTTGTTCTCCTAATTTGCTTATGGTATCACCCTTCATGTTTAAATTATTTATCTATTTTATCTTTTCTAAACTTTGTTCTTTGACTCATTTATTGTTCATAATTAGGTTATTTAGTTTCCAATTAATTTTTAAACTGTCTTTCCATGCCATTTTATTAAATGTAACTTTTATTGCATCATGATCTGAAAAGGATGCATTTAATATTTCTACCTTTCTGCATTTGATTGTGAGGGTTTATGCCTCAGTACTTGGTCATTTTTTGTGCAGGTGCCATGTAATGCTAAGAAAATGTATATTCCTGGGGGCAGCTAGGTGGCACAGTGGATAGAGCACCAGCCCTAGATTCAGGAGGATCTGAGTTCAAATCTGGCTTCAGACACATAACACTTACTAGCTGTGTGACCCTGGGCAAGTCACTTAACCCCATTGCCTAGCCAAAAAAACAACAAAAAAAGAAAATGTATATTCCTTCTATCTTCATTCAATTTTCTATAGAGGTTGCTCACATCTAACTTTTCTAAAATTCTATTCACCTCCTTAATTTATTTCCTATTTATTTATTCATTTATCTACCTATTTTTAGTTAGATTTATCTAGTTCTGAAAGGGGAAAGTTGATGTCCTTCTCTAGAATAGTTTTACTGTCTAGTTCTTCCTATAACTTATTTAA
The DNA here is from genome assembly GCF_900497805.2 of Vombatus ursinus. Taxonomy (NCBI): domain Eukaryota; kingdom Metazoa; phylum Chordata; class Mammalia; order Diprotodontia; family Vombatidae; genus Vombatus; species Vombatus ursinus. The sequence goes on from NW_020940360.1 coordinate 29,423,862, forward strand.
TTTCTCTTTAGAAATTTGGGTGTCAAATCATTTGGTGAATATATGTTTATTATTGATATTACTTTGTTGTCTGTAGCACCTTTAAGGAGGATGGAGTTTCCTTCCTTGTCTCTCTTAACTAGACCTATTTTTGTTTTGGTTTTGTCTGAAGTCATGGTTGCTACCCCTGCTTTTTTTTTTTTTTTATTTCAGCTGAAACTAATATATTCTACTCCAGTCTTTTACTTTTATTTGTGTGTGTCTCTTTGCTTCAAATGTGCTTCTTGTTTATAACATATTGTAGGATTCTGGTTTTTAATTCACTCTGCTCTACATTTCGATTTTATTTGTGAGTTCTTACCATTCACATTCACAGTTATGATCACTATGTATTTCCCTCTGTCCTATCTTTTCCTGTTTATAGTTTTCTCTCTCTCTCCTTTCACCCTGCCCTCCTCATCATTTGCTTCTGAGCACCACCTCCCTCAATCTGCCTTCCTGTTCCCCTCCCTTCTTATTTCTTCATAGGGTAAGATAGATTTCTACACTCAACTGAGTGTGAATGTTATTCCCTCTTTGAGCCAAATTCAATGAGAGTAAGATTGAAGCAATGCACACCTTCTCCTTTTTCTCCACTGTAATAGCTCTTTCAGACCTCTTCATGTGATATAATTTACCCCCTTCTACCTTTCCCTTCTGTCTTCTCCCAATGCCATTCTCTTTCAGACTCCTTATTTGTTTTATATTATCTCATCAAATCAATTTATATCCACACCCTCTGTCTATGTATACTCCTAACTGACCTAATAGAGATACAGTTCCTAAGTGTTAAAAGAATCATCTCCCCAGATAGGGATGTAATCAGTTTAATTGTATTGAATAGCTTATTTTTTACTTCCCTATTTACTTTCTTATGCTTTTTTTGAAAATGCAATTTGCTATTTAGTTCTGGTCTTTTCATCAGGAATGTTTGAAAGTCCAGTATTTCATTAAATATCCATCCCCCCACCCCTGAAGTTTATGCTCAGTTTTTTCTGGGTAGTTGATTGTAATATAAGATCCATTGCCTTCTAAGTCCTTCAATACTTTAATGTAGAAGCTGCTAAATCCAGTGTAATCCTGAGTATGACTTCTGTATATTTGAATTGTTTATTTCTGACTGTTTGAAGTATTTTTTTTCTTTGATGTGAGAGTTCTGGAATTTTGCAATAATATTCTTGGGAGTTTAAATTTTGGGATTTCTTTCAGGAGGTGTTGGTACATTATTTCAATTTTCAATTCAATGTAGGCAGTAGGGAAGCAGTCAATATATAAGGACTGAAGAAGGTTTGATAGAGGGGTAATCTGCTGGGAAAGATGGGATGGATTGAAAATAATTTTATGAGGTAGAGGATTTTGCCTTGGCAAGGAGAAAGGCCTCCTCTTCATGTTAAAAAGAGGTTAAAGAAGAATTAGTGCAGATAACAAAAAAACAGGGAGCTGTTCTCACTTCATATTTTCAGTGAAATATGAGGTAACTCTCAAATGAGAGTCTGTGGAGAATTTGGAGCTGTGGGAGATTGTAAGAACAATGAAAATATTTGGAAAAGCCATTGTGGTGAATGGTGTAGTAAATCAGTTGGGGGAGGAGTTGGGCAAGCAAGGATTTGCCTTGTATCAATCCGGGCCTACTTGCTATTATGTAACATAAATTTGTAGTGGATACAATAGAGTTTTGTGATTTCCTCTAGAATGTGGCTAGGAGTGAAGGCCGCAGAGAGTGGGAGCAGTACAAAGCTGAGGTTTTGAAGGGCATGATCTTCAATAAGGTAACCATGCATGGGGCTAGAAAGAAGAGAATAGTCTAGGTTTGAACTGACTCACCAGGAAGTCAAGATGAGGAAGCAAAGAAAGTATAGCCAGTGCAAGGGTGATGACCTGAGGAAGAACTGAAGGGTAAAAACGCTGCAGGTTACTGTGAGGAAAAAGAACAGGGTATAGAGTTTGGGGACAGAGGGAAAGGTGGAATGATATCAGATTATGATCACATAAAAGAATGTCAGAGTTTCTGTACATGGAAGTGGAACACTTGTGGCAAGATCAAGGGTTTTAGCACCTCTTTGTGTCGCTGTAGTGGGGTGGAGAAGTAGGTTACAGGAAATGAGCATGATGAGAAAAATAACTAGGATGAGGGTTATATTCTGTTTTCTGAGTTTAGCAAGGATGATTTTTGTGGCAAAAATACAGCAAGCTCACCAATTAGTATCATCTTATGTATCTATCCTACTGAAGTTTTAAAATAAGCTTTTTTGATTGTGTGTACTCTAAGTCAGCTGAAGTATTTGTGAATGTTCATTGTATTCTTTTATAACTTTTCAATTCATGTATCAAATAAACCACTACAGAAAATTTTTTTATGAATATTCCGGTTTCTGACAGATGATTTATTTCCCCACATCCATGCTTATTTATTTATTCATTCAAACTTCAATGCAAATAGCTACCTTAAGTATTCCAATACAAAAAGGATATGCACTTAAACATTGAAATAGTAATTCTTTACCTTCACTGGAAATAGATGAAGTGAAATATTAGATGAAAAATATGCTTTAAAAATGAAAAGCAGGTCTGTGTGCAATACAAAATAACTGAGCTTGTGGTGTCTGCTGAAAAAAATGTTTTTACTATGACAGCAAGAATAAAAGGATGAAGCAACAGTTGTCTGCTACTTGTATAGCCTCAGGTATTTATAGCTATGAAATTTACAAGCCCTGTATACCTAAGCTATAGAAAAATGACAGAATGCTATTCTGAATGGGAAGAGATTGTTCTTACACACATTTTTTCAAACATTTTCTATCGTCACTGACACATGCCCACAGTGAAGAATTGGAAAAATTATATAAATATGTGTGTATACATATACATACATACACACACACATAGACACATATAAAACAGTAAAAGTATTATTTTCCCAAATTAAAAAATGTGAGTTAAATTCAAAAACTTTAGAAAAATATTTTATTAGTTTTCATTTTGCTTCATTCTATTTTGTTTCTATATCTAAGAAAGGAAGCTAGAATATGAACTTAAAAATTTATATTCATTCTTAATGAAATGAAGGTAAGAAATTATTTTCCAACATCAAAAATCTATTAATTTTAGCTCCTTGATCATTTTTAGTAATATAAGGATCAAGAAAGAGAAAAGTGCTATATTGTATTTAAAAAATGAGACTTAGAAATCTGTACCCAGTGTAACTAGAGTCCAGGTTGTGGAAATTTGGGGGAAAAAGTGCCACAAAAAGATGTGAAGGGAGGTGCATCATGGGGAGCCAGGAAGAGGGTATTTGATTAGCACTACCAGTAATGTCCTCACCATGGCCCCATTTTGCTTCAACCTACACCTCACCAGAAAATTGGATTCTACTCTTGCTTCCATTTTTCTGTCCCTATCTTTATTTTTTAGGTAAGCTTTTTGCCATGTCTAACCAGGTACCAAACCTTTATGTCACTGGCACTTGGGCTGAGTCTTGAAGGAGAATAGGTATTCTGAGAAGTGGATATAAGTCATTCTAAGGAGAGTAGAAAGCCATTGCAAAAGCTCAGACATGGGGAATTGAATGTCATGTATGGGGATCATACATGTGTGTGAAGTATTATCTGTTCTAAGGATTGAAATATGTGTGTGTATATATATATGTATATATATACATATATATATATACACACACACATGCACATTATATACACATTATAAAAATTTCATCAACAATCATGCATTTTCCAGCAGCTCACCAGAGAGTTTATTAGTATTAGTCTTAGAAAAGTACGGCTAATTTTTGTTCAGCACAATCAAAACACTTCTTCAGAGCTTAAGGATAAATCATGGTGCCAGTTAGGACCAAGAAAAAAGTCTAACAACCAAGCATTTTTTTCAGGTTTCATATATTCATTATTTGCTATTACTTGATTAGATATTAAAAATAGATACTAGAGAATTATGTTTTAGGGAAATGTATTTAAAATTAAAACTATCTTTTTATAAAGTTTCTTTTGCAAAGGATTTGAAAAGCAAAAAGAAATACATTATTTTAAAATAATTGTTTTTTTTTTCTTATCTTTGTTTATTTTGACCAAGGAACATTTTGAGCACATATGCTAGGAAAAAAAAAAAAAGAAAGAAACGTTTGGAAAAATATGTTGCAAAATGATTTTATATTGCCTAATGCAGAAGTAGACAAAAGTATACTTATTTCCAGGAAGCTGCAAAGCACACATGATTTCCAAATATAATATCATCAAGGAAAAAATTCCATAATGATGTATTTGGAAGAATTTTCCATAACACTTGATATGGGCCAACTGTTATAATGCAATGTAAATTAATTGTGCATCTTTTAAATGGTTCTTTCTATTTTAGCTACTTTTTTTTATCAGGAATGTAAATGTCTTACCATCATAAACTGATAATTATTACAGTTCCTGTCATATAACAAGCCCTTGATAAATGTTCGTTTACTATTGTCAAAGAAAGATTTAGAACTTTTTTCATGCTTCCTTTAGTAATAGATCAAAAATTGCTGATTTCATTCTAGGTTAAGGGACTTCACCCAACTATTTACACCTTTCTACTCCAAAGCAGAATTAATTCTGAACTGAGAGAAGGAAAGAACTTCTGGTGGGCTCTCCAAATCCCAGCTAGGAAGGGTTGGTAGGTGACACTGGAAGACTGATGCATTTTAAAAGCTTAGTACCTTGCCTATGGTTATATCAAACTTGGGTGAAAATGGCAGAATCACAAGGAAAACAAAACGCATAAGTCCCTTCTACTACTACTGTGCTAGAACACATTTCCAAATCCTGTGCACAATTACATCAGCATCTATATGGAAGTCAAATTGAATTCAGAATTTTTTGCTTGTTCATTTAATATGAAAATGTAGGAGAGACTGATAATAATTTCATAGTCCCTAGAGATTTAGCTTAATTCAAAAGGATGAAGTGCAGGGATAAATGAAAAGACATTGGTTGTTGTTCTCCTTCATTTTCAAAGGAGATCAATAACATCAGGTTGTTGTTGTCAGGGTACACTGTGTTCATCTGTGGGTAATCAGTCCAATAAGTGTTCACAAGACTCTACCACAAGCTGGGCACTAGTAGACTGGTAGAACATTTGGGATGCAGAGAGCTATGGGATTACACAGTTTACATTTCCTTTATGCTGCTTTGAATTTGCTTTGGTCATGGGATGTAGCATCATTTTTGCTGTGGGCATGCATGCAGGGCCATCCTATGCCAGGGTCTGTCATGTCTTACACTTGATACTAAAATTCTTTTAGAGAAACCTTGAGAGTATCCTTGTACTGCTTCTTCCTACCACCATGTGTGCAATTGCCTTCTACAAGTTTTCTTTAAAACACATTTTAGGCAAATATATGTTTGACACACACTATGTGGCCAGCCCATCAGAGTTGCATTCTATGTGGTAAAGTCTGAATGCTTTGCAGTTCAGTTCAAGGGAAGATCTTAACATCCAGTATCTTATCTTGATAAGTAATCTTCAGAATCTTCCTAGGACAATTCAAATGGAAACAGCTTAGTTTTCTGTCATGGTGATGATAGACTGTCAAGTTTCCACAAGCATACAACAATAAAGTCAGCATATGGCTCTGCAGACTTACAATTTGGTATGCAGTCTAATTCCTCTTTTCCTCCACACTTCTTTTCATAACCTCTCAAATGTTGAGTTAGCTCTCAACCTCATCATCTATGTTGACATGCCTGGTTACCAAGGTAAGTTAACTGATCTAGAGCATTTAAAATTTCTTTATTTACTATAACAAGTGGTTTCATGTATGGATGGTGCAGTGTTGATTGGTGGAAGACTTCTGTTTTCTTGATGTTGATTATCAGGCCAATATTATCTCAAGAAGCAGAGAATTGATCCCTACTCTGGCCTCAGAGTCTGCATTGAGCACACAATTATCTTCAAACAAACCTACAAATCAACTCTCCTTCCACACTAGTCTTAATCTTGGGGTGCATGGGGTGTTCAGGGAGGACTAACACCTCTGATGTGAGGGCTTGCTGAGCCCTTTTCAGGGCTGCTTATCCATGTTTAGCGTACATCTGTCACCCAACTTTCACCTGTGGTTCCAAGAAGACGAAGCATGCATAGTGGCCAGACCCCAGTAAAACTAACTTGTCAGATTGTATAAACTATGTTGAGAGTAACTGACAGGCTTCTATCCTGTCTCATCCCAAGCATGTGAAGATATTTCCAAGATGAGAATGATTTGTTCCGATAGCCATGAAGGTGGATGAAGCAGGCACTATGGAATGCCTAAGAGCCTAGTCAGAAGTAGAAGATGCCAAGGATATCCACCACATACCAGGATATCACCAGTCATCTTAACCTTTGTCTTACCACTGGACTTTAATGACTTTGGAAGAGATAGACATCTAAAGATAAATAAACAAACAAACAAAAAAACTCTCAGTGTAGGTAAAGACTTAGTTGGAGCAAGTTATCTCCTGGGGGAGCTAAGGAGAACAGAAATTTTCCTGGATACTTTGGTAAAGTATGTCAACAACTTTCATTGTTTAGTAAACTGTTATTAATTTGCATTTTCATAAGTTGGTTCACCTAAAAAAAATTGCATCCTAAAAGTATTCCAGGGAGCTATAAATACTAGTGAGCAAGAAGAGAGGGGCAAGTAAAAGTGTGTCAGTCAATTATATTTTGAGATAGGTTTTCATCAATGGTTATTGATTTGGGAACAATAATCTCATAAATCATACCATTGAATTAATTTTCTTTGAATAAGTAGGTCTTTTGCCAGAATTTTATTTTTATAACTCTCACCTTTGAGCTTCATTTTCCTCCCTGAAGCATGGTACTCTTCCCTCTAAGTGCAAAATTAGATTGAGCTTCATTTCAGTTCTTCTTGTCTCCCCTATTGTACTGCAAGCCAATTGAGGCAGTCTGTAGTGAACTACATGGGGTTTGATGGTAGAAAGCACCACTGCCATTCCCCTTCTACTGTTCCTTTTTAATATAATTTTTATTTCATTAATTATTTCCCAATTACATGTAAATAAAATTTTATCATAAAAAATTGAGTTCTAAGTTCTCTCTTTACCCTTCTATTCTCCTTGAGAAGGCAAGCAAATGGATATCAATTAAACATGTGAAATCATACAAAACATTCCCATATTAGCCATCTTGCAAAAAATACAAACAAAATAAAAAATAAAAAGAAAGTAAACAAGTATACATCAATTGGCATTCAGAGTTTAATGGTTCTCTATCAAGTAGTGGATAGCATTTTTCATTATGGGTCATTTAGAATTGTCTTGGATCATTATCTTGATCAGAGAAACTAAGCCTTTCACAGTTGATCATTCATACCTTATTGCTGTTATTGTTTGCAATGTTCTCCTGGTTCTGCTCACTTCATTTTGCATGAGTCCATATAAGTCTTCTGAGCTTTTTCTGAAACCACCCTGCTCATCATTTTGTATTGCGCAATAGTATTTCATCAAGATCACATACCACAACTTGTTCAGCCACTCCCCAATTGATGGAAATCCCCTCCATTCCAATTCTTTGTCACCACAAAAATTGCTGCTACATATATTTTCATACATAAAGGTCCATTTTCTTTTATCTCTTTCGGATACAGACCTAGTAGTGATATTGCTGGGTAAAAGGTAAAGCACAGTTTTATACCTTTTTGGCTTAGTTCCATATTGTTCTCCAAAATGGTCATGATAGTCCAGAACTTCACTAACACAGAATTATTGTTCCAACTTTTCCACATCCCCTTTAGCATTTGTAACTTTCTTTTTCTTTAATGTTAACTAATCTGAGAGGAGTCAGGTTCAGATTTAGGGCAGCTAGGTAGTGCAGTGGAGAGAGCACCTCCCTGGAGTCAGGAGGACCTGAGTTCAAATCCAGCCTCAGACACATAACACTCACTCACTGTGTGACTCTGCACAAGTTACATAACCCCAATTACTTCACCAAAAAAAAAAAGTTCAGCTTTTTGGATTAACTTTGCAACAGTATAATGACTGTGAGGAAAGGTTTCTTGAAATTTTAAGAACATATCTTTCTGAGAACTTCCCTTTCCTAAGATCTGTAGTATCTCCTGCACACTGCATACTGAACACTAGAGTTAGATTAAAGTGTGACTTTAACTATATGAAAAGTCCTTTATTGTACAGGTCTGTCCTGAAGAATCACCTTATAATTTACCATTTGCAACTGAACTCAATTCCTTAGATCTAAATAAAGGTACCAGAAAAAAAACAGATGTATGAAAGTTGCAAAGCCAAGCACAATAGCTTTTCACTCATAGCTGAACTTTTCTAGGGCATTAAATGACCTGTTACATAGGTCAATGTTATTATTCTCATTTTTCAGAAATGTCTGATGGCTTATCTAGAATCATCAAGTAATTCAGTAGTAAGTGCAGAAATTGACTTTAGTAAGAGGAAGAAAATAATCACAAAAGGAAAATTCCAAGAAATGATTTTGGAAGGAGGAGGGAATTAAGGCAATGTAGTAGGTAGTTATCCTGACCTTATACTCTAGGATACGCTCAAGTGTCCAAAAGCTGATAAAAGTCTTATTGGAAATTTTCCAAAGGAAGAAGATCCCTAGGAAAGTCAATCTGAAGGAATAGGCTAGCTAAGCAAGATGTTTAGATGTCTTTTCTAAATTAATACACTTTCATTTATATATTTTGACATCATTTTAGAACACATTTATCCCTATATACCCCCTTTTTCCATTCCCAGAGAATCATTTTTCTGACATTTTTAATAAAGAGAAAAAAATCAGCAAAATTAATCCACATATCCAAAAATTCTGACATTATTTGCAGTGTTCCATACAAGTGGACCCATAACTCTGCAAAGGATCAGATGAAGGTGTCATCTCAGATCTCTTTTTTGAACAAGGTTAGTCATTATAATTTTGCAACACTCATTTTCAGTTATGTGGTGATTATTGTTCTTGGCATTTATATTGTCATAATCATTATGTTTGTTATTTTCATGGTTCTGCTTACTTCATTTTACTTCAACCCATATAAGTTTTTCTATGAATCTATGTATGCATCATATTTGTCAATTCATACAGCATGGTAATATTTCATTATATTAAATTAACATAGTTGGTTTTTTTGTCCATTCCATAATTGATGAACATCTACTTTGTTTCCAATTCTTTGATTCTACAAAAAAAATGATACTCTAAAAATTTTGAAGTCTGTGGAGTCTTTCATACATCTTTTTTTTTCCTGGTACCTTTATTTAGGTATAAGGGATTGAGTTCAGTTTGCAAATGGTCAGCTATAAGGTGATTCTTCAGGACAGACCTGCACAACATTGTGCTGCCTGCTAAAATGCAAATCCCTCAGGAAAACTGACTATGTGAAGTTCCCTTAGGGTAGGCCTACATGATATAGGGCTACTAGTACCCACCAAAGGATTTTGGGTGGCCATAAAAAATGTAAAGAATATAAAACAGGCTTGCACAACATCAGTCCCACGGGCCAAATGTTGTACAGATCTGTTTTAGGATATATTTTTACTCAGATCTTTTTTATGCATAATTTTCCTCTTTATTCAATCTCATTGGAGTATAGACTTGGTAGTGGTATCACTGGGTCAAGAAGAAAAGTTAAGTTATCCAACAATGGTTGGGTTTAGTAATTCTTTGGGCATAGTTTGGAATTACTTTGGAAAATGGCTCAATCATTTCACAACTTCACTAATAGTGCATTAATGTGACTATTTTCCCACAACTTCTCTAGTATTTGTAATTTTCCTTTTTGTTTTTGTCAGTTTTGCCAACCAGATTGATAGGAGATAAAACCTCTAAATTGCTTTAATTTGCAATTCTGTAATTAATAGTTATTTGTAGCATTTAAAAATATATAGCAATTGAGAGTTTGAATTTCTTCTTCTGAAAACTGTTCATATCTTCTGACCATTTTCTCTATTGGAGAATGGTTCTTATTCTTGTAAATTTTAAACTGTCCCTTTGAACATGAGGAATGATACCTGTTTCCTATACTATTTAGTCTCCTCCTGCATTAGAATGGTTTTAGCTATACTTTCAGGAGTTCTTCACCATATCTCACCAAGAGCCAAGATAGAAAATTTTCACATCTCTGAATCCAGTAAGTGAAGCAGTGTTAATCTCAATAGGACTTGAATGCCTCAATAGAAAGGGGGTTCTCTCTCAGTTTCTCTTTTTCTTTAAATAAATTTATTATTTAACACATTTTTTAAAGTTCTGAGTTTTAAGTTCACATCCATCATTCCTTTACCCACTGAGAAGATAAGAAATATGATATCAATTATATATGTGAAATCATGCAAACTATATTAGTTATGTGTCAAAAATGAACAAGAAAAATGAAGAAAAGAAAAAGAAATTATGTTTCAATAAATGCTCAGATTTCATCCATTCTCTCTCTGAAGGTCTATATTATTATTTATCAGAAGTCCTTCAGAATTGTCTTGGATCATTGTGTTGATTGGAATAGCTAAATCATTCACTGTTGATCATTGTACTATATTTGTGCTACTATGTACAAAACTATGGTTTTGCTCCTTTCACTTTGCATCAGTTCATTTAAGATGTCTCAGGGTTTTTTTTGCTTCTGAAAGCATCTTGTTTGTCATTTCTTATATCACAATAGTATTCTATTACAATAATATACCACAATTTGTTCAGCCATTCCTCAAATGGTACACTTTAATTTCCAACTCTTTGATCCCACAAAAAAATGAATGCTGCTATAAATATTTTCATATATATGGGTCTACTTCTATTTTCTTTGATCTGCTTAGGATACAAACCTAGTAGTGGTATTTCTGGGTTAAATGGTATGCACAGTTTTATAGCCCTTTGGGGATAGCTCTGTATTATTCTCCAGAATGGTTAGACCAGTTCACAACTTCACCAACAATGCATTAGTGTCCCTATTTTTCCACATCCCTTACAGCATTTATCATTTTCCTTTCCTGTTATGTGGTTCAGTATAATAGGTATGAGATGGTATCTCAGAGTTGTTTTATTTTGCATTTCTAATCATTAATGTTTTTCCAATAGTGTTTTTCCAATGAGATATTTCATGTTCTATTTTTTTCATTCTTCTGAGTTTGTTTTATTGTTTCTTGATGTCTCCTGGAATCGTTAGCTTCCACTTGCCTAATTATTAATTTTATGGAATTATTTTCTTTGTTGATTTTTTGTACATCTCTTTTCAATTCAGTCAATTTTTTTGAGGAGTTCTTACTTTTAGTGAATTATTGTGCATCTTTTATTATTTGGCCAATTATGTTTTTTTAACATATTCTTTTTGTCAGTATCTTTTGTGCCTCTTTTTACAAGTTGGTGATTCCCTATTTAATTTTTTTTTGCATCATTCTGATTTCTTTTCCCAATTTTTCTTCTACCTTTTTTATTTGATTTTGAAAATCAATTTTGAGATATTTCAAGAATTTTTGTTGGGATTGTATTCAATTTGTATTTTTTTTTCTCTTTGAAGCCTTGCTTCTGGCTATTTTTAGATCGTGATCTTCTTCTGAGTTTGTGTCTTGATTTTCCTTACCGCTATAATAGCTTTCATGGTAAGGTTCTTTCTTTTGTTGTTGCTTTCTCATTTTTTCCAGATTATTTCTTAACTTTTAACTTTATGTGAAAATTTGGTCCTGCTCCCTGAGTGGGGTGTGAGTGGGACCTATCCCAAGCTTCAGGTTTTTTGTGCTACTGTTTTCAGAATTAGTTCTGAAGGTCTATATATTTTCAATGCTTCAAAAATTATACGATCTGAAGATATGTATGGTCACTGATCTCCTGTCCTGTGCTCAAGTTTTTACCCAGGAAGAACCCCACTTCCCTACAGCCACAAGTGCCAATACTCCTCTTGTTCTTGGAACTGTGACCAGGTCCCCTGATTTCCTGCAACTGAAAGCAAGAGTGGTCATTTCTGCCCTGAATCTATGACCGGGGTCCCTGCTCCCCTGTAGCAGCAAGTGCTAGTGTTCCTCTTCACCCTGGAACTGTGACTTAGGTCTTTGTATAGACAATGTAACAGGGTCCTGTGCACAGGGCCAGCTCAGGGTCCCCTGTAATGTCTTTCTGATTGGTTGCCTACCCCTCTTATTGTCTCTGGTCTGATAGGTTTCAAAGATACTGTTGCCTTTGTTATAGCCACCTCCAAGGTCCATCAATGATGTTGCTGTTCAATGCACCCTGGACTTGACCTTATCCCAATCTCACAGACTTCTTCTACTCACCTCCTATAATGTGCTGGGGTGGATATAAATGTCTTACCTCAACCTTTGGTTGGCTTTGACACTCTAGAATTTTATTTGAAGAATTATTTTAAAGGTGTTTGGAAAAGTATGTTGGAAGAATTTTGGTGGGTTGTTGACTCAATTCTGCCATCTTGGCTCCACAATCCTTTCTTTCTAATTTTATCTGCATTAGTTTGGTTTGTGCAAAAACTTTTTAATTTCACAAAATCAAAAATATTCATTTTACTTTTCATGATTCTCTCTATCTCCTGTTTGATTATAGACTCTTCATTATTCATAGATCTAGTAATTTTTCCTTGCCCTCCTAATTTACTTATGATGACACACTTTATGTCTAAGTCATTTATTCATTTTCACCTTATTTTGGTATATGGTGTGAGATGTTGGTCAAAGCCTAGTTTCTGTCAAATGACTTTGCAGTTTCCTCAGCAAGTTATGTGAAATGGTAAGTTCTTGCCTCCAAAGCTTGAATCTTTGGGTTCATCAAATACTAGAAAACTCTTGTATGTTACTATTATGTATTGTGTACCAAGTCTATTCCACTGATCCATAACTCTAATTCTTAGGCAATACCAGGTTGTTTGCATGATTACCCATTTGTAACATAGTTTGAAATCTGATACAGTTAGGCCACATTCCTTCACATTTTTTTTTCCATTGGTTCCCTTGATACTCTTGACCTTTTGTTCTTCTAGATCAATTTGGCTATTATTTCTTTTTCTAGCTGCATAAAATAATTCTTTGTTAGCCTGACAATTTTCTTTTTTCTAAACCAGGTGATATATATATATATATATATATATGTAGATACATATTTTTATTCGTGTATATATATATACATGTATATACATAAATATATAAATATATATATATTCTTTTTTAAAGGAGCAGCTACTAGTGAGGAGGATATCTTTCCATTCCTCAGATACATCTGTTAAGGAATATGGTGGTAATCTCTTAGCTTTAATTTCATTATCTACATAATAGTTTTAAATAGGACAGCTTCAAATAAATTTCAAGTAGGTCCTGACTTATTTTACATTATTTTGTAAAGAATAACATTCTCCTCAAAGTCATTGACAATTCAAGTTTTGCCGAATAGCTGTTGGCCTGTTTCCTTTCCTCTGCCTATCCTAGAGAGACATATTTTAAAAAAACTTACTCATTGCTTTTCTCTAATTATTCTGGCATTAAGACCAGATTATTCTATGAAAAAGATGATCTATTAGAGTCTCTAGGACCACAGTAATTCTCTGCATTCTAAAGATTACTACTTTTCTTATTGTGATCATTATTACAGTGAAAGAAAATTTGTGATGAAAGTGAATGAAATACACAGCAAAACACACAGCAAAAATTTACATTGTAATTAAACAATTTTAGTCAAGGAATTAGCTATCTGATTTCTAAGGAAAAAATGTTCATGAAATTTAGTCTACTTTGTCATTTTTGGGTTTCCAGATAACAACCCACTGATGCATTTGTAAACACGAAAAGAATAGGAATGACAGATATTCAAAATCCACAGTCTTGAAAGGTCAAAACTCTATAGTATGCTATTAGAATCCTTATATTACTATCTTTCCTGCCTCTCAGCAAAGGGAAATAGATATATTTTCTACTTATTAATAAGTCTCTCCAAAATCTCCCACTTTGAAATAAACCTCAGTATTTTATCAGTTTCTTGCCAGACAATTTAAACTTATGACAAATATTTCTAAAGATAAACAGTGTATGTATGTATGTATAGACACATATCTGTATATACACATATACGTATGCATATACATATATACACATATGTGTATTCACATATAGAGAAATGCATGTATTTATATATTTTACATATTTATATGAACATACTAAGTTTGTATATATGAAGCAAATATGCATATATACACAATAAACAAAGATTTTTGTGTATATGTATATTACATAGATTAGATATAGATAGATAGATAGATAGATAGATAGATAGATAGATAGATAGATGATAGATAGATAGATAGATAGATAGATAGATAGATAGATAGATAGATAGATA